>NC_090755.1:22384677-22614677 GCF_036898095.1 Palaemon carinicauda | reverse complement strand
CGTCCGTGTACCATTCCAACTCTATTGGGTGGAACCCAAGAAGAGCATCCGCTGTCACCTTGTGGATCATATATAAACGAGCTGCTGATAGACGCCATTCCCTTAAGGAAGGGATGGCTAGCATTCCCTAATGAAATGAGACGTCCCTTATCCTCGACAGTTTTGACGCCTCATTATCGCTTCTATGCTCCAGATCAACCTGAGGAGGTCCGATCTGTGTGGAGAGAGTTTATCCACCCATTACAGGGCTAAAATGGCCTACGGGTCCGTGGCCTTTGGTCATTGTAGGGTAAGCGGAGAGGGAATGACCATCATTGGTCCTATTAGATCTCTTCGAGCGTTTGATGCGTATCTTCTCCAGCCTCTTAGCGCATCTTATAGTTGTGCACGTAGCACTGGGTCTGTCATCATCGTGAACTGGAGAGAGTTCGAAACTCCTCCCTGTTAGCGTTATGGAATCCTGACTGATTACCATAGTCTCTTGACAGACCTTGCGATCTCCTTTTACATCCCCAGGGGAAAAGGGGACGTTAGGGTGACTACAGGTTTCAATGATTTTTTAAAACATTGAAGCCCCTGAGCTGGAGAGAATCGAGATTCTATTATTTGCATCCTCAATGTTCCAGGGCCGGATCATCTCCATGGATGCTCATAGACAGTAATTTCGGGTGCTGCCCACCCCAGCCTGTCGTCCAGGGCCATCGTTGCCTGAACTCTTTCTAGGCTTGGTTTCGCTTGACTGTCTGCTAATTCCGTAAGGATCCTAGGACTGAAACTAGTCCGACGAGAATCTCGTCCAGGATATACGTTATCTTCCATAACTTGGATCCTAGGTAGGAGGGGAGGGGGTGACTGACTGGAAGTTGCTGATAGACATCTTCCAGGGCTGGCTAGATTGTCAACACCCCTTACTGAATAGGGTCCTTATGTTCAGAAGGATTATCATTCTGAACTTGCTGTTCTATTGGAACTTGTTGCGTGGCGCCAAGTCCAGAATGACTCAAAGATTTCTTGAGTCTTTCATGTGAACACTAAACTGCCTTCATTGGAAATCGATGGACTCTACTTTCCTCACCGCTAGTATGCTCTAGAGCTTTAAGGTATACTCTTCTAGGGGGAATTTGAATATAAGAAGAGTTGAGGAAAGGATGGTGGAGGTATGTCCATTTCCATTCTAGTCTCATCTTGGTCAGGCCTTGGACTCCAGTGATCAAAGGTCCGGCGATCCAGGAGGAACTTCCCTCCTACCAGAAGCGTCTGTTTGCTTCGCTTGACCCGAAGGTGTATAAATCTGACTGTCTGTGGAACAACGGTCATTGTAACTGTGGGATGCAGTTTAACATCCTAGAGAGAACTAAGAAACCCTTCCGTTCTCCTTTCAGGCCATACCTGACTGTTCGCCTATATCAGCTTTTCAGTGTTTCACTGTAATAGAAGATTCCTTTCTATTGCATAAAGCTTAGGATAAGTACGCTGGAAAGAGGAGAGACACAGACGTGTAAATCCTTCCAGCCAACTGCTGCGGTCTTCCTAATTATTGATTCTAGGGCATCCCCTTTCAAGAAGAGGCCGATGGAAGATTCTAGTCCATAAGGCTAGAGTAGCGCCCTACATCCGGGGAATTAATAATGAGAATCAAGAGGCTGATGAAGCATCAGCGTAAGGAAGAAGGGGGGGGGGAGTGGATCCCCCAAATCATGTAGGTCTCAGCAAGGGGTTGTGCTTAGAAGCACAACGTACTGGAAAACCATTCTATTGTATGGTTATGTACCAAGTATTTCTGACTGCGATATGGTCCTAAACTGCAGGTGTACAGGGTATTGTATACCCCTATACAACTGGCCTGTTACCATCAAGGCTAGTGCTTGGGGGCAAGTTAATTGGCACAGTACTTCAGTACCGATATGGCTAGCAGGTCTTCGACATATCAGTGATTTGTCGGCTGTCAGCGGTGACAGCCGGGTCGCTGACAGACGTCACACCATCCTAGCCAGTATTCAATGTGACTGGGTAGTGGTGAAAACTATACGCATAGTCAGCGGATCTCTGAACCAGAGGAGACTCCTCGGGCTGTCGGCAGACCGCTGGGAATTGGCGAGCTGTCGATTGAAGGTATACCAACTCATCTATTGACTGGGTGGTGACCAAGGGCACACACTGCCGGCTCTTGGCGGCGGAGTCAGATGTGACAGTGAAACAATGACTGCTGTCGTTGATTTCACAACAAGGAGTGGCTTGAATATGGAGTCTCTGCCCGGTGTTTGTCAGTCGGGGGTTCGAGTCCCGCTCAGACTCACCAATGCCGTTAGTGTCTGCAACCTCAACTTGAGAGGCAGGGTTGGGGGTTTAGACCTTAAAAACCTTTAAAAGGAGCAGTAAATCGGCATTTTTAGTAATGAGAAAGTGAAGTTTTCGGTCCAATTCCCGTAGAGTTCTCGCATTTTACGGGTTCGCAGTTGAACCGCATTTAAGAGATAACTTTCGAAACGAAAACAACCACAGTTCGACAGCTCTAGACTGCCGTCCTGCAGATTGGGGATTTTGGAAATAATATTGCTGGGGGAACCTGCATATATTATGTCCGTAAAAATGCTCATCTTTATAACTGCGGAAGACTGCAATGCATCATCTGGTGTCCCTCCTGTAAGGAAGGGAGAACAGAAAGGAGTATTCAATTGATTATCGCATCGATAGGCAATTTGCAAAGTTGTCTTTTAACAAAATAGCTTAGGACAGAAAGCTAAAAGAGATAGTGGGAGACACATACCCGTGTATCCCTTGTGAGCCAATGCTGTTACTTCTCCTCAGTCTTAAGGAAATTCCTCCAACCGGGGAATTCCCTGAAGAAAAGGGGGCTCGAACACCTAGGTGTAAGGAAGTGTACATGCACTGTCCCCTTCTATGCTTAACGCTGTGAGGTAAGGAGGATTGATACACAATCAGAGTATCGAAGGAATGTCATTCTTTCGAAATAGGAGCGCTAACAGCAGAAGCTCTCATCCAAGATATGTTGATTAGAAATTAAAAGACATATATTTGTCTATCCCAACCCATCTATTCGCTGCAACCTCCCTTACAATATTAAATCAGGAAGTTTCCTGAACAGGGAAACTCAGGGATAAGGGCTCTCCCCTTTAGGGGTTAGAGGCGTCACACCACCGGCCCTTCACGAAATTTAATATTGCAGGGTAAATAGAAACAGATTTCAAATCAGAATATTGATGAAATATTATTCCATCAATATAGAATTGGGTTTAGCAAATATCTAGATAGGGACACCCAATATATATTGGAAATAACTACTAGTATAATCTATACGTTAGTTATCCATCTGCCGTATTTACTATACCACAAATATACTGACTACCTGTATAGACCTATACCATAGTTCAGCCGGCAGAAAATAAAAGACATATACTTATGCATCCCAACCAATCTATTTGCTGTGACCTCCCGTACAATATTAAATCAGGGAGTTTCTTTATCAGGGAAACTCAGGGATAAGGGCTCTCCCCTATAGGAGTTAGAGGTGTCACACCACCAGCCCTTTACGAAATTCAATATTGCAGGGTAAATGGAAACTGATTTCAAATCAGAATATTGATGAAATATTAATCCATCAATATAGAATTGGGTTCAGCAAATATCTGGGCAGGGATACCCAATATATATTGGAAATAACTACTAGTATAATATATACGATAGTTATTCATCTGCTGTATATACCATACTGCAATTATACTGATTACCTGTATAGACATATACTGTAGTTCAGCCGGCATATTGCCGGATTAGCTAGCTATTGTCGGAGCATCTAGCAAGCTAGAAAAGAGAGAGAGAGAGAGAGAGAGAGAGAAAGCATGGAGTGAAGGCTCTCTATTACTGTATATGTATACAGTAATAAAAGATGTAAAAGTCTAATTTTACTGCCTTTCTCCGAAAAGAAGGTTCACTTCCATTTAGCCATAGTACTATTGCCGGCTTACTACTGTAGGCCAGCCTCCGGCAGCACGAGTACAGTCGGCATACTACCTACTGAGTCAGTCTCTATCTGTGCCGGTCTACTGCCGGCCAGAACAATACGCCGACAACAGAAACTGTGGCTAGCAGTTCAAGGGAGAACTGGAGAACCTTGGTGACAAAAAGGGCCTCCCATCCACAGCCGCCAAAGCCGCTGGAAGCCGGCAGTCGCCGACAGCCGTCATGGCCATCGGCAGTCTCCGACAGCTGATGACTGAGGAGGTGGGGGGGGGGGGGGTCTGGGCGGCCCCGGCAACCCACCTGCAATGGTAAGTTTGCAGGACTCCAGCACAGGAAAGACAATGGCTCGGCCATCGTAAAAGAACAGAGAGGGGAGGGGAAAGGGTCCTATATGAGGTATAGGAGGGACCGGCAATGTTGCCGGATCTACACACCTTGAAGAAACTCTGTTTCAGTACCGGCACGATCACAAGCGGCAGGAGAATCATTTATTCTCCAGCTTAGGAGGTGCTAATACAGTTAAGGGGACGGCAGCTCATGCCGTTCCTCTCAACAAGGGAGAAACAGAGTTCCAATGCCGGCGCCATCCTAGGCCACAAGAGTATACGACTCTATAGCCTACGGTCGGCGAGCATAGGACTAGTCTACTAGACCACAGGGAGAAGGTGGCGGTAAAATTCGACCACTTCAGGTGTAGTCTAGGGAGGGCTAGCCTCCTATGCCGGTAGTTCCGACGGCAAGGGAATGCAATCTCCCCGCCGACCAACTGCTGACAAAGACTAAATACTCTGAGGTTCTGATCGAATCCCAAAACTTGCCGACGGCCGTTAAGGGATGAGACAGAAACTCTAGGCTAGTCATGCCTGAATTCGAAATTCAAGGCCGACGCAGAGAGTTGTAGCCTAAGGCTACTCTCAGAGGGAAGAGAGATTACCCATAAATCTCTAGTGAGATTGAGGATGGTTAATATAATTCCAGGAGACATCGATCTCCAGGAATGATAACCAATACAAAGGGTAACCGGGGAAATGACGAAAGTATATGTTGTCTAGGTTATGTTACCCAGACATGACGAGATTTTGGTTACCTAAATCACCAAAACTCTGACATATACGATCGCCACGGAAAGGGAAAAATATGCTTATAGATATCTTTACAATATATAATGCCTAAATAGCTTTCATAACAATGAATAAGCTATTTACACCGGAATATCGTTCTGCTAACTAAATAGCACATGTACCAAGAACGACAGCGCCATGGCGACACCGGCGATCGGCGAAGATCCACACACAAGAAATACACAATTTCATTGCGAAGCTGGAACTAAATTACATATTGTAAAGAATCAGTACTCAACTTTCTAGATGGAGAAAGAAGCCGTAGAAGCATAAAGATTAGCATAAAGATTCCCAGAAATTGATCGGAAATGTCAGATCGACAGGGAACACCACCGTAGCGAGTCGCTACAGATAAGGAATGACCGCCAGAGGGAGTTGGCGCGGTTTTGATACGATTGTAGTAGGGGAACCAGGGTAATCTTTGTTGCGGTTACCCTTCTATTCTGCCACGTTTTCCCCCTAGAGCCTAGAGGCGTAAAGGCTATTCGGGGTGCAGATTGCCATGTGGCGTGTCAAGAATATGTCCCCTGATGATATACGATACCCTTGAGAGTAATCTTAAAGGTACTCGCGCCAGAAGTTAGAATTCTCTGAAACCTTTGGTTTGATTCTCTGGGAATATCACTGTAGTCATATATACCCTTCGGAAGCTACTAAAGGAACCTTCCATTAGGACGTCATGGCTTGAGCCCAAAAATATATATATTATATATATATATATTATATATATATATATATATATATATATATATATATATATATATATATATATATATATATATATATATATATATATATATATATATATATATATATATATATATATATATATATATATATATATATATATATATATATATATATATATATATATATATATATATATATATATATATATATATATATATATATATATATATATATATATATATATATATATATATATATATTACATATATATTATATATATATATATTATATATATATATATATATATATATATATATATATATATATATATATATATATATATATATATATATATATATATATATATAAGCAAAAGCATGTTAAAAGACAAAAATTAATGGCAGTCCACAATAGGCGAGGAGGAAGAGCGGAAACAACAGCTCTTCATCCGAGCCAAAAGTAAAAATTGAGCTAAATCACAGGTGTGTGAGGGGAGTTCTAGCAGTGTGGGTAGTTAACCCTCGCTATATTTTAACGGCTCGTCATTTCAGCTCCGCCGAAAGTATAACCACTAATAAATAGCATGGTTTGTATTCCAGTTACGAAACAAATGGGCGACTTAAAAACGGGATTACTGGAGCGGAACTCTTAACAGACTTGGTCTGCACCCAATGGGGTCTGCCAGAGGGTGATGGCGTCTAAATTTATACATGTTGAGATAGTATGCCATCCATCCCACCCTGTGCCAAATCCAAAGAAGCTGTCAAACCAAAGTCATACAAGCCAAAGCCGTCAACAAGTTCATGCCCAAATGGAAGAGATGGAAGAATATAAGAAGTAATCAAAAGAAAGGAGAGAAAGTGCTGATTAATTTAGTTGGATCAACAACTGGGTACCAAAGTCCAGTAGGAAAGCAATTTTCACCGTTCATCAGAGCCCAGCAGCTTATCCCTAAGCTCCCCTTCCTCGTCAAGGATTCAGCATCTGGGGGGCTTTTCTGTAGAGGAATCTAGACTTCTTATACGTGTAAAATATATTCAAATAATGTTTTAGGAGTAACTAAAATAAAAAAAAATTAATTAAATAAACGAAAACTAAAATACAGAAATACCATGAATCAAGATGGACTCACCTTTCTGAAGAAGGTTAACCTGTAATTAACAAAATATTATTAGTACAAATCTTGAGAAAAGTATAAACCTAAATAATATGAAAAAAAATATGAAAATTTAACTACATGTTCATTAGATCCCTTGAATACTAAAAGTTTAGACAGATTTCAAGAAGTTTTAATTAAATTGCCATTTTTTTTTTACAAAAACAAAAAAGATAATTTTGTTGTATCTAAATCCAAACTATGGTAATAATTCATGAAAGCCCATAAAATATTAACAATAATAGCTGTGAATATTTTACAGTACTGTTAATAGTGTTATTAAAAATATTTTTCCTACTGTATATCACCCCCACCATTCATAGCACATAATATTTTCTTTTAAATACAAGTTTCTGTTTACTATATATAAATAACATTCAAAGTGTCCCTTCTGCATTCCCCATTTATTCTTTTAGGTAAAAATAGATAAAAATATTCAATACACTATAGGAAAAAGGTAATTTCAATAACATTCATTATTTCAATATCAAGCTGTAGTTCACTGAAAGCTAAAGGTAAAGGTGTCTGGGGTCACTTGAAGTTTAATCAGAACAGATGATCACCTAAACATCAGCCAGGCAAGCCCATCCCACCACTTTGGTGGTGGCCTCCCCAGTAAACAGCTTAAACTCACAGTCCTGGGTTGGGACCGATCCGCTGCCATGAGAATGCCAGGTGAACACATTCCCACGGTAATAGCCAAGAGGCTAGCTTTCTAAGAGTAAAAAAAAAAAAAAACCAGCCAAGTTTATAAGTAACTTTTTCTCTAGTCCTATAAAATGGGGATGATCTTCAGTAAAGCTGGAATAGCTGTTGAATTCGTTTATGGGGTAGTTAACGACAGGTGGTGAGCACCCACTTCCCTGTCAAAGAATTCCTGTACGATCTTTGGTTTAGCCTTAAGGGATTTGAGGTGGGAAGCTTTAACTTTAAAGAAGTCAGATTTGCATGGCTAGGAAAAATACAAATAATTTTCAAAATTCATTTGGTACAAAGTTTACAGAAACCTTTTTCCCTTTAACATAGGGATATTCACTTGTACTCGGAGTAAATCCAACTACAACAAAACTGGTTGGTATTCTTTCTACCTTGGAGCCTGTGCAGAAGTAGGCGAGTCTTTGAGGTAACCGGAGATCCTCCTTTATCAAATGAAGAGGACGGTCCGGGATAATGGGCACATCAGCATACCTATTAGGAGGCTCCATAAACCCTTCTGGGAAGGGTATAGGCCTACGGCTAGAGGTGGTAGAAGTCGGAGGCGGAGGCAAAGGTATTGGTACCGCACTTGCTCGTGGTTCCAAACCTCTACTCATGAATCGCTCGTGGAAATCGCGGATTTGCGCTCATATTCATGAGATTCGTGTGTAAAATCGCGAGTTTTGCGCGACAATGGGTGTGATTCACGAGTAAGTGCTCGTAACACGAGCACTAAGAGCCATATTGGACAGAGGAAGCCTCAGGCATCCCTGCTGCTTCAGAGGAACGCATATACCAGACGATGTTGGAAAAGAGACCCTCTGAGTAGGGACAACTTTAAGCGTTGGCGAACATGTCACAGCGCGGACGCGTTGTGGAGCGTTGGGTAGGCGAACGCTGCGCTAAAGCACCCCAGGCAACCAAGGGCACTGGAGGTGATAAACTGGACGCCTGTCTGAAGAATGGTCTGTCTCAGGATCAGGTCGTTTAGGAGAAGGACGAGTTGAGGAACGATGCGCTGATGGACTGTGCGTATGCTTACCTCTACTTCTAGACGAGGAATGTCTAGACCTTGATCATAACCACGAGGTTCACGATCGTGAACGTACTGTTCATGATCGGAAGCGTCTAGCTCTTGATCGGAAGCGTCTAGCTCTTGATCGAGAATGGTGTGAACGTCCTAAGTGCCTAGCTCGCAAACCTGAGCAGTGCCCTCGCGATCGTAAATGCTGTTCTTATGAACGGTGCCCTCGTGAGTGTGAACATTGCCATAGTGAACAGGAGCTTTGTTCTCGAGATCTAGATCGTAGCATTCTAGAACGCAAGTGGCTGGACCTAGGACTAGACTCAGTTGCTCAAGACCGTGCAGAAAAAGACTTTTCCTCGTGATGAGGAACACCTCGGAGGAAAAGTTTGAGACCATCGGTCTTGTGAGCGTGAAGCTCTAAAGCAAGAATGCCTTCTGGACGAAGAGCATTCGGATCGTGAGGACCTACAATCCTAATGATCTTCAGATCGTCACAACGGACGAGAAGATGGTTAAGCTCCTCCCCGCGCACCACTGGTGGAAGCAGTGCTGGTCTCAAAAAGATCATCACCTACAGCCGAAGTATCCCTATGGGAAGAAATAGAAGGCTGAATGTTAACGGACGATGATGTCCCAAGATGGCGAGTACGATCCCCGTCAGCAGGAGACTGTCAATGCGTGGAAGGTCCAGGAGAAGGCGACAGGTGAAATTCGCAGACCTCTAAAGCATCAGATGTTGAGGGTTCCAGAGTAGGGTCCTTCCTGGCGCAACACTGAGTAAGTCGAACAAGCTCTTCCTTCGAAGGGGGTGCAGAAACCCCTAAGGACGGCCATACCTGCAACACATCTGCAAGGGAAAATGGCTCCCTGGTGGCTGGAGGTGAAGGGAAGCAACTAACCCCCAGTACCCTGAGGTTACCAAGGAGTTAAGCAGTCTGCGATCCTGCTCAACCGTCCCTCGGAAGAACACAAACGAGAAGGAGCCTTAGAAAGAGGTTTGGGGGTATGAGAGGAAGAACGCACTTTCCTCGCCTCTGACGGAGAAAGATCGTGCTTAGCCTTCTTCCTGCACCGTTCAAAATTCTCCCAGTAGGAGGCAGGCCACTCCCTGCACTCTACACAGGGTGAACCCTGCTCGCAACAATACCCTCTACACGATGGAGAGAGAGAGTACGGGACGTTATCCAGCGATGCCATAAAGATAACGCACTCAGCATCCTCACGCTCATCTGAAAAGAGAAATATTTTCATAAAAAAATAAATTTTTTAACATACTTACCCGGTAGTTATATACAGTATATAGCTATACGTCCCTGACGTCCGGCAGAAATTTCAAAACTCGCGGCATCGCAGATTGGGTAGCCAGGTGTACCACCTAAGCGCCCTCTAGCGAGGTACTTGAAACCATTCCATGATTCCTCAGATCTTCCATGCCCATAGGTCTCTAAAGGGGAGGAGGGGGGAGAATTAAATTATGTATAACTACCAGGTAAGTATGTTAAAAAATTTATTTTATTATGAAAATATCATTTTTAAACATCTGACTTACCCGGTAGTTATATATATAGCTGATTGACACCCTTGGTGGAGGGTCGTAAACAGCCAACATTGTTGGAATTTTACTTAAGAATTAATAAACAAGCTTAAGGGTTCGTACCTGATAAGGAAGCTGACTTCAAGGAATTCTTTCATTATGTTCGCTTTCCTTATGAGATCCAGCAATCCACCCAGGGGGCTGAAGACCTCTAGGAGCTGTCAAACCGGTCTAAAAACCTCTATGTAACAGGACCTCCTCCAATACCCTTGTTCTGGGCACTCTCAAGGAACAAATTGACCACCTGACTAAAATCAATGATTGTGGAAGACTGTCGCAATCTCCACGAACAACCATAAAAATACAAATGTTCCAAGAGAAGAAAAGGGTATAGCATCTTGCTTTCCAACTAGGGTTGTAGCTTGGATAGTAATAATAATAATAATAATTAGGATTATGGGAAGGTAGTGGTGGATGCTTCCCCCAATCTGCACTCGCTGCTACGAATGGTCCCGGAGTGAAGCAGTCCTCATAAAGAGTCTGGATACATTTCAAATAATGTGAAGTGAACACAGATTTACTCCTCCAAAAGGTTGTGTCCAAAATGCTCTGCAACGATCTATTCTGCTGGAAGGCCACTGAAGTTGTTACAGCTCTAACTTATGCGTCTTGACTTTTAGAAGCTTGAGGTCTGCCTCACTCCAATGTGCATGAGCCTCTCTTATTAAGAGCCTGATGAAGAATGAAGGAGCATTCTTTGACCTATGTAAGGAGGGCTTCTAGACCGAGCACCAAAGAGCTTCCGACTTGCCTCGCAACACTTTCGTTCAGTCCAGGTAGAACTTCAGGGATCTTACTGGACATAGGACCTTTCACCAACTCCTCGCCAACCACATCCGAAAGGTTCGGAAACTCAAAAGCCATGGGCCAAGGTTGAGAAGGGCGTTCATTCTTGGCGAGAAAGCCTAACTGCAATGAGCCGATAGCTTTGTTATCTCGAAAAAACCAACGTTTTAATTAAAAGCATGAATCCCACTGACTCTTTTAGCTGTCGCCAGACTGACCAAAAATAGAGTCTTCATCATGAGGTCCTAAAATGAAGCTGAATGCAAGGGCTCAAACCTGTCACTCATAATGAACTTCAGGACTATATCCAGATTCCAAGCTGGTGAATCCTGGTGCTGTTGCTTTGATGATTCAAACGATTTGAGAAGTTCCTTTAAGTCTTTAACATAGAAAGGTCCAAGTGTTGGGCTTGAATACTGTTGCTAACATACTCTTGTATCCCTTGATGGTAGAGGATGAAAAAAAATTGCGTTTCCTTCGAAGATATAACAGCAAGTCAGCAATCTGAGTTATAGAGGTACTGGACGAGGAAAAAGAGTTGACTCTGCACCACTCTCTAAAAACCTCCCACTTGGATTGGTAAACCTTAATGGTAGAAGTCCTCCTTGCTCTTGCAATAGCCCTACCTGCTTCCTTCGAAAAACCTCTAGCTCTTGTGAGTTTTTCGATAATCTGAAGACAGTTAGATGAAGAGCTTGGAGATTGTTGATGGCACCTTTCCAAGTGGGGTTGGTTGAGTAGAACTACTCTTAACAAAAGGCTTCTTGGAGTGTCTACCATCCATTCCAGTACCTCTGTGAACCACTTTCTTGAGGGCCAAAAGTGGGCCACTAGAGTCAATCTGGTCCCTTCGTGTGACCCAAACTTCTGCATCATTTTGTAATGAATTTTGAACGGTGGAAATGTGTACACGTCCATGTCACGAGCTGTTTGACGCTCAACGTCGCGTTCTGCTGGACACTCAACGTCGCGTTCTGCTGGACACTCGACGTCGCGCCCTGCTTGACCCTCGACGTCACGTCTTGCTGGACGCTCGACGTCACTTCCTGCTGGACGCTCGACGTCACTTCCTGCTGGACGCTCGACGTCACGTCCTGCTAGACGCCTGACGTCACGTTTTAGCTGGACGCTCAACGTCACGTTTTAGCTGGACGCTCAACGTCACGTTTTAGCTGGACGCTCGACGTCACGTTTCAGCTGGACGCTCGACGTCACGTCCTGCTGGACGCTCGACGTCACGTCCTGCTACTCTCTTGTCCGCAGGCTGATAAACTTGCATGAGCGAAGAGAGTTTCTGTTGCATGTCTTGCAGCATATTAAAATTAGGGTCAACTTGTTGTGGTACAGGAGATGTCACGTCTACCACAAGCTCGCTTTCTACACCGTTTAAAGAACGCGCAGAGCGTCCAGAGGACGATAACCAGTCTGATGGTGGAGGAGGAGCATGAACTGAAGTCACGCCAGGCTCAGACAACTGTCCTGCAACAGGGTGAGTGGGACGTTTCTTGACAGTTGCCGACGTCCTTAAAGGACGTTTGGCAGGAGAGCTTTCTTCGGTAGAATGAAAACGCTCAGGACTGCTCCAAAGCCTACAACCAGTAGCTAGCGGTGTCATGATAGGACGCTGATTGACCGTACAGTATCCATCTTCCTCTTCAGAGGTCTGGAAGCTTGACGCCAGCCTCGTCTGGGCACTGCGTCATCCGAAGATGACGAAAATACTTTACCCTCACCTTTCCTTTGATGAAGGCGAGCGTCCTGGGAAGCGTCAACAGGTATGCTCGAGGGGACGTCTGCCTGCTCGGGAGCTAAAGCCAATCGTTTCCTTTTGTCGTTCGACATTCCTTCTCCCAGGGGTTGGGGAGCTTGGATGAGGTCTATGGTCGACATTCCTTCTCCCAGGGGTTGGGGAGCTTGGAAGAGGTCTATGGTTAGAATGTTCGACATTCCTTCTCCCAGGGGTTGGGGAGCTTGGAAGAGGTCTATGGTCGACATTCCTTCTCCCAGGGGTTGGGGAGCTTGATAGAGGTCTGAGGTTAGAAGAACGACAGGTCCTAGCAGACGCACCATCTATTTGAGGGGTGGTGCTTAGGCCAAAATAAAGAGCCCAAAACTGAACAACTTCCTCCTATACAAGAACCTCAGGTATTGCTTGAAGTTCGGATGGATGAGGATGTGGAAGTAAGCATCCAGGAGGTCTAAAGAGACCATCCAGTTGTCCTTTCTTCCTACTGCTATGACTGATTTCAATGTCTCCCTGGAGAACTTTGTCTTCTGAACGAAGGCGTTGAGAGCACTTACATCCGGGACCGGTCAATAGCCTGCTTCTCCAAGAAGAGAGACATTTGATGTTGCATAGCCTGTCTCTTTGGCTCCTCTCTGTATCTGGCAGAGAGGTCTATCGAAGTTACTATTAAAGGAGGTTTCACTAGCAAAAAGATTTTGCATCCCTCCTTTAGTAATAGTACGGACCAAAGGGCTGCTCCTCCCCTCTCCCAGGCTCGCCAGAAATTGTTTAGTCTGGCTCCTGCTGTTGTCTGAGCGGTTTAGAGAAAAAAAGTATGCAGAACCTTTCTAGCTGATTTAGACACCAAATCCTGTGTGACCTTTAGGGCTAAAGTGGAAGAGACCTCTTTGACCAACTCTTGAGGAAGAAGAGAGGAAGAAAAAAAAGGGGGGTGCATACCTCAATTCTGACTTCTGAATAGGTGTAACCCCAATGGACAGAAAAGAACACATTTGGGCTCTTTTCTTAAAGATCCCCGCTGAGAAAAGGGCTGCTAACTCATTGGAACCGTCCTTTAAGGCTTTATCCATGCCTGACATAATGAGGCTGAGACTATCAGTGTCCACATCCTTCAAGGCAGAAACCCTCTTCCCCAAGACTACCAGAGTCCAGTCAAGGGAAATGAATACTTCGAAAGTCCTGAAGACGCCTTTAAGAGGATGATCAAGCTCTGACGTTGACCAGAGTATTTGGTCCTTCTTAAGGCCATCCAACGTGGAGCTTCTACTCGACCCGAAAAATCTCCTTGGGCAGAGGTAGGCTAGTTAACCCCAAGCTGAGAACTTCTCCCGTCTCATACCAAACACTAGATCTGGAGGCCAATCTAGCCGAGGGAAAAGGGAAAAAACAGTATTACCCTGGATATTCTTGGATTGCATCCAGTCTCCCATCATCCTCAAGCTCTTTTAGATGATCGAGACAGCACCATCTTTGTAAACAGACTCCCCTTCGACGCCTTCCCTATCGTAAACTCTGAAGGCGGGGAACGAAGAGCAGCAGGCTCAAAATAATTCGGAAACTCTTCAGAAAAAACTCTCATGAGTTTCTATAAGTCAACCGAAGGATGAAGGATCTTAGGATCTTCTCCTACGAGAGTTCCTCTAAAAGATAAATAGGGGAAAGGAAATCGTCGATCCCTTCCTCCTACAAGTCTCTAACCGAGGTCGAGACGTCTTGTTTCCTAGGAGTTGACTCCTTAAGGTCCTGAATTCTGGCCTCAATGGGTCCAAGATCATTACTTACTTTCACTTAATTTTAGAGGTTTATTTCTCGCCCTCCATCAAACACTAAGAGTTTGTTCAGGCGGGCCTTGGTGTGTGAAAATAATTTCTTTCCAGTTAATATTTTTCTCTGTATCTTTTTTATGGCGCCTGGCGTAACGAAGTTCCAACGCTAGACGCTCACAGTCATTACGATCGGAACTAAGACGTTCGCGATCTCGACATTCGCTCATCCAACAAGAGAAACAAAGACGTTGCACTCAGTTTCAAACATCGTGTCAAGCTCTTACAGCAGCGTTAGCAGCTTGCCGTTCATTGCTCTGACGCTCGGCGTTACGTGTCATGACTTCCAACTACTCGACGCTTGGCGTGATGTAGTCCATTCTTTAACGCTCGGCGTCCTTCTTGACACTAGCGTTAAGGTGTTAAGAATCTAAACGCTCGGCGTCATGACGAGCAAGTCTAGCAGGAAGGGAAATACACGAGACGCCAGCTCTGTGAGCTGAGTCAACCGACGGCGAAGATAACACTTTTACCTCGCCTTTCCCACGGAGAGGCGAGCGTTCTGGGAAGCGTTAACAGGAACGCTCGAGGGGACGATTGTTCATGCGGTAACGCCTCTCATTTCCTTTTGCCGATCGACATCCCAGGGGTTGGGGACCTTGGAAGTGGTCTAAGGCTAGGATAACGACAGGGTCGAGCAGACGCACCCTCCACTGACTGATTAAATTCACTGCGCTAATTTAGCACTGAAAAATGACAAATTTGTAGGTAATTTGTATTTTTCCTAACTATACAAACCTTAGCTATTTAATATGGGTAATTACTTTCGGCGTAGCAGAAATGACGAGCCATTAGAATTTTAACGAGGATTTACAACCCCACCGCTAGTTAGCGGGGGGTAGGGAGGGGTAGCATGCTAACACCCCCCCCCCCCCCGGCCCGCCCTCACACACACCTATGCTGACCTCACTTTGCTTAGAGGTAGGACTTCCCGGGGGACAGGGCTGGCGGGTAAGTTTGATTAAATAGCTAAGGTTTGTATAATTAGGAAAAATACAAATTACCTACAAATTTGTCATTTGTTCCGTAACTGAAATACAAACCACGCTATTTAATATGGGTGACTCAACCCTTTAGTAGGGTGGTAAGTCCCAGCCATTACTGGCTTTTGGCTTTTTGCCCGGGGACTCAGTATCTGAGTGTGTCAGCACTCAACGATAAGGAGTCCCTGAACCTCGCTAGCACCTTGCTCTGCAAAGGCTGCGGCCTACATAAGCTGTGTGTGGAGGAATGAAATGTGACTCGTCCTAGGAGGTTGACCTGAAGTTCTTTAGATGGAAACTTAAGGCTAGGACTCTCCCGATACCACCTCGTCAGGGTATGGGGACGTGACAGTATTAGCTTAATACTAGGAACACAAGGGAACATGGTTTACCTGCAGTGGTTTGAGGTCAGCTGTGCAGAGAACCCCGGGTGCTGCTTTCCCCAAGAGAGGGGAGGATGAAGAAAAGAATAAGGGCCAGACATACCTTTTCATTCATGCAGACTAAAACCGGGTAACATAGAACTCAACCCTCTGCTACTTGTCCATTAAGGAGCCTGAGGTTTAAACCAGCTGTTGTGCAGCCACCACAGGGCCGATAGAGAACGTATCAAGCCTCCTGTGGGTCACGTCTTGCAGGTAGTGGGCTGTGAAGGTCGTCCGACGCTTCCCCACCCCCGCTTGTAGAACCTGCGTCACTGAGTACTGTAGTTCTTTTTGAAGGCCAGGGACGTAGCTATTCCCCTGACATCATGTGCTCTAGGGCGACGTGAAGGAGGAGGGTCCGGATTCAGGGAAAGATGGATTACCCTACGAATCCAGCTGAGATGGTATTCGTGGTGACCCTCCTCTTTGTCCTCCCAGTGCTTACAAACAATGCTTGCACTTGAGGACGAATTGCAGCTGTTCTCTTAAGATAGAGCCTCAGACTCCTTACTGGGCATAGTAAGAGATGGTCTGGGTCATCTGTTACGGAACGAAGACTCGAAATCCGGAATGAGTCAAACCGAGGGGCTGGCACTCCCAGATTCTGAGTCTTAGCAACGAATCTGAACGTTACCTCCCCCATCCCCTTGAATGGGCGATGTCATACGAGAGACCATGAAGTTCACCAACTCGTTTGGCCGAAGCCAATGCAAGTAGGAACACTGTCTTCCAAGTCAGGTGGCGATCTGAAGCCTGGCGTAATGGTTCGAAGGGAGGTCTCTTCAGAGACCTGAGAACTTGAACCACGTTCCATGGAGGAGGTCTCACTTCCGACTGAGGGCAGGTAAGTTCATAACTTCGTATGAGTAAGGAAAGTTCCAGCAAAGAAGAAATGTCTACTCCTTTGAGCCTAAAGGCTGAGTGATAGCCTTTCACTGCCGAGACTGAAAGGCGCATTTCTTCTCGCAAATACACGAAGAACTCCGCTATTGCTGGAATAGTGGCATCGAGATACCCCTTCAACGACACCAACCACAGAAAACTCTCCACTTTGCCTGGTAGACCCCTGCGGATGACCTTCGTAGATGTCCAGACATCCTAATCGCAACTTGCTGCGAAAATCCTCTCTCTGAGAGGAGATGCTGGATAGTCTCCAGGCGTGAAGCCGAAGCAAACCTACGGCCCTGTGAAAGATGTTGGCGTGTGGTTGTTTGAGTAGCTCGCGTCGTGGAGGGAGTTCTCTCAGGAACTCCATAAGGAGTTGCAGAAGGTCTGGAAACCATTCTGCGTGATGCCATAGCGGAGCTATCAGGGTCATCGAAAGATTGACCGATATTCTGGTCTTGTTGAGTACCCTCCTCATCAGACAGAACGGGGGAAAGGCGTAAACGTCGATGTTGTCCCACTGTTGTTGGAAGGCATCTTGCCAGAGTGCCTTGGGGTCCGGGACTGGGGAGCAGTACAGCGAGAGCTTGAAGTTCAACGCTGTAGCGAACAGATACACAGTCGGGGAACCCCACAAAGTCAGGACTTTGTTGGCTACTAGACGATCCAAAGACCACTCGGTACTCACTATCTGAGACGCTCTGTTCAGACTGTCAGCGAGCACATTCCTCTTGCCTGGAATGAAGCGAGCAGATAGTGGAATCGAGTGGACTTCGGTCCATCTCAGAATCTCTACTGCAAGATGGGATAGCTACTTCAAAAAGGTGCCTCCCTGCTTGTTGATGTAAGCCACTACTGTGGTGTTGTCGCTCATCACCACCACAGAGTGACCCGCCAGGTATTGTTGGAACTGTTGAAGGGCCAGGAATACGGCCTTCATTTCTAGCAGGTTTATATGGAGGCACTTTTCTGATTCTGACCACAGGCCTGAGGTCCTGTGGTTCAGAACTTGGGGCCCCCCCACCCTTTCTTTGAGGCGTCCGAGAACACCATCAAATATGGGGGGAGGACGAGAAGATCCACTCCTCTTCGTAGGTTCTCGTCTGTCACCCAACACCGAAGGTCCGTCCGTTCCGCAGGACCCATAGGGACCATGACGTCTGGGAAATCGTGTCCTTGATTCCACCGAGACTTGAGTCGCCATTGCAGAGATCTCATACTGAAGCGACCATTGGGAACTAGACGGGCCAAGGATGAGAGGTGACCGAGGAGATGTAACCACGATTGGGCTGGGAGTTCGTCTCGTCTGAGGAAAGGACTTACGACCTTCCTCAGCCTTGCTATCCTGTCGTCTGATGGGAAGGCTTGTGGAGATTGGTGTCAAGATCATGCCTAGATATACCAGTCTTTGAGTAGGAAGCAGAGAGGACTTCTCGAGATTTACCATGATCCCCAAATCCTGGCAAAGTCCCAGAAGTTTGTCTCGGTGTCGAAGAAGGGTCGACTCCGAGTCTGCTAGGATCAGCCAGTCGTCCAGATAACGGAGGAGACGGATGCCGATCCTGTGTGCCCACGATGATATTAGGGTGAACACTTTGGTGAAAACCTGGGGTGCTGTGGAGAGACCGAAACACAGCACCTTGAACTGGTAGATCTTGTTGTCTAGGCTGAATCTCAAGTAATTCCTTGAAGACGGATGGACTGGGATCTGGAAGTACGCGTCCTTCAGGTCCAGTATACACATGCAGTCTTAGGGTCTCACTGCGAGTCTGACTGTGTCTGCCGTCTCCATACTGAACAGGGTCTGCTTGACAAACCTGTTCAGGGCTGAGAGGTCGATGACTGGTCTCCAGCCTCCAGACGCCTTCCTTACAAGAAAGAGTCGACTGAAGAAGACGGGGGGCCCGTCGACGACCTCCTGGAGAGCGCCCTTCTTCAACATGGTCTCGACTTTTGCCCGAAGGGCTTGCCCCCTTGCCGATCCCATGGCAAGGGAGCTCAACGACACTGGATCCGCTGTCAGGGGAGGTAGAGATGTGAACGGGACGCAATATCCTTGACTGATTACAGAAATCGTCCAGGAATCGGCCCCGAGTTGCTGCCACCTGATCGCTTAACTTTGTAGGCATCCCCCCACTGGTGGACATGTGGGGGGACTGCCAATCCTACCGTTTGCGGCCTCGGCCACTCCCTCTAGGATTTTTCCCTCCCCTGGAGGACTTCTTGCCTCTCCTGTCTTTGACAGGAAAGGGCTTCGACACCGTTGTCTTTGCTGCCACTGCCGGTTTTGTTGTCTTGGACGGGCGAGGTTGTTGAGGTGCTGGAGGTTTATAGGGATTGGATGTAAGAGTCCTATGTAGGAGAGAGTCCTGATTGGACTTCCTCCACCTCTCAAGCTGCCTGTTCCACGTCTTTAGGCTCAACCAAATTCTTCCCCAAAAGGGAAGAATGTCTGAGCCTGCTGACTTCGATGGCTGGGACCTTCGTGTGGAACCTCTCTGCCACCGCATCACGTCGTTTCAGGATGGAATTGGCCCACAAGTTCGAGACTTGGTGGGCCAAAAACTCAATGGTGTGGGTGCCTGAAAGGAGAAAGGTCTCCAGGGCCTTCCTGGTGCTCTCCTTAGACAGGTCCTCAGATCACAACAGGATGCCAAGAGACCCCAGCCAGACGTCCAGCCATGAAGTAGCTTGCATGGCACACTTCGCAACCTTCTCCTGACTTAGGATCTCTGTCGCCGAGAAAGATACTTGCCGGCTAGAGAGCCTCTCTAGAGGGACTCCGTTGGTGAGCTCTTCCACTGAATGGTGCAAGGGGAGAGCTAGGCAAGACTCCTCCATGATCTCAAAGTACTTCCTCTGGTGGATACGAGGAGGAGGGAGGAGCTTGTTGCCAGCAGTGGAACGTCTGGAGGAGGCGAGTTCTGAGAGCTGGCCCTCAACCTTATCCCTGGCACTCTTCATCCCTTGGAACCAGGGCAAAGCCGCACTGGCCTTAGCGGGTTTCTGAGTGCCAAAGACTCGGTCCAGAACCGTGTCCTTGCCCTCTCGTGGAGGAATCTCGGGATCTGGGAACCCGTTGAGATGCCTCATCAGGGTCAAAACCTGCCAAAAGGCATGCTCTGACTCCTGTGGCTCCCCTCCTGGAGAACTGGCATCAAAGTCTCCCGTCCCCAAAGGCTCTTCTTTGGGGGACTCGTGGACGTTCTCCGCGGGTTTGGCTGACTCTGGTCTCATCCTCGAAGATGACTTAGGAACAGTCTTATTAGAGTCCTTCGACTCCCTCCTGGGAGGGATACAGGACTCCAACAGCGATGGCGGGAGGCTCTTCTCCACCCTTACCCGAGAAGACTTCTCAATGCGAGGTGGGTTTCTCCCATTGGTGCGATGGGAGAATGCCTAACCTCACGAGAATCCCCTGAGGACGGGAAATCTTCGTCCGAAGGGGAAGGAGAGAAAGTCTGGGGGGGAAGGGAGCCTTCCTCAAAGGCTTCCGAGGAGCCAGCTTAACCCTTGGGGAAGTCACCACGTCATCTACTCCTCTCTTCCTCTTCAGGGGGGTCAGAACTGCCGCTAATTTGAGGCCCAACTCAGAGAAGGCAGGCTTAAAGGCCTGCACGACAGCTCTGACAAGAGACCCAAACCATGGCATGTGGTTGTTTGAGTAGCTCGTGTCGCGGAGGGAGTTCTCTCGAAAGTTCCGTTAGGAGTTGCAGAAGGTCCAGAAACCATTCCACGTGATGCCATAGCGGAGCTATAAGGGTCATTGAAAGATTGACCGATATTCTGGTCTTGTTGAGCACCCTCCTTATCAGACAGAACGGGGGAAAGGCGTACACGTCGATGTTGTCCCACCGTTGTTGGAAGGCATCTTGCCAGAGAGCCTTGGGATCCAGGACTGGGGAGCAGTACAGCGAGAGCTTGAAGTTCAGCGCTGTAGCGAACAGATACACAGTCGGGGAACCCCACAAAGTCAGGACTTTGTTGGCTACTTGATGATCCAAAGACCACTCGGCACTCACTATCCGAGACGCTTTGCTCAGACTGTCGGCGAGCACATTCCTCTTGCCTGAAATGAAACATGCTGATAGTGGAATCGAGTGGACTTCGGTCCATCTCAGAATCTCTACTGCAAGATGGGATAGCTGCTTTGAAAAGGTACCTCCTTGCTTGTTGATGTAAGCCACTACTGTGGTGTTGTCGCTCATCACCACCACAGAGTGATCCACCAGGTATTGTTAGAACTGTTGAAGGGCCAGGAATACGGCCTTCATTTCTAGCAGATTTATATGGAGGCACTTTTCTGATTCTGACCACAGGCTTGAGGTCCTGTGTTGCAGAACGTGGGCCTCCCACCCTTTCTTTGAGGCGTCCGAAAACAGCATCAAATCCAGGGGGAGGATGAGAAGATCCACTCCTCTTCGTAGGTTCTCGTCTGTCACCCACCACTGGAGGTCCGTCTGTTCCGCAGGACCCATAGGGATCATGACGTCCGGGAATTGTAACCCTAATTCCACCGAGACTTGAGTCGCCATTGGAGGGATCTCATCCTGAGGCGACCGTTGGGAACTACACGAGCCAAAGATGAGAGGTGACCGAGGAGACATAACCACGATTGGGCTAGAAGTTTTTCTCGCCTGAGGAAAGGGCTTGCGACCTTCCTCAGCCTTGCTATCCTGTTATCTGATGGGAAGTATTTGTGGAGATTGGTGTCAAGATCATGCCTAGATATACCAGTCTTTGAGTGGGAAGCAGAGAGGACTTCTCAAGATTTACCATGATCCCCAGATCTTGGCAAAGTCCCAGAAGTTTGTCTCGGTGTCGAAGAAGGTCTGACTTCGAGTCTGCTAGGATCAGCCAGTCGTCCAGATAACGGAGGAGACGGATGCCGATCCTGTGTGCCCACAACGATACTAGGGTGAACACACTGGTGAAAACCTGTGGTGCTGTGGAGAGACCGAAACACAGCACCTTGAACTGGTAGATCTTGTTGTCTAGGCTGAATCTTAAGTACTTCCTTGAAGATAGATGGACTGGGATCTGGAAGTACGCGTCCTTCAGTTCCAGCGTACACATGAAGTCTTGCGGTCTCACTGCAAGTCTGACCGTGTCTGCCATCTCCTTGCTGAACGGAGTTTGCTTGACAAACTCGTTCAGAGCTGAGAGGTCGATGACTGGTCTCCAGCCTTCAAACGGCTTCTTTACAAGAAAGAGTCGACTTAAGAAGCCTGGAGACCCGCTGTTCTGCGCTTGCGGGGGGTGGGGGGGGGGACGCGACGATGATGACCTTGCCGCGCGTTGTCCTGCAGCCTCGCACAGGGGGGGGGGAGGTTGATGATCGCGCTGGGGAGCGTGCTGGCGCTCACGCAATGGGAAATGCCCTGGGTCACGGGCGGGTGACTGTTGGCGCGTGCGAGGGCGATGGCGAGGGTGCGCGCGGTCGAGCGATGGCGCGCAGGGGCGCGAGCTGGAGAAACCAGAGGGTGCGTAGGATCCGGCTGAAGGGCCCGTGCGGCCGATGATACCGTTGGGCGCGCGCGCAAGAGACACATCCCTTGCGCGTGGGTGCGCATGAGTGCGCACATCAGGCTGTGGAGATGGGCGTGCGTGCGCAACCTCGTGGCCGCGAGTGGGAGACTGCGCTCAAAGGCGTACTGGCGAGGGATGGCGTGCAGGTGGAGAACGATGGCGCGTTGGTGAGCACTGGCGCGTTGGTGAGCGCTGACGAGCAGGGGAAGAAGTTAACTTCCCTACTGCGCCCAGATCAGAAGATCGTGGGCGCGCAGGAGATTGTTGGCGCGGAGAGCGCTGGCACGTGGGTGAGCGCTGGCGTGCAGGAGAACGATGGCGAGCATGGCGCGCAGTAGATTGAAGGTGCGCAGCAGCGCACTGGTGATCAGGAGAGCGCTGGTGCGCAGGTGAGCGCTGGCGCGCTTTAACAGAACCTTGCTCTGTAGATGAGCGCTTGCACGCAAGAGAGCGCTGGCGCGCAGGTGAGCGCTGGCTCGTAAGGGACATATGTGCCAACTTGCGCATACGCCTTGTTGTCCCGAAGGGACCATTGCCTGTTTCACAACAGGATGTGTTGGCGCCCACAGCACCTCAGCAGCCAGGAACAGCGACGGCAGGCCAGCAGGTCTGACGGGTGGAAGGTCGACGTGTCCTTTGTCAGGACGACCTTCCACCGAAGGGGATCACGAACGATCTGCAGAGAGGTCCAGGGTTGTAGCTGGGAGAGTCGGAGAACGATGGCGAGGTTCCTCTGCGGCGGACTGCGGAGACGATGAACCAAAGAGGCGCCTCCTCACACCCTTGTGAGGTGAAGGAAGGCCTCTACGGCGAAGAGGAAGGCGGGCTTTACGCCTTATGCACCCTCTGGAGGCCATGGGGTCAGAGCGCTGACCATCAGCAGTCCTCCGAAGAGGAGTCTCTGTGAGTGAACTCCCCCGAGGGGGAGAATCTCCGGCAGGAGAGACCGTTGGACTTAGTTCCTCCCTCAAAAGACGAGCAGAGGGAGGAACTAAGCCTTCAGCTACAACAGGTTGATCAGGAGCAGAGGTCTGAGATACCGCATCAGAAGCCTCTGCCACCACAACGTCGACGATAGACAGAGGATCAACCTCTGCCAAAGTCGGCGATTGTTTGCCAGCGGCCCCCAACCGGATCATGTCAAACAAGGCTTCCTTAGAGGGCGAACCCTCAAGCCCCAAAGAAGACCAAAGCTGAAATAAATCATTATTAGACATATAGAGATTTAAATCCTCCCCCGGGGGAGGAGGAGGAGCTGCCTCGCTATGGGAGGCAACTCCCTCTCCCGAACCCCGAGATCGGGCAACAGAACTATGGCCTACGCTACTACTCGACAGTTTCTCGGAAGAAACCGATCTAGCGGGAGCTTCGGAGGAGAAATATCCCGTTTGAACTTCTGTCACCGAGAAAACCTCTCCCACTGGGAGGTAGACCACTCCCTACACTCACCACACTTAATATTTCTATCACACCGCTGGCCCCTACAATAAGGATAAAGGGTGTGAGGGTCCATATCGACCGCCGACATAAACGTGCCACAAGGGCAGTCAGGTAATCCAGGACACTTTCGCATGATAGCAGAGGCCAACTTCAAACACACCTGTAAAAGGAAAAGCAAAGAGCATTAAATGGCTGTCAGAAAGGCGAGGGTGAAAGCGGACACGTCCGACTACCACCCGAGCTAAGAGCAAAGTGAGCTCAAGCACAGGTGTGTGTGGGGGGGGGGGGTAGCAAGCTACCCACCCTAACCCCCGCTAACTAGCGGTAGGGTAGTAAACACTCGTTAAAATTCTAATGGCTCGTCATTTCAGCTACGCCGGAAGTAATAACCCCTATTAAATAGCGTGGTTTGTATGTCATTTACGGAACAAATAGAGATTATAATCCAACCACTAACTCTGTCAAAATAAAACCAAACGAGCGAAAGCCAACAGTAAATATTACATCGCCAAGCTAACTGCAATATACAGGTTACAGCGAGTGGAAGATCCAACGATGTTGCCGGCGTGAGCGGCAGGGAAGATCTGAAGAATCATGGAATGGTTCCAGTTACCTCGTTAGAGGGCGCACAGGTGGTACACCTGGCTACCCAATCTGCGATTGCCGTGAGTTTTGAAATTTCTGCCGGACGTCAGGGACGTATAGCTATACAGTATATATAACTACCGGGTAAGTCAGATGTTTAAAAAGAATTACAATGTCCAATGACATCATTGGGAGGAGAGAGAAGCGACGTCAGCTCTCTACCGAGCCTAAAGAAAAAGTGACGTAGAGATAGTATCACAGTACATAAAGGTGGCTGGGTAACCCCCCCAGCCTACCCGCTCGAGCGATTGGGCACGCTTGCCACCTCGCACTTTTAGTCTAATGGCTACGTTCCAGCTATGCCGAAAGATAATCCACATAAATAACGTAGGGTTTGTTAGTGTGGGAGCAAAGTTATTATTTCAACTTAATGAAGAAAACCATCCAGAAGGGCAACATAACCTGCAAACTGGAAAGGTGATTTTTCCGCAGAGGATCCGCCGGCCGCACACGTAACGAGAGAAAGCGGTGTTGTCAGTGAGAAAGCGTAAGACCAAAGTCAAGCTCTGTGATGGCTGCAAGCAGATCCTCTAAGAATACGTAGTGGGAGGGCACCATTAACATCCGAACGCAGAAGTATCCATACGATGACGACTCCCCTGCAGATGCGGCCGAGTCATTCGGAAGGCTCCAAGCCTACGGTTTGACTGTCGTTTAAGGGGGGAGATCGTAAGACAAGGTTCCCCGCCCTTGAGAACTGCCGCACAACTGTATGCTGTCACGCAAGCAGCAACATTCACTGTAAAGGAGAGCATAAAATGTATATAAAATCATTAAGAATGCTTTCATATGCTGTACAGTACATACAGTACAGTAAAAGAAAACATAAGATTAAGAAAAAATTAGACAAAATGCGAGTAAGTTGGAGTGGGGAGAGAGACGAGCGAAGAGTAAAGTGAGGTTCACAGCCCAGGTGTGACCCCCCCGCTAACTGGTGGGTGGCTGGTTAACCCTTGCTAAAAGTCTAATGGCTCGCCTTACAGCTTTGCCAAAAGTAATACCCCTTTAAATAGCGTTAGTTTGTACTTAAATAAGGAACTAATCTATTTTCCTGGTCATTCAAGTACAGTACTGTAATCTACTCAAACTCATCCTTCTAATTTCATTTGTATGTGTTAACTTATGCAATACCCTATACAGTATATATATACTGTATTTCTCTTCCTGCCAAATTTGAACTGGTTACCTCGTTGTGTTTTAATAATTTTGCACAGTTTTGCCTGTGATTGCACTATACCTGTAACATAAAATTTTCATAAAAGAAATACCTGTTTTGGAAGAGTTGGGTCCAGAGATTCCGTTATCATTCAATGGTTAAATTTTCATTAATTAATGACAGCCTATATATATGGAATCTGACAATATTTGGGCATGTTTCCTTGATGTATTAGTATGACATACAGTAAACAACTTCCTACTTAAGACGCCACCTTCACTTGCTTTGATGTTTCCAGACTTGTTGGTTGTGTCTGCCATGGACAGTCTCATATCCAGATGTAATAGCAGCTCTTATACTTACAGTATATGAAGGTTATACAGCAATTTTATGATGATTTCCATGGTACATCTAGTGCAATGGCGGCTCATGTATAGGCACTATGGAACTACAGCACCACTTATTTTCTTTTGATAACATTCAATAAAATGACAAATTCATAGATAATTTATATTTTTCCTAACTATACAAACCTTAGCTATTTAATATGGGTTACTTCGGCGTAGCTGAAATGACGAGCCATTAGAATTTTAACCCTGGATAGGTACGCTCCTCGGACACCCCTTTAAGGGTATACTCGGACGCGCTCGACCCCGACGCCAAAAAAAATTCTTGAAAAATCAGTTTTTGCAGTAACCTCCTTTTTTCTTTTGCCAAAAAAAACTTCAATGAATGCTTAAAACAACTGCAAAGATAAATACTACTCATCTGCAGAAAAACTATTTATTATGAATATTTTAAAAAATTAAGTAGAAAAAAAGACCTTACATAAAAATTAATAAAAAAAAAGTTTATACATATATACACAAATCCTTTTAGGAATTGATTCTTGAATGTTTAGGACACATCTTGATGTATTTTGGATGAAGTCAGACCCATGGAGGTGAAGATCTGAAATGAGAAAAAAAGGGTAACTTTTTTTGGCCAAAAAAATTTGTCCAAATTTTATGAATTTTTTTGGGTACCCAAATGAAATAGGAAGTGGCTAATTTTTTTTAGGGAATAAACATATGTTATCCTAAAATAGAAATATGTAAAAAAATCTTCATTATTTTGTAAATTACATTTATATCAGGGGCCATATCTAAAGGTAATTTTTTGAGTACTTAGAAATTTCGTAAAAAAATACATATATCTAATATATAATATGATATTTATGCAGGTAAAAATATACCAAAATATCACAAATTCTATAGGGAACAAGAATATATATAGATAGGGCAACTTACGCTTCGGATATGTCCACAAAATGGCCGCCAACCACACTGACTCAGACTCCCTAATCTGCCACTTGAAATGTAGGAAGGGTATGTCAATTTCAAGGTGTTATTTACTAATCTAATTATTCTTGGATATGCATAAAAATTGTATGGTGGGTTGCTGGATAATTGTCGATTATTTTACGACTATAAAATTAAAATTCTGACCCAAAAAAAATTTTTTTGAAGGGAAATAAAATCGAAAAAAAAAAATGTAAAATAATACAATATTTTAGCTAAAAAAATTTGATGATATTCAATCAAAAAAGAAGTAAACAAAATTTTCCGACAAATAAACATCTAGAGGAATCATTACTCTGTGATAGATCCTTAGTACGTAGTAATTTTGAAAGAAATGGGAAAAAACGAAAAAGTGGCAATCGCAGGAAAATCGAACACATACCTATATATACGCCATATCTGGCTAAAAATAAAGATAGGCATGGGTAGCCAGATCATCTAGAAACACTTTCCAACACTATAAAAATACAAGTTTTGCGACACTACTTGCCAATTCCTTACGGTAACATGACTAAGCAAAAAAATGCAAAACAAATAAAAAGGAGCACTCGCGGAAAAATGGCTAACATTCTAATATACGGCATTTCAGAAAAAAAAAAAAAATTCAGCCACGTGCTAGGCAAACCATCAAGGCACATTTTCCGACAAATAAAACATCTAAATGAATCATTACTCTGTGATAGTTCCTTAGTACGTAGTAATTTTGAAAGAAATGGGAAAAAACGAAAAAATGGCAATCACCGGAAAATCGAACACATACCTATATATACGCCATATCTGGCTAAAAAAAAGATAGGCATGGGTAGCCAGATCATCTAGAAACACTTTCCAACACTATAAAAATATAAGTTTTGCGACACTACTTGCCAATTCCTTACGGTAACATGACTAAGCAAAAAAATGCAAAACAAATAAAAAGGGGCACTCGCGGAAAAATGGCTAACATTCTAATATACAGCATTTCAGAAAAAAAAAATTCAGCCACGTGCTAGGCAAACCATCAAGGCACATTTTCCGACAAATAAACATCTAAATGAATCATTACTCTGTGGTAGTTCCTTAGTACGTAGTAATTTTGAAAGAAATGGGAAAAAACGAAAAAATGGCAATCACAGGAAAATCGAACACATACCTATATATACGCCATATCTGGCTAAAAAAAAAGATAGGCATGGGTAGCCAGATCATCTAGAAACACTTTCCAACACTATAAAATTATAAGTTTTGCGACACTACTTGCCAATTCCTTACGGTAACATGACTAAGCAAAAAAATGCAAAACAAATAAAAAGGGGCACTCGCGGAAAAATGGCCATTCTAATATACGGCATTTCAGAAAAAAAAAATTTCAGCCACGTGCTAGGCAAACCATCAAGGCACATTTTCCGACAAATAAACATATAAATGAATCATTACTCTGTGATAGTTCCTTAGTACGTAGTAATTTTGAAAGAAATGGGAAAAAACGAAAAAAAGGCAATCACAGGAAAATCGAACACAGACCTATATATATGCCATATCTGGCTAAAAAAAAAGATAGGCATGGGTAGCCAGATCATCTAGAAACACTTTCCAACACTATAAAAATATAAGTTTTGCGACACTACTTGCCAATTCCTTACGGTAACATGACTAAGCAAAAAAAATGCAAAACAAATAAAAAGGGGCACTCGCGGAAAAATGCCCAACATTCTAATATACGGCATCTCAGATAAAAAAAAAAAAGACATGCACGTGTTAGCCCAACCATCAAGGCACACTTTCTAACACAAACATGAAAAAAAAATCAATAATATACGGCAATTCCTTACTACGTAGTAAATTTTTACAAATATTGAAAAAAAAACAGAAATTGGCAACCGCAGTTAAATACCCAATATACCAATAACTACGTCGTATCTGACAAAAACAAAGTCACGCATGGGTAGCCAGATCATCTAGACACACTTTCCAACACTAAAAAAGCAAAAGTGTTACGACACTATTTGGCAATATCTTACGGAAAAATGACTTTGAAAAAAAATGAAAAAAAAAATGAAAAAGGGGCACTCGCGGTAAAAGGCCCAACATTCTAATATACGGCATCTCAGATAAAAAAAAAGACATGCACGTGTTAGCCCAACCATCAAGGCACACTTTCTAACACAGACATGAAAAAAAATCAATAATATACGGCAATTCCTTACTACGTAGTAAATTTTTACAAATATTGAAAAAAAAAACAGAAATTGGCAACCGCAGTTAAATACCCAATATACCAATAACTACGTCGTATCTAACAAAGTCACGCATGGGTAGCCAGATCATCTAGACACACTTTCCAACACTAAAAAAGCAAAAGTTTTACGACACTATTTGGCAATATCTTACGGAAAAATGACTTGGCAAAAAAATGAAAAAAAATTAAAAAGGGGCACTCGCGGTAAAATGGTCCTCGTGGTGATGAACGACATTTTAACTAAAAAAAAAATCATGCACATGGTAGCCAAACAATCCACCAAGACTTTCCACAACTGATAACCTATACAAGTTGCACCATTCTACGACAATTTCATAATACATAATAACTTTGATAATTATGCAAATTACCTTAGAAGGGTAAACTCGGTCGCGCTCGACCCCGACGCGTCTCAGAAATCGGGGAAGGAGTACAGCTACAGCAATGCACATCTGGACACTACTAGAGCGTGTAGGGGAGACACCTACTGCAGGTCGATCACCCACAAATTCAGTCACGGGGGTGAGTCACGGACGACCCACCGTACCTTTCCAGGGTTAATGAGGGTTTACTACCCCCACCGCTAGTTAGCGGGGGGTAGGGAGGGGTACCTTGCTACGCCACCCCCCCACCCCCCCCCGCCCCCCTCACACACGCCTGTGAATGCTTCACTTTGCTTAGAGGTAGGACTTCACTGGGGACAGGGCTGGCGGGCAAGTTTGATTAAGTAGCTAAGATTTGTATAGTTAGGAAAAATGATATTTTCATAATAAAATAAATTTTTGAACATACTTACCCGCTGGTTATATAAGAATGGCTAGCATTCCTGACGCCTCGGCAGAACTAATTCAAAAACTCGCGGCTAACGCAGGTATGTCAGGTGTACACTAGTGCCCTGGTGGACTACAGGTAGAACTACCCCCACTTCATCAGATTTTTCTTGCCTCTAGGTCTCTAGAGGGGAGAAGGGTGGGATTATAACTTATATAACCAGCGAATAAGTATGTTCAAAAATTTATTTTATTATGAAAATATAATTTTTAAACATAAAACTTACCTGCTGGTTATATAAGAATGGCTGATTGACACCCTTGGTGGCAGGTCTGAGACAGCAATTTGATTGAAAATTCACTTAATAGTTACATATAACTAAAATAAGCGGTTCGTACCTGATAAGGAAACAGACTGCAATGGTTCTCTGCCTTATTCTGTCTGTTATCCTTAAAAGATCCAGCGGTTCACCCAGGGGGCTGAAGATCTCTAGGAGCTGTCAAACGGTGCCATAACCTCTAACATGACAGGACCTCAACTAATACCCTTGTTCCGGGCACTCTCAAGGAACAACATGACCACCTGACCAAATCAATAGATTGCGGAAGACTGTTGACCAGTCTACACATACAACCTTAAAGACAATAAAGTTCCAAGAGAAAGAAAAAGGGTACTAGGGATTAGGGAAACATAGTGGTAGATCCTTCACCTGCTATCGCATTCGCAGCAACGAATGGACCCAAAGTATAGCAGTCCTCATAAAGAGTCTGCACATGTTTTAAATAATGAGATGAGAATACAGATTTACTTCTCCAAAAAGTCGCATCCATTATGCTTTGCAGAGAACGATTCTGTTTAAAAGCCACTGAAGTAGCCACTGCTCTTACTTCGTGAGCCTTCACCTTGAACAGTCTAAGATCTGCCTCATTACACTGTGAATGAGCTTCTCTAATTAAAAGCCTTATAAAAAAGGAAAGCGCATTTTTTGACATAGGCTGCGAGGGCTTCTTGACAGCACACCAGAGCGCCTCCGAGTTGCCTCTCAGCTCTTTGTTCTTTCTAAATATATCCTTAAAGCTCTAACGAGACAGAGCACTTTCTCCAACTCATCGCCCACTAAGTCATAAAGATTAGAAATTTCAAAAGATTTTGGCCATGGCTGAGAAGGAAGTTCATTCTTGGCCAGAAAACCCCGCTGTAAAGAACATATTGCTTTTCCGTTTCTAAATCCAATGTTCTTGCTGAAAGCATGGAGCTCACTTACTCTCTTAGCCGTTGCCAAGCTCACCAAGAACAGGCCCTTCAGAGTCATATCTTTAAAAGTAGCCGAGAGCAGAGGCTCGAACCTGCCACTCATAAGAAATCTAAGTACCACATCCAAGTTCCAAGCTGGTGATACTTGATGACATCTCTGAGATGTTTCAAAAGACCTAAGTAGATCTTGTAAATCTTTATTGTTGGAAAGATCCAGATTTCTATGTCTGAAAGCTGTTGCCAGCATACTTCTGTATCCTTTGATCGTTGGGACCGAGAAGTTACGCTTATTCCACAGATCTAAAAGGAAGTCGGCAATCTGTGCTATAGATGTATGGGATCAAGAAACCGAGTTAGCTCTACACCATTCTCTGAAAACCTCCCACTTGGACTGATATACTCTAATGGTAGAGATTCTCCTTGCTCTTGCAATAGCCCTGGCTGCCTCCTTCGAAAAGCCTCTAAATCTTGTGAGTCTTTCGATAGTCTGAAGGCAGTCAGACGTAGAGCTCAGAGGTTTTGGTGATTTCTTGCCAAATGGGGCTGTCTGAGAAGATCGCTCTTACCGGAAGGCTTCTCGGCACGTCCACTAACCACTCCAGGATCTCCGGGAACCAGACCCTTGATGGCCAAAAAGGAGCGATTAAAGTCATCCTGGTCCCCTTGTGGGACACATACTTTTGCACTACCTTGTATAGGATCTTGAAGGGTGGAAACGCGTAAACATCCATGTGTGTCCAATCCAGCAGAAACGCGTCTATGTGAGCTGCCTCGGGATCCGGTACCGGAGAGCAATACATTCCCAACCTTTTTGTTTTTGAGCTTGCAAAGAGATCTATGAGGGGGCGACCCCATCGCCACAGCTTCTTGCAAACCTCCAGATGCAGCATCCATTCCATGGACAGAACTTGGCCTCTCCTGCTGAGCCTGTCCACCCTCACATTCTTGGCTCCTTGAATGAATCGAGTCAATAAAAGAATCCTCCTTTCCTTTGCCCAAAGGAGTAGAGATTTCGCTAATTCGTACAGCAGCTTCGAGTGGGTCCCCCCCTGCTTCGCTATGTACGCTAGGGCCGTGGTGCTGTCCGAATTGACCTGTACCACCTTGTCCAGGACCAGCCCCTCGAATCCTTTTAGGGCTAAGTGTACCGCTAATAGCTCCTTCTGATTGATATGAAGAGCCTTCTGATCTTTTGTCCAACACCCTGAGATCTCTCTTCTTCCCAATGTTGCTCCCCACCCCGAATTTGAGGCGTCTGAAAATAACACGAGGTCTGGGTTCCTCTGCTCCAACGAGAGGCCTTCGTTGAGTTTGTGAGCATTGTTCCACCACTGAAGATGTGATTTGATCGTATTCGTAACGGGAATGCTCTCCTTGTCGAGACTGTCTCCCCTTTTCCAATGAGCATTGAGGTGGAATTGAAGAAGGCGCAGATGCAATCTTCCCAGAGATAAAAACTTCTCTAGAGACGAGAGGGTTCCCAGAAGACTCATCCATTCCCTTACTGTAGCGACTCTTTTCTCCATAAAGGCCTCCAGCCTTAGAAGGGCTGACTGAACTCTTGCAGGCGACAGAAGAGCCTGAAAATCCTGACTCCGAATCTCCATCCCAAAATAAAGGATCTTCTAGGTTGGAGTCAACTGTGACTTCTTTGAAATCACTAGAAGTCCCAATTCTTTAGTCAAATCCAGGATCAACTGAAGGTCCTTCAAACAGCGCTCGACCGAGGGAGCTCTTATCAACCAATCATCCAAGTATAGAGAGGCTCTGATGCCTCTAGAGTGCAGCATGCTCGCCACATTCATCATTAGTTTTGTAAAAATCAGAGGAGCTGTGCAGAGGCCAAAACATGAAGCTCGGAACTGGAAGACCTTTTCCTTGTATACGAACCTCAGATAACGTCTGCAGCTTGGATGTATAGGAACATGAAAATGAGCATCCTGGAGGTCCAATGATACCATCCAGTCGCCTTTTCTCACTGCTGCCAGCACAGTCTTCTGAGTCTCCATAGTAAATTTCGAGTTCTGGACATAGCGGTTGAGGGCGCTCACATCCAGAACCGGTCTCCATTCCCCTGAACTCTTGGGAACTAGGAACAAGTGGTTGTAAAACCCTGGAGACTCCAAATCCTGCACCCTTTCCATCGCCCTCTTCTCGAGTAGAAGCGACACTTGTAGATGCATGGCTTGCCTCTTCGGTCCTCTCCTGTACTTGGGTGAGAGATCCACCGGATCTGCGACTAAAGGAGGCTTTAATATTAACGGAATTTTGTATCCTTCTTTTAGAAGACGTACCGACCAAGGATCCGCTCCCTTCTTCTCCCAGGCCTGCCAGAAGTTGTTCAGCCTGGCTCCAACTGTTTGAAGGAGAGAGTCATCAGACCCTGCCCCAGCTGGACTTGGCTCCTCTTTTCCTTTGCTTCCTTGCCTCTGGCTTGAAAGTACTTCTCCCTGTACTTTTACCTCGAAAGGGCTGAGCAGAATGAGAATACGACGTCCCTTCTTTAGTTCTACGAGAAGAGAAGGACGTAGGCAAAACCTTACTGGCTGTTTTAGTAACCAAATCCTGAGTAGCCTTCTGAGTCAAGTTTGCAGCCACTTCCTTAACTAAATCCTGCGGAAATAGAGCCGAAGACATGGGCGCAAAAAGCAACTCCGATCTCTGACATGGAGTGACACCCACAGAGAGGAAAGAACATAAAGTAGCTCTTTTCTTTATAACTCCAGCAGTAAACAAAGCAGCAAGCTCATTAGAACCATCCCTGACTGCTCTGTCCATACATGACATAAGCTGGATAAGACTACTTGTGTCCGTGTCCTTCATCTCGGTCACTCTTCTGCTTAAGGCTCCCAGTTACCAGTCCAGCAAATTAAATACCTCAAATGCTCTAAACAATCCTTTCAAGAGGTGATCAAATCCGACATCGACCACAACACTTTAGTCCTCCTCATGGCCATGCGACGAGGAGCATCCACCAGGTTTGAGAAGTCTCCCAGCGCAGACGCCGGAGCTCCCAAACCTAAGACCTCTCCCGTCTCATACCAAACATTCGATTTAGAGGCTAACTTAGCTGGTGGAAAAGCGAAGCATGTCTTGCCCATAGCTTTTCTTGTTTCCATCCATGTTCCCATTAATTTTAATGCTCTCTTAGAAGAGCAGGAAAGCACCATTCTAGTATAAAAAGAAGTGTTCACTGTCCTACCCAAGGTAAACTCAGAAGGGGGAGATCGAGGAGTAACCGGTGCAAAATTGTCTGGAAATAACTTAGAGAAGACTAACATTAACTTTTTGAAATCCACCGAATGTTGAGGTGGTTTCTCCTCATCTTCCGAGATATCCTCCAACTGTTCCTCATGAGAGAGCGCCTCATCCTGATCTTCTAATATGGAGGTTGCGGCTACGTTTTGTCCTAAACGATGAACCTCCTGTGCGGGCTCAACAGTGTCGATATGGGCGCGCTTGCATTGTTCCATATTAGTTTCCAACTGACAGTCACTCGACTTGCGTTTACTGTCACTATTGATTCTACAATGAGGCAAGTCTGGATGGCGCCGCTCTGCCGCTCCGAGGAGTCCTGGCTCGACTGTTGTAGGTCGTCGCGCTGGCACTTAGAGCCTGCCTGGCGCTGTTGGCCTTCATCAATTAACTCCTGAGGCTCGCCGCGCTGCCGCTTCCGCTCCGCTTGCGCGTCGCGCCTGCTTCCATCCTGCCGCTTCGCGGCTCGCTCCGCCACTTGGCGAACGTTAACACGCTTGACTTGAATATCGGCTGAATAGTCCTTTGATATTTGTTGAGAAACAGCGCTCTGCCGAAACAAATCTACTCCAACCTTCCGCTGAAGAGCAGACTTGGGAGACCGCCTGTGCGATATCACATCAGTCCCAGAGACACCAGGCCGCCTGTGCGACAACGGGTCTACCACCGAAGACTGAAGCCCAGCCTCACTGCCAACGACCGGTCGATAAGATTGCATCATCGACGTGAGTTGTTTCATGTTTAACAACATATTCCACTTCGGATCGTTCTGAGGAGATAATTGTACAGCCTTTTCTATCGCGAATTCGTCTTCTTCATCGCTCTCCACATCTTTATTCCTTTCGGGAGACGAATCCCAGTCCGAAGGAAGAGGAGGAGCATGAATCGTTATACACGAACTAGAAATTAACTCCGCATCCGAATCCATTACTCTATCCCCCTCAGAAACCACCTTCGAGCGCTTCGCAGACGAACACTCGTCAAGGGACCGAAAACGTTCAGGTGTTTCCCAATGACTACAACCCGGCTGTTGCGGGGAGGAAACGTGTGGCTGTTCCACTGACTGAACTTTCCTCTTATCGGTCTAGATTCCTTACACCACCTATCATCACGTGACTCCTCATCTGAAGAGGGAGACAAAGCACCAACCCCACTTTTTCTATGGTGAGGGTGAGCGCCCTGAGCTACGCCATCAGGATCACTCGAGGGAACGTCTACGCGACTGATGGAGCCTCTCGTTTCCTTTCGCCCTTCGACATAACTTCTCCCATTCCGGGAGCTTGACAGCGGTCTTAGGCTAGGCGAACGACAGGATCGCGCAGGCGCGCCCTCCACTACACTAAACACATTTGTCGGGCTTTTAACACTTGAACGATCACTAGTCCGACCACTTTTAAGAAAATTAATTTCTGACATCATTTGTTTTTTGTCCGCTGCTAAAGATTCAACTCTCACACCGAGAGCTTGAATTGCGGATAACATCTCCCTCATCGTAGGCTCTTTCGACTCTTGATCTACCACTACGGGGGAGGTGAAAGGATTAACTACATCAGACCTAGATAAATCCACAGAACGGGAAGAACTACGTCTAATCCTTTCTTTCCTAATTCTATCTTTCTCTAATTTCTGAGTATAACGCTCGTAAGCTACCCACTGACTTTCCGTTAACGAAGAACATTCTTCACACCGATCCTCATAAGCACACGATTTTCCTCTACATTTAACACAAATCGTGTGCGGATCAACAGAACCTTTGGTAAGTTGAGTCTGACAACTTTTACTACACTTCCTATATAAAGGGGAGGGGTCGGCCATATTGAAAAGTGACAGAGAAAATAAAACAATAACAAAAGGTCAAAATAACTAAATAACCTCACAATAATAAGGATTTCAAGAATATTTGAAAAGGAAAAACTCCAAAGCGAAAGCCAAAACAAAAAGACAGAGTACATCACCAAATAAACCATCCAATTGAATGTAAATAAGCGAGTGAATTTTCAACGTTCCGACCAGCACGACCGGCAGGAAAAATCTGACGAAATGGGGGTAGTTCTACCTGTAGTCCACCAGGGCACTAGTGTACACCTGACATACCTGCGTTAGCCGCGAGTTTTTTAATTAGTTCTGCCGAGGCATCAAGAACGCTAGCCATTCTTATATAACCAGCGGGTAAGTTTTATGTTTAAAAATACAAATTATCTACGAATTTGTCATTTGTTCCGTAACTGAAATACGTCGTCGTCGTCGGCGCCCACTCGTGTCCGAGTATTGGGTTCTGTCGTTAGCCATCAGCCTCCTATCTTTGGGGTGGGTGCTTATGTCTGATGTGGCTGTAAGTCCTAGTCTGTGGTGGAAGAGTCGCGGACAGTGTTCACAAGGGAGGGTAGGTGGTGGGCGGGGCTGTTCTAATTGCTCTCTCCTTCTTCTCCTCCTAGCCTCTTCATTTTGTCTCCTCCTCTCCTCGAAGTCCACGGTGCCATGGTGTACTGTACTCCTCCAGGTTTTCCTGTCCCTGGCTGTTTCTTCCCATGAGGAAGGATCGATGTCAGTTAGAGCCAGGGTGCGCTCTAGTTGGTCTTTATAGCGCATTTTCGGGGCTCCTCGTGGTCTGGTGCCCTGGGTCAGTTCTCCGTAGAATATCTTCTTTGGGAGCCTAGATGGATCCATCCTATGCACGTGTCCTATCCAGCGGAGGCGGTGGTGGATGATGGTGGCCTCCACACTGGTCAGCGAGGCACGTTCTAAGACTTCAATGTTGGTGGTGTGGCTCTCCCAGGGGATTTTCAAGATCTGCCTCAGTTTCATTTGTTGGAAGCATTCTAGGTTTTTAATATCGCTTCTATATAGCGTCCATGTTTCACATGCATACAGGAGCGTGGAGAGGACTACTGCCCTGAACACCATTATTTTGGTGGTCATTGTCAGTCCGTGGTTGTTAAATACGCGGCAGTTGAGTGGGCCAAAGGCGGAGTGGGCTGCCCTGATCCTGTTCTGTTCTCCACGTCCTTTTTGCTTGTGGGAGCTGATGTTAGGATGCTCCCTGGGTAGGAGAACTGGTCCAACTGTTCTAACGGTAGGTCATTCACTGTGGTAATGAAGTTTGGGAGCATCAGTCCTGGTGGATGTTGGACGAGGGTCTTGGTTTTGTCTGTGTTAACTTGCATCCCAAAACGTTCGTAGACAGAGTTGCATGCATCAGCTAACGACTGCAGGTCCTCTGCCATCTGACCTGGGGTGGCATTGTCGTCAGCATACTGCAGTTCTCGCACTGCACACAAGGTGGTCTTGGTTCTGGCGCGGAGTCTAGCGAGGTTGAAAACGCCTCCATCCATGCGAAAATGTAGGTCGACTGAGGGTGTGTCTGGGGAATCTCGTTGAGCATTGCTGCGGTGTATAGCGAGAAACACGGGGCCAGAAGACAGCCCTGCTTCAGGCCGCCGTTGATGGGGAATGGGCCTGAGAGTGAGTTCTGGTGGCAGACTCTCCCAACCATTCCGTCATGGAGGGCACGCACCAGCTTGACAAAATCGGGTGGGCAGCCATATCTTTTGAGGACAGCCCACATGGCAGGTCGAGGTACTTTGTCGAAGGCCTTTTTCAAATCCCAGAAGATGAACATTATGGGCTGTTGTTGTTCGAGGCTCTTCTCTTGTAGTTGCCGCGCGCAGAAGATCATGTCTATGGTCCCGCGGGAAGGTTAAAAGCCTGCACTGGGACTCTGGCAGGACGTTTTCTGCGAGAATAAGGAGGCGGTCAAGGAGAATCTGAGCGAAAATCTTACTCGCGATGCTTAGTAGTGATATTCCCCGGTAGTTGTTACAGTTCTCCCTGTCTCCCTTCTTGAAGATGGTAATGTTGTTTGCATCGCGGAAGTCACTGGGGAGGGTCTTGGTCTCCCATATTTTCAGTATAAGGATCATCAAACGGTTCCTCAACCCGGGGCCACCGTGAGTGAGGAGCTCCAACGGGATGTTGTCTGGCCCTGGGGCTTTGCCGGGCTTCATGCGCTGCAGGGCCTTGTTGAAGTCCTGAATGGAGGGTGGTAGTGCCATCCAGTGACGGACGGGATGCTGCGGGGTCATTCGCAGGAGATCGTCTGGGGTGTCTGCTTGGTCATTGAGGAGGTTCTCAAAGTGAGACCTCCACCTGGCCAGGATGCCCTCGCTGTCGGTGATGGTCGTGGCCCCATCCGCGTCCTTCAGGCCACCCACTGATGACCGTGTGGGACCGAATATTTCCTTTGTTGCTGCATAGAAGCTGCGCAGGTCACATTGGTCAGCGAAACTCTGCATTTCTGCAGCTTTTCTTTGCCACCAGGTGTTCTGGGCTTCACGGATCCCTCTTTGGCAACCAGCTTCAGCCACCTTGTGAGCACATTTGTTAGCTGCTGTTGGTTGGTTTTCCAAAGTCAGGCGTGCTTGTTGTTTGGTTTCAATGAGAAGAGAGATGGTAGCATCATTCTCATCAAACCAATCCTGCTGTTTCTTGGTGGTGTAGCCTAGTGTTTCCTCCGCGGCACGGGCCATGGCGTTTCTGAGGGTGGTCCAGTGGTGCTCAACAGTGGCCTGACCCACGGGGTCTGCGAGGTGTCTCCTTGTAGTTCTGTGCCACCTGTGGGTTGCGGAGCTTGCTACAATCAAAGCGTTGCTGTGGTACGCTGTCAGGTGCCCTTCTGGGTGGTCGTAAGGTCGTCAAGGAGAGTCGGGAGATGAGGAGTCTGTGGTCCGTCCAGCAGTCGTCCGCTCCGGGCATGGATCGGGTAATGCAGACGTCTCCTCGGTCTCTGGCTCTGGTCAGGACGTAGTCCAGGGTGTGCCAGTGTTTAGACCGTGGGTGTCTCCATGTGGTATTTTGTCGCTATGGTAACTGGAAGATGGTGTTGGTTACCACAAGTTGGTGTTCTGCACACAGACCCAGTAGAAGTTGGCCATTGGCATTGCAATTTCCAATGCCATGGCGGCCGATGATTCCCTCCCACAGGCGATGGTCTTTGCCTACTTGGGCATTAAAGTTGCCAAGCACAATGAGCTTGTCGTTGGCGGGCACTGCCTGGATGGTGCGGTCGAGCTGGGTGTAGATGGCAGCTTTGTCATCATCGGTTGAGATCATAGTCGGGGCGTAGACAGAGATCAGGGTGAGGTGTCTGTCCCGCGTGATGGGGATGCGGACAGTCATCAGGCGCTCACTGATGGCCTTGGGAGCGAGGTTGTGCTGCTGCACTAGCTGGGAACGGATGGCAAAGCCGACACCGTGGATGCGAGGCTCCTCTAGGGCCTTGCCTTTCCAGAAGATGGTGTAGCCTGTTCCAGCTTCCCTGATGTTGCCCTCTTCGGGTAGTCTGGTCTCGCTAAGAGCCGCCACATCAACATTGAAGCGGGCTAGCTCCTTGCAGACGAAGGCTGTGCGTCGTTCCGGGCGGTTAGTGTTCGTCACGTCTTGGAGGCTGCGGATGTTCCACGCACCCAAGGTTAATATTTTTTTCGTGTTGTTTCGACCGCATTAGTGGGATGTCCGCCAGCCGCGGTGAGCTGACCAGACAGGTTTGCCGTGTTCGATGTTTACCCCACCTTTTCTAGGGGCCTCCCCATGTGGGGTGGGCTGCGGTGTCCTCAATAGGCCAGCCCAGTCACAGGTCCAGCTTCCGAACTCTGGTGTCACGGCACCGTCACCAGAGAGCGACTGAATCTTAGACTCGCCGCCCGAGTGCAGTCGTGGGCTAAGGGCTTCCAGCTATCCAGGCCTATCCCCTTCACCCACGGTGCTGTCGCCTCAGGACTTGGTGGTGGTGGTGATGATGATGATGATGGTGAGGAAGAGATGAAGAAGGGTGGAGGAAACGACAGAATGCCAGTAGCTGGGTATATTGTTTTGGGTGGTAGTGGCTTTGCAACGGCCACGCACACACACTTGGCTCACATCGTTTTCACCGCGGCTCAAGACATATTAGACAGGCGGCTTCTCCGATGTTGGTTGCATCGGGTTTCCGGGTTCTTGTTATGTCAAGGCCCGCCTTGTTGCCTGCCCGACAGGCATTGCCCTCTTCCGCCGGCGCTGGGAAGCTCCGCCGTTGAGGTCTTGTTTGGTTTGATTTTGGAGTTTTCCTTCTCCTAGCCTTTGCCTATCTGAAATAAAGGAGAAGGCCTATAGGGGTCCAGTCTTGGTCTGGTCTCTCAGAACTGGCCTTAGCGGTATGGTTGAGCCTGCCAGGGTGGATAAACTACCCCACCGCCATTGCCCAGCCCATCATTGAGACACTCAAGCCCCTCTACTGCAGCAAAGTGCTTTAATATGGGTGACTCACCCCTTAGGAAGGGTGGTAAGTCCCTGCCATACTGGCTTTGGCTTTGCCCGGGGACTCAATATTTGAGTGTGTAAGTACTCAGGAAATAAGGAGTCCCTGTACCTCGCTAGCATTGCTGTGCAATTTCTGTGGCCTACATAAGCTGTGTGTGAAGGCGAGAAGCGTGACTCGTCCTAGGAAGTTGACCTGGAGTTCTTCAGATGGAATTCTAGGCTAGGACTCTCCCAATACCACCTCGTCAGGGTATAGGGACGTGACAGTATTAACCTTAATACTAGGAACACAAGGAAACATGGTTTACCTGCAGTGGTTTGAGGTCAGCTGTGCAGAGAACCCAGGATGCTGCTTCTCCAAGGGAGGAGAGGATGAAGAAAAGAACAAGGGCCAGACAAACCTTTTCATACATGCAGACTAAAACCGGGTAACAATGCCCTCAACCTTCTGCTACCTGTCCATTAAGGAGCCTGAGGTTAGACCAGCTGTTGTGCAGCCACCACAGGGCCGATAGAGAACATATCGAATCTCCTGTGTGGCATGTCTTGCAGGTAGTGGGCTGTGAAGGTCGTCTGACGCTTCAACACCCCAGCTTGCAGGACCTGCGTCACTGAATAGTTTTTCTTGAAGGCCAGGGACGTAGCTATGCCCGACATCAAGTGCTCTAGGGCGACGTGACGGAGGAGGGTCAGGATTCAAGGCTAGGTGTATTACCTTGCGAATCCAGGCTGAGATGGTATTCCTAGTGACCCTCCTCTTCCTTTTCCCAGTGCTCACAAACAAGGTTTGCACCTGGGGATGAAGTGCAGCTATTCTTTTAAGATACAACCTCAGACTCCTTACTGGGCACAGTAGGAGATGGTCTGGGTCATCTGTTACAGAACGAAGACTCGAAACCTGGAAAGAGTCGAACCTAGGTTACGGCACTCCCGGATTCTGAGTCTTGGCAACAAACTCAGGCATGAACTTGAATGTTACCTCCCCCCATCCCCTTAAATGGGCGATGTCGTATGAGAGACCATTAAGTTCGCCGACTCGTTTGGCCGAAGCCAAAGCTAGCAGGAACACTGTCTTCCAAGTAAGGTGGCGATCTGAAGCCTGGCGTAATGGTTCGTAGGGAGGTCTCTTCAGAGACCTGAGAACTCGAACCACGTTCCATGGAGGAGGTCTCACTTCCGACTGAGGGCAGGTAAGTTCATAACTCCGTATGAGTAGAGAAAGTTCCAGCGAGGAAGAAATGTCCTCTCCTTTGACCCTGAAGGCTAGACTTAAGGCTGAGCGATAGCCATTCACTGCCGAGACTGAAAGGCGCATTTCTTCCCGCAAATACACGAAGAACTCCGCTATTGCTGGAATAGTGGCATCAAGTGGAGAGATACCCCTTCCACGACACCAACCACAGAAAACTCGCCACTTCACCTGGTAGACCCCTGCGGATGACCTGCGCAGGTGTCCAGACATCCTATTCGCAACTTGCTGCGAAAATCCACTCTCAGCGAGGAGGTGCTGGATAGTCTCCAGGCGCGAAGTCGAAGCGAAGCTACGGCTTTGTGGAAGATGTTGGCGTGTGGTTGTTTGAGTAGCTCGTGACGTGGAGGGAGTTCTCTCGGGAGCTCCATAAGGAGTTGCAGAAGGTCCGGAAACCACTCTGCGTGATGCCATAGCGGAGCTATAAGGGTCAACGATAGATTGACCGATATTCTGGTCTTGTTGAGCACCCTCCTCATCAGACAGAACGGGGGAAAGGCGTAAACATCGATGTTGTCCCACAGTTGTTGGAAGGCATCTTGCCAGAGAGCCTTGGGGTCCGGGACTGGGGAGTGGTACAGCGGGAGCCTGAAGTTAAGCGCTGTAGCGAACAGATCCACAGTCGGGAAACCCCACAAAGTCAGGACTTTGTTGGCTACTTGAGGATCCAAAGACCATTCGGTACTCACTATCTGCGTCGCTCTGCTCAGACTGTCGGCGAACACATTCCTCTTGCCTGGAATGAAGCGAGCCGAAAGTGTGACCGAGTGGACTTCGGACCATCTCAGTATCTCTACTGCAAGATGGGATAGCTGTTCTGAAAAGGTACCTCCCTGCTTGTTGATATAAGCCACCACTGTGGTGTTGTTGCTCATCACCACCACAGAGTGGCCCACCAGGACCTGATGGAACTTCTGAAGTGCCAGGAATACGGCCTTCATTTCTAGCAGGTTTATGTGGAGGTACTTTTCTGATTCTGACCACAGGCCGGAGGTCTTGTGGTTCAGAACGTGGGGCCCCCATCCTTTCTTTGATGCGTCCAAAAACAACAACAAATCCGGGGGAAGGACGAGGAGATCCACTCCTCTTCGTAGGTTCTCGTCTGCCACCCACACTGAAGGTGCGTCTGTTCCGCAGGACCCATAGGGATCAGAGTGTCCGAGGTATCGTGTCCTTGATTCCACCGAGACTTGAGTCGCCACTGGAGAGATCTCATTCTGAGGCGATCATTGGGAACCAGACGGGCCAATGAAGAGAGGTGGCCGAGGAGACGTAACCACGCTTGAGCTGGAAGTTCTCCTCGTTTGAGGAAAGGCCTTGCGACCTTCCTCAGCCTTGCTATCCTGTCGTCTGATGGGAAGGCTTTGTGGAGATTGGTGTCTATGACAATGCCTAGGTATACCAGTTTCTGAGAGGGCTGCAGAGAGGACTTCTCGAGATTTACCATGATCCCTAGATCCTGGCAAAGTTCGAGAAGCTTGTCTCGGTGGCGAAGAAGGGTTGCCTCCGAGTCTGCTAGGATCAGACAGTTGTCCAGGTAACGGAGGAGACGGATACCGATCCTGTGAGCCCAAGATGATATCAGGGTGAACACTCTGGTGAACACTTGAGGAGCTGTGGAGAGACCGAAGCACAGCACCTTGAACAGGTAGATCTTGTTGTCTAGGCAAAATCTTAAGTACTTCCTCGAAGACGAGTGGACTGGGATCTGGAAGTACGCGTCCTTCAGGTCCAGTGTACACATGAAGTCTTGTGGTCTCACTGCAAGTCTTACCGTGTCTGCCGTCTCCATGCTGAACGGTGTCTGTTTGACAAACCTGTTTAGGGTCGAGAGGTCGATCACTGGTCTCCAGCCTCCAGAATCCCTTCTTTACAAGAGTCGACTGTAGAAGCCTGGGGACCCGTCTGCCACCTCCTGCAGAGCGTCCTTCTTCAACATGGTCTCGACTTCTGCCAGGAGAGCTTGCCCCCTTACCGATCCCATGGTAAGGGAGCTCAATGACACTGGCTTCGCTGTCAGGGGAGGTAGAGATAATGTGAACGGGACGCGACATCCCTGACCGATCACGGAAATCGTCCAGGTATCTGCCCCGAGTTGCTGCCACCTTGTCGCGCAACTTTGTAGACATCCCCCCACTGGTGGACATGCAGGGGGACTGCCAATCCTAGTGTTTACGGCCTCGGCTGCTCCCTCTAGGATTTTCACCTCCCCCGGAGGACTTTCTGCCCTTCCTGTCCTTGACACGAAAGGGCTTAGACACCTTTGGCTTTGCTGCTGTCGTCTTCTTCGCGTTCTTAGCTGGATGGAGCTGTTGGGTTGCTGGAGGTTTGTAGGGCCTCGATGTCAGGGCCCTATGGAGGAGGGAATCCTGGTTGGACTTCCTCCACCTCTCAGCAGCTAGTTCCACGTCCTTAGGCTCGAACAAACTCTTACCAAGTACGGAAGAGTGTCTGAGCCTGCTAACGTTGGAACTGGGGACCTTCTAGTGAAATCTCTCAGCAACTGCGTCTCGACGTTTCAGGATCGTATTGGCCCACAAGCCCGAGACTTAGTGGGCCAGAAACTTGATGGTTCGCGTGCCTGAGTGTAAGAATGTCTCCAGTGCCTTCCTGGTGCTTTCCTTGGACAGATCCTTAGACCACACCAAGATGCCCAGAGACCCCAGCCAGATGTCAAGCCACGAGGTTGCCTGCATGGCACACTTCGCCACCTTCTCCTGGCTTAGGATCTCAGTAGCAGAATACGAAACCTGCCGGTTGGAGTCTCTCTCTAGAGGGACTACCCCAGTGAGTTCTTCCACAGAAGGGTGAATAGGAAGACCCAAACAAGTCTCCTCTAACATCTCAAAATACCTCCTCTGGTGGACTCAAGGAAGAGGGAGGAGCTTGTTACCGGCGCTGGATCTGTTGGAGGAGGCAAGCTCAGAGAGCTGGCCTTCGACTTTATCTCTGGCACTCTTCATCCCTTGTGACCAGGGCAAAGCTGCACTGGCCCTAGAGGGTTTCTGGGTGCCGTAGACTCGGTCCAAGACCGTGTCCTTACCCTCACGAGGAGGAATCTCTGGGTCCGGAAACCCGTTGAGATTTCTCATGAGGGTCAGAACTTGCCAGAACACATGTTCTGACTCTTGAAGCTCTCCTCCCGAAGGGCTAGCAGCAAAGTCTCCCGTCCCCAGTGGCTCTTCCTGGGGGGACTCGTGGACATTCTCAGAAGGTCTATCTGGTTCCTGTCTGATCCTTGCAGAAGACTTAGGTAAAGTCTTCGAGTCCTTCGGTTCCCTCCTGGGAGGGATACAGGACTCTAGTAACGATGGGTGCGAGAAGACTTCTCAGGGGGAGGCGGAGTTTCCCCCATTGGTGCGATGGGGGAACGGACCGGCTCGTCTGACTCCCCTGAGGATGGGAAGTCCTCGTCCGCAAGGGAGGGAGAGAAAGTCTGGGGGGGGAGAGGGAGCCTTGCACAAGGATTTCCGAGGAGACAGCTTAGCCCTCGGAGAAGTCACCACAGAGGGGACTCCTTTCTTCCTCTTCTGGGGAGACAAAGTCGCCACTGCTTTGTGACCCAGTTCAGAGAACACAGGCTTAAAAGCCTGCATGAGAGCTCTGACTATGGTCCCAAACCAGGGCTGTTGGCTGACAGTCGTGCTGTCAACCACTCCCTCTGGAGGGAAGGGGATCGATCGATCCCTAGGAGGAGTCGACAAACAAGGGTTCGCCTGAAACGAAGCTGAAGAAAAAGTCCTTAGACCTGTCCAGAAACCTCCCCTCCTCCGGCAGCACGCTGTTCTGCACTTGCGAGGAGGGGAGCGAGACTATGACCTGTCCGCCTGAAGCCCCGTGAAGTTGCGTGTGGGATCGCGCTGGCGATCGCGGCGCAAATCACACTGGTGGTCGCGCGATGAGCCCTGCCCTGGATTGCGCGCCGGAGGAATTTCGCGAGTGCGCGGGCGCGCATAGGTGATGGCGAGGGCGTGCGGCGCGCAGGAGCTGGAACGTGGGGTGGGGTTGAAGGCTGGATGGGAGCTGGCGCGTGCGCGGGCGCGCAGGAACCTGCTGAAGAGCCTGTGCGGGCGAAACTGTTTGGCGTGCGTGCGCAGGAGAAATGTCCCTAGCGCGTGGGCGTGGAGCGCGCGTATCTGGAAGCACGGGGCAAGGGCGCGATTGTGCAGCCTCGAGATAGCACAAAGGTGAATTTGCGCGATTGCGCAGCCTCGTGATAGCGCAAAGGTGAATTTGCGCGCTGGGGCGCAGGAGAGCGCTGCACAGGTGGTGCAGGAACTGCCCCCTGAGGAGATCATGGGCGCGCAGGAGATCGCGAGCGCACATGGCGCCCATCAGGATGCGGGCGCACAGGAGTGCGCTGCTGCGATGGCCGCGCAACAGGATTCAGGCGCGCAGGTATGCGCTGCTGAGTTGGGTGCGCATCCCGCGCAACAGGATTCGGGCGCACAGGAGTGCGCATTTGGAAGAACAGGGCAGGGGTACTTGTGAGCGCCCGTGCGCTAACTTAGGTACCTCCTGGACTGCGCGCTGGAACATAGGAGTGCGCTGGCGCGCTGGTGAGCGCTTGCATGCTGTATCAGGAACGACCGCAACTGCGCGCTCAACTCCAGAAGTACGCTGAGGCACTGGAGAGCGCTTGAGCGCTGTAGCAGGAACAGACGAGCGCTGGCGCACAGGTGAGCGCGTGTGCGCAGGAGAGCTCTGGCGCGCTATAGCAGGAACTGCAGGTGGGCGCGCAGGGGGACCCTGGCACGTAGGAACAGGAACAGGCATGCGCGCAGGGGCACTAAGTCAGGAACAGCAGCGTGATGGCGCGCAGGGGGTACCTGGTGCTTAAGGGACTGAGGCACAGTTTTGCGCTCAAGTCCCTTGTGCCCCCAAAGGGACCGGTGCCTGTGCAATGACAGGATTAGAAGGCGCATATAGCGCGTCAGCAGCCTTGAAGGGTGACGGCAGGTCAGCAGGTCTGGAGGGTGACAGGTCAGGGGGTCCCGAAAGATGACCTTCCACCGAAGGAGATCGCGAACGATCTCCGGAGAGGTCTAAGGTGGTAGCTGGCAGGATCGGTGAACGGCGAGTCTCCTCCGCAGAGGACTGCGGGGATGACGAGCCGAAGAGGCGCCTCTTAACTCCCTTGTGAGGAAAAGGAAGTCCTCTACAGCGAAGGGGAGGACGAGCCTTCCGCCTTATACAACCTCAAGGGGCCGTGGGATCAGCAAGCTGACCATCATAAGGCCTCCGCAGAGGAGTCTCTGTAAGTGAACTCCCCTGAGGGGGAGAATCACCAGCAAGAGAGACCGTGGGACTAAGTTCCACCCTCGAAGGATGTTCAGAGGGTGAATCAGAGCCTTCAGCTACCTCAGCAACAAAAGGAGCAGGAGTTTGATCAGACACACCGGAGGCCTCCGTTATAACAACGTCGACGATAGACAGAGGATCTACGTCTGCTATCACCGGAGATTGCTTAAACCTGCTCCCAGTTTGATCATGTCAAACAGGGCTTCCTTGGAGGACGAACCCTGAAGCCCCAAGGAAGTCCAAAGCTGTAACAAATCATTATTATCTACAGAGAAATCAATATCCTCCTCCGGGGGAGGAGGGGCAGATGCCTCGCTATGGGAGGCAACTACCTCTCCTGCACCCCGGGATCGGTCAACAGAACTATGGCCTACGCTACCCATCGACGGCCTCTCGGGAGAGACCGATCGAGTGGGAGCTTCGGAGGAGGTTTGGGCTACGGAAGAAGAGGCCTTGGGATTTTCTCTCTTCAAAGAAGCCTTTGAAGGAGAAATATCCCTTTTGGACTTCTTCTTCCGGCGCCGGGCAAACCTCTCCCACTGGGAGGTAGACCACTCCCTACACTCACCGCATACATTACCCCTATCACACCGTTGGCCCCTACAATGAGGACACAAGGTGTGAGGATCTGTGTCGCCCGCCGACATAAAAGTCCCAAAAGGGGGGTCAGGTAAACCAGGACACGTACGCATTATTAATAGAGGCCAACTTCACACACACTTTAGAAAAAGAGAAAGCAAAAACAGATTAATGGCAGTCAAGTGAGGGTGAGCGCAGACACGTCTGTTCATCACCCGAGCCAAAAGCAAAGTGAAGTATTCACAGGTGTGTGTGAGGGGGGTAACAAGCTACCCTCCCTACCCCCCCCCCCCTTACTAGCAGTGGGGTAGTAAACCCTCGTTAAAATTCTAATGGCTCGTCATTTCAGCTATGCCGAAGTAATAACCCATATTAAATAGCGTGGTTTGTATTTCAGTTACGGAACAAGTGATTTTTTCTTTAATTCTTTCTATATACTTGTACAATATTGTACATAATCCTTAAGCTTAATGGAACTGTGGACTTCACTCTCCAGTTGTGAAGCTGCAAATACGGGTGAGAGGGAGAGAGAGCACTGTCGATCCCGCAGTACCGACCTTGTCATATTGGTAGATGGTAGATATTTTTACTCCACGTGTGGTGTGCTAAGCCTAAAAATCATGTAGGCCTACCATATTCTTGATTGTGATAAAAGTGCCAAATTAGATTATTATCCTACTTCCAGCTATTCTATCAGATTTATTTTTTCAATTCTTTTGCATTTTTTTTCTTTTTTCTTGACTTCCCATCACTGCATTAGAGACAGAACGCTGTTTTTCAACACTAATAACCGTAAAAGCTTTTCTAAGAAGCACTATGAATTCGGGGACTAAATGCACTTGCAGTGCTTTCTAAGGAGAAAAAATTCTTCTGTTGTCAGCAAGACATCAAGTAAAAAATAACTGACCTTTCCACGCAAATTAAAATATTTTCATGGCAGAAATTCAAAATCTCGCACTATCGTAGATATGGCAGGTATACAACAGCGCCCTAGCGGTACCACAGGTGGAACTACACCCAGCCACTCAGTTCTTCCAAGCCTCATAGCAATACCATAGGTAATCTCTAGAGGGGAGGAGAGTAGGAGTTAAATTTATATAACCAGCGGGTAAGTATATTCAAAAATTTATTTTATTATGAAAATATCATTTTTAAATATAAAACTTACCCGCTGGTTATATAAGAGCTGATTGACACCCCTTGGTGGCGGGTCAGAGACGGCTACATATTGAAAGTTCACTTAAGCATTACAAAAAACACCTAACTTAAGCGGTTCTCACCAGATAAGGAAGCTGACAGCAAGGGTACTCTGCCTCATTTCGTCCACTATCCTTAGGAGATCCAGTGATCCACTCGGGGCTGATGATCTCTAGGAGCTGCCAAACGGTACAAACACCTATAACATGACAGGACCTCAACTAATACCCTTGTTCCGGGCACACTCTAGGAACAAACTGACCACCTGACCAAACCAAAGATTGCGGAAGGCTGACGACCAGCCTCCACAAACAACCACAACTTACGAGTTCCAAGAGATAGAAAAGGGGTATTAGGAAAAGGGAACGTAGTGGTAGATCATTCACCTACTATCGCATTCGCTGCAACGAAAGGACTCGAAGTATAACAGTCCTCATAAAGCGTTTGAACATGTTTCAAATAATGTGATGCGAAAACTGACTTACTTCTCCAAAAGGTCGTATCCATCAAACTTTGTAGAGAAAGATTCTTTTTAAAAGCTACCGAAGTCGCTACCGCTCTGACTTCATGTGTCTTTACTTTGAGAAGCCTCTGATCTGCTTCATCACACTGAGCATGAGCCTCTCAAATTAACAATCTAATGAAGAAAGACAAGGCATTCTTTGACATGGGCAGTGAAGGGTTTCGGACTGCACACCACAAAGCGTTTGAGTCGCCTCTCAGATTCTTCGTTCTGTCCACATACAGCTGTAATGCTCTTAGTGGACAGAGCACCCTCTCCAACTCATCTCCCACCACATCATAAAGGTTAGGGATCTCGAAGGATTTGGGCCTTGGCCGAGTAGGATTTTAATTTTTAGCCAAAAAACCCAGTTGTAAAAAACAAATGGCTTTTCCATCCCGAAAACCAATGTTCCTGCTAAATGCGTGTACTTTACTTACTCTTTTAGCGGTGGCTAGGCTAACCAGAAACAAAGTTTTCAAGGTTAAATCCTTAAAAGAAGCCGAGTGCAAAGGCTCAAATCTGTCACCCATGAGAAATTTCAGCACCACATCAAAATTCCAGGCAAGGGGAGAAGATTGAATTTTCTTGGTGGTATCAAAAGACCTAAGCAAGTCCTGTAGATCCTTATTATTGGAGAGGTCTAAGTTCCTGTGTCTAAAAACCGTAGCCAATATACTCCTGTAACCTTTAATAGTAGATGACGAGAAGTTATGTTTATTCTTAAGGTCAATGAAAAAATCCGCTATCTGGGTTAGAGATGTACTGGATGAAGAAATCGTGTTAGCCCTACACCACTCTCTAAACAACTCCCACTTGGACTGATACACCTTGATGGTGGACGACCTCCTTGCCCTCGCAATAGCCTTGGCTACCTTCTTCGAAAATCCTCTAGCTCTAGCAAATTTTTCGATAGTCTGAAGGCAGTCAGACGTAGAGCTCGGAGGTTTAGATGGTTTCGGGCCAAGTGAGGTTGTCTGAGAAGATCTGGTCTTAAGGGAAGACTTCTCGGGAAATCTACCATCCATTCCAGTACCTCTGGAAACCAGCTTCTTGACGGCCAGAACGGGGCTATAAGAGTCATCCTGGTTTCTTCGTGGGATACGAACTTCTGTATCACTTGGTAAAGGATCTTGAATGGGGGGAAAGCATAAACCTCCATGTGAGACCAGTTCATCAGAAAGGCGTCTATGTGAATGACTTCGGGATCTGGCACCGGAGAGCAGTAACACTCCAGTCTCTTCATCTTTGCGGTTGCAAAGAGATCCACGAGAGGACGACCCCATAAACGCCACAGACTTTTGCAGACGTCTCGGTGTAAAATCCATTCTGTGGGGAGAACTTGACCCCTCCTGCTGAGTCTGTCTGCACTCACATTGTTGACCCCTTGAATAAACAGAGTCAAAAGTGTCACTTTCCTTTGCTCTGCCCAAATGAGAAGAGGTCTCGCTATCTCGTACAAAGTCCAAGAGTGGGTCCCGCCTTGCTTTGCAATATAGGCAAGAGCTGTAGTGCTGTCCACATTGACTTGGACTACCTTGCCTCTGATCTGCTTCTCGAAGCCTCTGAGGGCCAGATGAATTGCCAAAAGCTCCTTTTGGTTGATGTGGAGAGTTGTTTGTTCCACTGTCCAAGCCCCCGAAAGCTCCTCCTTCCCCAAAGTAGCTCCCCACCCCGAGTTTGAGGCGTCGGAACACAACACGAGGTCTGGGCTCTTCTGATATAACGACAACCCTTCCTTCAGTCTGTGCTCGTTGTCCTACCATTGAAGATGAGACTTGATGGAGCTCGTGATGGGAACGCAATCCCTGTCTAGGCTGTCCCCTTTTTTCCAATGGCGATTGAGATGAAACTGAAGGGGACGCAAATGCAACCTCCCCAGAGTTACGAACTTCTCTAGTGAGGAGAGAGTGCCCAGAAAGCTCATCCAATCTCTTACGGAACTGAGTCCCTTCTTCAGGAAAGTTTGGACTTTTTGGAGCTGACTGTATTCTTACAGGCGACGGAAAAGCCCGAAAAATCCGAATATGAATCTCCATCCCCAAATAAAGAATCTCCTGGGATGGAGTCAGTTGCGATTTTTTCGAGCTCACCAGGAGGCCCAGTTCCCTGGTTAAGTCCAGAGGTATTTTCAGGTCCTTCAGACAGCGATCGACTGAGGAGGCTTTTATCAGCCAATCGTCCAGGTACAGAGAGACCCTGATTCCCCTCGAATGCAGCATGCTCGCCACATTCAGCATGATCTTCGTAAATAATAGAGGAGCCGTGCATAGTCCGAAGCAAAGAGCCCTGAATTGGAAGCTCTTGTTTCCGTCCATGAATCTCAGAAAACGTCTGCAGCTGGGATGAATTGGAATATGGAAATAGGCGTCTTGGAGGTCTATTGAGACCATCCAATCATCTTTCCTCACCGCCGCCAGAACCGTCTTCTGAGTTTCCATCGTAAAAGTCGAATTCTGGACGTAACCATTCAGAACACTTACGTCCAGAACCAGCCTCCACTCCCCGGAAATCTTGGGGACTAAGAAAAGGCGGTTGTAAAACCCCGGAGATGTTACATCCTGGACTTCCTCTATTACTTGCTTCTCTAGTAAAAGAAGCATCTGGAGACGCATGGCTTGCTTCTTCGGACCCTCTCTGTACTTGGGCGAAAGATCCACTGGGTCTGAGACCAAAGGAGGAATAGCTAGGAAGGGGATCTTGTAACCCTCCTTCAACACTTGGACGGACTAGGGATCCGCTCTATTCCTCTCCCAGGTCTTCCAGAAGTGAATCAACCTGGCCCCCACTGCTGTCTGAAGGATAGGGCAGTCAGACTCTACCTCGGCCGGTTTTGTTACCTCTGCTCCTAGGCTTCCTTCCGTCCGGTTTGAAAGAGCCCCTTCCGGAGGGTTTCCCACGAAAGGGCTGAGAAGGTCGAACACCAGTAGAGATTTCCTTAGGTTTCCGCGATGCAAAGTGGAAGGCAAAACTTTCCTCGCCGTATTGGTCACCAAATCATGCGTGGCCTTCTGAGCGAGAGCAGTGGCAACTTCCCCCACCAACTCTTGTGGAAATAAGGTGGTAGACAAAGGAGCAAATAGTAGCTCCGTTTTCTGGTAGGGAGAAACTCCTGCTGAGAGAAAAGAGCACATCGTGGCCCTTTTCTTGAGGATTCCAGCTGTGAACAAGGCAGCTAACTCATTCGAGCCATCCCTCACACCTTTGTCCAAGCAGGACATCAAATGCACAAGGCCACTAGTGTCCGTGTCCTTCATATCCGAGACCCTCTTGCTCAAAGCTCCCAAAGACCAGTCTAGGTAATTAAGTACTTCGAAGGCCCTGAACAGACCCTTAAGTAAATGATCGAACTCCGTCATTGACCACCAAACCTTTGTCTTCCTTAAGGCTAGACGACGAGACGAATCTACCAAACTTGAGAAATCCCCCTGGGCAGAGGAGGGAACTCCCAAGCCCAGCACTTCACCAGTCTCGTACCACACACTAGATTTAGAGGCTAATTTTGCGGGAGGAAAGGCAAAGGCCGATTTGCCAAGAGTTCGCTTAGAGTCCATCCAGGAACCCATTAACTTCAAGGCCCGTTTAGAAGACCGTGAAAGGACCATCTTAGTATACACCGACACCTTGGTTGTTTTACCTAAGATAAACTCCGATGGAGGAGAACGAGGGGCCACAGGGGTAAAATGATCAGGGAAAACTTCTGTAAGAATCATCATAATTTTCCGAAGGTCAACAGCATGTTGATAATGTTTCTCTTCCTCATTCTCAGAAACCTCCTCTAAAGGCTCGTCCACGTCAGACTTCTCTTCAAGTTCGTCTTCTGGCAGTGCAGCAACTGCTGCAGCCTGAATTGAAGGATTAACGTCTGAGTGAGACCGCCTGTCAGAGTCAATAACTTCATCCAACTGAAGAGGGGAGGTCGAAGTAGACTGATGAGAGACCTGGATGGGTCGACGCTCGCCGTCAAAAGCCAACTGTCGCGTGTCGTCCCGAGAACACTCAGAAACTGCTAACTGTTGAAGCGACCGACGTTTGGAATCGGACGACAACTGCCGAGAGTCGACGCGTGGACGTGTAGCGTCCGCTAGCGGTTGACGCGAACGATCTCTACCGTCAAACGATGACTGTTGATGGTCGTCTCGTGGACGCCTAGCGTCCAAATGTTGTTGACGCTGCCGCTTCACTGCGTCCAAAGTTGGATGCAGAGAATCTTCGCGGCGACGCACTGCGTCCAATTGCCGACGTCGGTGTTCTTTCTCACGTACGGAAGGCGAAATTTGATTAGCAAGAACTCTCTGGCGTGACTCCTCTATATCAACCTGGCGTCGAGCACTACAAATGGGAGACCGCCTGTGCGATAACTCGTCAGCACAAGAGACCACCAGTCGCCTGTGCGACAACTGGTCTGATGTCTGACGCCCAATCGTACTGCCAACACCCGGTTCATAAGAATCCATGAACGATGAGAGTTGTTTCTTCATACATAACACCATACACCAATTAGGATCTTCAGGCAAAACATTTGACTCCTTCCTTGACGGTAAAACAGAAACATCATCACCACGCTTTTCGGGCGACGAAAGCCAGTCTAAGGGGAGAGGTGGCGCATGAATCATAACATCGGCCATAGAAACAAATTCAGAATCGGAAAGGATAGGCTCTACTCGAATACCGTGATCTGGACGCTTCGCAGGAGTACAAGTGATGGGAGAACGAAAACGTTCAGGGGAATCCCACACACTACAGCCTGGACGTGCAGGCGATTCCGGACGCTGAGCAACCGCATGCGATCTCTCAAGCGGTCTAGACGCTCGCCGCCACATCTCGCTACCCGAACCTTCATCGAAGGACAGGGATAACGTACCAATCTCACCTTTCCTACGATGAGGGTGAACGACCTGTGATACGGCAACAGGAACGTCTGCACGATTGATGACGCTTCTCGTTCCCTTTAGCCGATCGACTTTACTTCTCCCATGGGTTCGAGAGCTCGAAAGAGGTCTAAGGCTAGGTGAACGACAAGATCGTGCAGACGCGCCCTCTACAACACGGAACACATTAGAAACACTTCCCACAGTTCCGACAGTTTCACGATTTTTCAGCACATTTAATTCAGAAAAAAATTTATTTCTATCAGCCGATAATGACTCCACTTTTTCACCGAGAGCCAGAATTGCGGTAAACATGTCTTTCATAGATGGTTCCTGATCTACCACTACGGTGGAAAGAATAGGATTAGGAATACTAACATTAGGTAAGGCTACCTCAACAGATCATGAAGAACTACGCCTAACTCTATCCCTCTCAAGTCTCCTAACATAACACTCGTATGTTACCCATTCATCATCCGTTAATGAAAAACATTCATTACATTTATTATCAAAAGAACAAGGTTTCCCCCTACATTTGACACAAATATCGTGAGGATCAACAGACCCTTTAGGGAGTCGAGTACGAGAACCTTCACTAACACACTTACGAATAGTAGGGGAGGGGTAGGCCATTTTGAATGGTTAAGAGAAAGACCGACAACCAAAAAACAAAGGAAATATTAATAAATATAACCACCAACAAATGGATTTCAAGATTAAATGAAAGAGAAAATGATTAACGATAGTTCAAACTCAAAGAAAACGTTGTACATCACCAAACAACTTCCCAACAGAGTAAGACAGCGAGAGCAAACTTCAATATGACAGCCAGCTAAGGCGGCAGAAGAAGAACTGAGTGGCTGGGTGTAGTTCCACCTAGTGGTACCGCTAGGGCGCTGTTGTACACCTGCCATATCTACGATAGAGCGAGATTTTGAATTTCTGCCACGGCGTCAGGAGACTTCAGCTCTTATATAACCAGCGGTAAGTTTTATATTTAAAAACGGTAAATATTCTATACGTTAATTTCTAGCCAAATACATAAATCATATATTTTTCCTACTTGTTATCTTCTGTTTTATTCATTTCTGACCATGAATATTGGGGCAAACCACCCGTTCACAAGTTTTTGGGCATCTTTATATAGACAGTTATGGGGGACCCCCGTAGGAAACCGAGATATTTTGGGTGGGGAAATGTCATAAAAGAGTGATTTGCAACAATAATAATGGTCAGAAATGCATAAGCATAACATAACCAGTTGGAAAAATATATGGTTTATGTAGTGGCTGAAAACAGGCCAAAAAAGTGATTATTCAACACTTTTGAGATTTGTAAAAGGGTACAGAACCTAACCAACCCACCTAACCTAACCTAGTAGCCCCCCAGACCCCATTCCCAGGTCACAGCCCCTAACCAGGGGACAAGCCCTGCAAACCCCCCTTCCCAGGTCACAAACCTTCCCAAGTCACAACCACTAGCCAGACCACCTTCCCAGGTCACAAACTCAAAGTAATTCACAAATTATGATAAAGTAAATCACAAATAAATCCTTACATTACAAAAAAGTAAATCACAAATAATTCCATACCTTATGATTGACACCGTCTTTTTTTTTCTGTTTTGGCAATCTTTACAGAAGCTTTGCAATATAAATGTACTGGTCTTCCCAAAAAATTATGTCATAATCCGACCTTTGAGGCCATATTTCGCGGTTATTTTTCAATTTCACATAAGTAACAATAGCTTTACACTGAACGGAGAGCATTTCCATCATAATCAATTGCCGACAGATGAAATTACACTAAATTCCTATATAGTTTGTACTTCCCTGAAGTTCCCTCTCGGAGACGTCTTTATGTGATGGTGGTTTAACTCTAAGTCTCAAACTGAAGGGAAGGGTGGAAAAAAAAAATTGTTGTTGTAAAACAACATCCGGGAATGTGGGCGCAAATATTTGGAAGCTCTTAATTGGTTAAAAAATCAGGTAATGATTACGTCATACAAAAAACAGAAAAGCTGTCCAATGCGAATTCAAGCAACACATGCACAATAAGTCCCCTACAGTCTCTCAGATGTAAACAATGGACTTAGTGAGAGACAGACTTCACATTTTAATAGACCGATACATAAGTTATTATGCTCCAGCCCCTATTAAACATATAGAGAAAAATACCAAACTAGCCAGCACTCGTCCATTTCTCATAGCAAATTTCAGTTTCTCTAGTAATTAAAGTATCATATATTTACCATTAAAACAAGAATGATCATTTTCAAATTACTATTATCATCATCATCATTATTACAAGCTAAGCTATAACCCCAGTTGGAAAAGCAAGATGCTGCAAACATAAGGGCTCCAACAGGGAAAAATAGCCCAGTAAGTTAGGGAAACAAGGAAATGGAGAAACTACAAGGGAAGTTATAAAAAAGCAAAATAAAATATCTAAGAACAGTAACAACATTAAATAAGATCTTTCATACATAAACTATATAAAAAAAATAGAAATAAGATAGAATAGTGTGCCTGTGTGTACTCTCAAGCAAGAGAATGGATGGATCGAGCTTGAAGAGTAACAATACAGGTTATATTAAGTAAAAATGGTTTTATTTTAGGACTCTTAACAAGTTTTGAATAAATTTTCTTATAACAGTTTGTTTCCTTTCACACTATTAAATGTTACAAATTTTCAGGAGTGGAACCCTCAGTGATTTCAGCCACAAGCCACCACTGACCTAGTTAATTGAACAGGTTTTTACTATCCCATTGTGTCATTCCACAAACAAAGTGCGCCTACTGATTCTGTACTTTCTTATGGGGAAAACAATTTTTTTACTGTAATCCTTCTGTGGAAATTGTGAAGACAAAAAAGTGGTAGTGTTAGTACTCTACATATATAATTAAATAAAGTAAGAAATTATTTGTAATTCACTTTTAGGACCCTGTTTATGGTTACGGTGTTAATACTTAAAGAAAATAAGGTAAGGCAATATTTGTGACTTACTTTAAGGGTTTGTGACCTGGGAAGTTGGATCTGGGGCTTGGCCCCAGGCTAGGTCTGTGACTAGGAGGCAGGATCTGAAGGGCTTGCCCCCTGCTAGGTCTGTAACCTAGAAGCTACTAGGTTAGGTTAGGTTAGGTTAGGTGGTGTGTTAAGTTTTGTGGACTTTCCAATGAATCGCGCAATCTATATTTTCGATTATGAAAAACTTTCCTTACGAGACAAACTGTTTTTCCAGTAATTTTTTATTTATGGACATTAATAATGTAGCGTATTTTAACTTAGTTCTCTATTGTTAAGGAAGTCTTTTGTAGTATTTCTGTATAATATTATCGGTCGCAAATGCCTAGTTCTTTATATATTTATATATATTTTTGGTTAATGTCTAGGAGAGGGCCGCATGAAGATATCAGTGATATTCAATTAATTTTTACTAGAATGTGTAGGAATGTATGTAAATAGTGGTAAACGAGTGAGATAATTTAGTGAAATTCAATAACAGTCAAAATATCGACGATCAAACTTACGCTACTCATGTCTTCCTCCCAGATTTTTTCTAAGTCTGTTGTTATCGTTGACTGTGTCTTGTTTTTGCTCAAATGAGCCCTGTAACCACTATAATCCGCAGACAAACTAGTCCACTATGACGTCTTACACGTTTGGCCAATCACAGCCCCTATCCACTATGACGTCTTACAGGTTTGGCCAATCACAGCGCGATAATACATTATCTTACCCAGGCATTTCATTCCGTTCTTAGACATGGAGGCCATAGCAAGCACGTCATCTCATATTGCACAAGAAGTTGAATTTCCATCTTCTTGTCCTGACTGTTTCCTAACTTACAATGATTTGTTGTAACTTATTCAGGGAATATTGAAAAACTAGTGGATTTGTGCCAGAGACACAATTTAATTTTACAAAATAAAAATTGTCCTGCATGTCAAGGAACCTTCACAACGGCTTCATGTTTTCCTCAAAGCAGCAGCACATCTTTATGAAATTAAATTGTCTCTCTGGCACAAATCCACTAGGTTTTCAATAATCCCCGAATAACTTACAACAAATTCATTGCAAGTTAGGAAACAGTCAGGACAAGAAGATGGAATTTCAACTTCTTGTGCAACATGAGATGACGTGCTTGTTACTGCCTCCATTTCTAAGAAGGAAATGAAATGCATGGAAAAGATGTATTGTGGAGCTTTTCTATTGTCGCGCTGTGATTGGCCAAACATGTAAGACGTCATAGTGGATAGGCGCTGTGATTGGCCAAACGTGTAAGACGTCATAGTGGATAGGCGCTGTGATTGGCCAAACATGTAAGACGTCATAGTGGATAGGCGCTGTGATTGGCCAAACGTGTAAGACTTTATAGTGGACTAGTTTGTCTGCGGATTATAGTGGTTACAGGGCTCATTTAAGCAAATACAAGACACAGTCAACAATAACAACAGACTTAGAAAAAATCTGGGAGTAGCGTGAGTTTGATCGTCGATATATAAAGAACTAGGCATTTGCGACAGATAATATTTTACAGAAATACTACAAAAGACTTGCTTTACTCGGGAAATATATTATTATAATAGATTTCCCATAATGGATGAAACTGTAAATTTTCCACATTTTCTGTTACCAAGAAATATTGGAACTATATATATATATATATATATATATATATATATATATATATATATATATATATATATATATATATATATATATATATATATATATATATATATATATATATTTCTCTTAATTTTTATCTGAGTTTCAAATATGTCAATAATTGTATAAAATGCGGGGATAAAAGATTTATCTCTGGCATTCAAATATATATTTGGTACCTCCCCATCATTGGGTACCTTCTCTCTGATACGTGTGCTATTTGATTATAGCTGCTTTATCTTTAATGGTTAATGTAAGTAATGAAAGCTTTCTACTTAAGAGGAGGTCTTACTTTCTAGGCGCAATTTATCTTATTTCATTATTTAATATTATGAAACTTTTTTTTTACGTGAAAACAAACAAAAATCAATTTATGCAAAGCATTTTATGAAAAAAGAAATCCGCAAATATATTTAAAATCTGATATCCTAAAACAATTCTACCCAATGTCCCGCATGAAACATCAAGCCAAGTTTTAAGAAAAAAAAATAAAAAAAAAAATAGCTAGATGCTCGTACATTTGGTCTTGAAAAAATCCAGAGAAATACTGATATTTAAGTTATGTATGGTGTGGCTAAGCTGAGAATAACATTGCCAAAGCATTGCAATATCGTTATAGGATATGTTATATTTGAATAAGGCACACAAAATTTTCTTTAGTTTTTTTTTTTTTTTTTTGCTTAAAGGTATGACCTAACCTTAATAGCGTAGGAAGCAGGTAAGTTTCAACTGGCTTGCTAGAACAAGCTTTGTGTGTCGCCAAAAGTGGTCATTTTAATTCAGGAAATAGCAGTAATATATGGAGTGGTACGAAGTGGAACACAACCACTTCCGACACTGAAAAAATTGAACACTCGCTTCATACGAGTTTCCAACCTCTTTTAAAACCAGCCCAAAACATTCTATCATTCCTTAGAATAATTAGGCTACATCATAAGTGAAATGCAACAAAATACGAATTAAAGTCATGCAGTTCCTTCACTAACAAAGGTCGATGTTATATCTACGTGAATATCGAATATTAGCCATGTTACTCATTACCTCACTCATAGTCATACCAGCAAACAGAATTAATCAGCTATTTAGCCAAACTGTAACGTTTATCCTATCCCTACTCCTTATGACCTCCAGGCTCCAAAAGACTCATTAGGGTTGTTGGTGCCTGACTGGTAACGTCTCTGCCTGGTGTTTGCCAGACAGTGGTTCGAGTCCCTCACAAACTCGTTAGTGCCTTTAGTGTCTGCAACCTTACCATGTGAGCTATGGTTGGGGATTTTAGGGGAGACTATGGGTCTATCTGGAGAGTCATCAGCAGCCATTGCCTGGCCTTCCTTGGTCCTAGCTTGGGTGGAGACGGGGCTTGGGCGCTGATCATATAATATATGGTCAGTCTCTTAGGCATTGTCCTGCACGATAGGGCAATGTCACTGTCCTGTGCGTCTGCCATTTATGAGCGACCTTTGAATAGATAATTATTTAGTGACTAAAATGTATCCCTTTGATGAAATATGACATCAAAACATATAAGGGACTCTCTCTATATGTTTTAAAGTTAAAGTTGCGGGTTTTAGGTCTCCACTGAGACGATTTACATCGTTCTCCTCGGGCGACCATTAGCCAGCAGGGACTATCACTAGTCCCCTCTAACCTCCCCCACCAGGCGCCACCCTGGGAGTACCCCCCCCCCCCCGTAGAAGGTCTCACGGTATTCGCGTCCCTGGCGGGGATCGAACTCGGGACCTCTGTAATAGAAATCCGCTAATTCCCTTAAAGAATGAAAAAAAAATGAAAAAAAAATAAATCTTTAGGCCATCCCGATAGCTAGCAAAATAAAAATGAAAGCAATTTTATGGAAATTCTGGCAGGTTTTACACACAGCAACACATAAGTCCCGGGAACTCTCTCTTGGCGGGATAGTCCAGTCCTCTGATTGGCTGTATCTTCGAAGGTGTGATTGATTGTTGCATTTGTTTACAAATTTTCACATACACATCTAACACCGAAGCCAGAACCCAGTTAATAATTCCTTCAAAAAGTGACGTATTTGTTTAGCTTACGCATTTGAACAAGATCCATTACACATTTTAGTACTAAATTAATATTTTGAGTTTTTCGTAAAAACTGTATTTTCCAAGACTTAATTTATCTACAATAAGTACAGGTATTTTACCTTTACCCAGTAGAGTTCATTCATAAAATATGAGACTGTCTGACTCACATACTACCACCAATCACAGCAGAGGATAAATCAGCCAATGAGACACCAGATAGTTCCTGATAAGGAAACGCTTAAGGTGAGAGGCTGCCTCTGGCTTGTGGGCTGCTGTTAGTCAAATTCACATGAGACATTTTGTTCAAACGCTCTAGTTAAGGGAATTTTTCATCCTTATACATATAATATATCAATGATATTTGAGACTCAGTTTTACTACTTAATGAGTGTTTTGAGTTTATCTCCATAAAATTTGCAGCTTTTAAGTCATCATTTATCTGTAATATGTATGTATAGGCTACTGCTGGCATTTCACCCTACACTTTATGACGACATATTTCCTAATATAGATATATGATTTGGTAATTATTTGTTCAATTATATCATACTTGAAATGAAACAAAATATGAATTAAAGTTATGTATGTAGTTACTTCACTATTTAAGCTAGATATGATAACAGGTCACTCAAACAAGCAAACAAAAGCTGTAAAATTCATTCTACTGTTAATGCCGTCACAAAGACGTATGTTCAGAATAAGAATTTAAAATTCTATTTATTAATCTGAATCTACCCATCTTTTATGAAATAAAAAGTTAAAGTTGCAGGTTTTAGGTCTCCACTCAGACGATCTACATGATTCTGCTCGGGCGACCATATGCCAGCGGGGACTATCACAAGCCCCCTCTAACCTCCCCCCAGGCGCCACCCTGGGGAGGACCCCCCCCCCCAGTAGAAGGTCTCACACTATCCGCGTCCTGGCGGGGACGCAAACTCGGGACCTCTGAAACAGAAGCCCGCGACGCTACCAACCTTATAAGTGACTGTCTATAAATTTTAGAAGAAAATATATCTTTAATCCATTAAAAAAATCTTCAGCTCTGTTCCCTATAACTAGAGCGTTTGAAAGTGATTTAATGGAAATTCGAGCAGGTTTCTCAAAAAGCAACCCACTGTTATCCAACATATATATGGAGTTTTTTTAATCTAGATTAATTCCTTCAGTGTGGTCTTCCCAAATTGTGTGGTATCGATATGTTGATGATGTTCTAGGTATTTTAGAAGAGAATTTTAATCTTGAGTGTTTTGTTTCAGTCATTAATTCATTAGTACCATCAATAAAATTTACTATAAAAAATGAAGAAAATAACCGTATCCCATTTTAGACGTTTAGAGAAACAGATACATTTAAGTTTTCCATATATAGAAAGCCTACAAATAATTTTTCATATGTACATTTTTACTCCGGTCACTCTAAAAATATAAAGCTTTCAGTTTTTTCCTCCATGTACCTTAGGGCATTGAGAATTTGAAGCCCAGATTACATTGAGGACGAGTTCACTAAAATAGAAAAAATTGCAACACATCTTTGTTATCCCAAATATTTCTTAGAAAAATGTATGAATAAGGCTAAGAAAACATTTTATAGTGTCCAATTAGAGAGGAAGGAAACAATTAATAATATTCTTTGTTTGCCATTTCATGTTTGTTTTTTAGATGTTATACCCCTTTTGAAAAAACTAGACATTGCTGTAGTGTTTAAATATAATTGTACATTAAAAAACATGTTAATTAAGAATAGCTCTGGAAATGATAATAATGTATTATATAGCATTCCTTGTTCAGAGTGTAACCTATTTTATGTTGGCCAAACATCAAAAAGTATACCAGTCAGATTAAAACAGCATCAGGTGGCCGTCTCCAGGGGTTCTCTTAATAATGCCTTGGCCTCCCACTGGTTAGGGTCAAGTCACAGAATTGGTTGGTCAAAGACGGAAAAAGTAATCCATGTAAATGACTATTTCCAAAGGAATATTGTTGAATAATTTTTAATCTCCTGTACTCAGGGTAGAAATTTGAATCTAAGCCCAGGTCTGTTTTCCGTTAATCCAGTATTATCCTCTTATCTAATATCTGACTTCTCCGGAATTATTAAGAAACTTACAGCTGTTGGATCCCCTTCTCCTGTATAAATACGATGTCTTTGTATATGTATTCTCATTGCTGAGTTTGATAATGTCCTGAGTGGATGAAAGTACTAACTCCAATCAAGTCTTTTTCATTTTTCCTTTCGTGGCTATAATACATTTTATATTCATCACGTGTCAGCTTTCGTGATTTCTACACACACACACACACACACACACACACACACACACACACACACACACACACACACACACACATATATATATATATATATATATATATATATATATATATATATATATATATATATATATATATATATATATATATATATATTGCAAAATGGATTACCAGCAGACTGATAAACTCTCATTACTTCTAGCAAACTCAAATACGTAAATTAACCCAAAGACGATACGACGACAGAAAACAGGCAAATACTAGGTCTCAATTCACGTGCAAATTCCTTTTGCGTAACATGTCATTTTACATCAAATTGCACGTAATAAGAGAGAGTAAAGGGTGACCTGTAGCACGGGGCCATAATCAAAAGGTAATTTCACTCACGAATCATAAAGTTCACGGTCCACTACAACCCGCCCACCCTCCCTGGAAAAGGAATTATATTCCAAAGTCACATTCAGTTACTAATAACATAGATTAAGGGAGCTCCATTAATCTATGCTAATAACAGCAATAATTTTGCCATCTCCATATAGAAGTTAGCACTTTCCAGCGTTGGCAGTTCTTGTGCCACGTTTTATATTTTGATATACATAGACCTATGGTATCCATCATTCCACCGTTGAAGTTCGGAACTCTCTATTTTCTCCTGTATTTCCATACTCTTATAATTTTCAATTTCTCGAATCTTTCTTGTTCGAGAAAAACTTTGTGTTTTTCTGCTTCAACTGTTTTATTCAGGACTGGAGTAGACCCAGATACTAGGGCAGAATACGATTTATTGGTTTTAGAGTAACGAAATAGAGAAATAAGGCTGAATAAAGTCCAAGTCCACGGAATAACAGTTGCAATACAAAAGAAATATGAAATAAATAATTAGTTTGCTTCGGAATAAATAACCTGTTATTTTTCGTATGTATGAAAAAAATACCTCTTAATGTATAATGTAGGCCTATGTATGGGCATATATATATATATATATATATATATATATATATATATATATATATATATATATATATATATATATATATATATATATATATATATATATATATATATATAAAGAGAGAGAGAGAGAGAGAGAGAGAGAGAGAGAGAGAGAGAGAGAGAGAGAGAGAGAGAGAGAGAGAGAGAGAGAGAGAGAGAGATAATACATTCATGTATCTATATGAGTATTTAAACATTGATAGTACATGGATCAGTAACTTGGGCTTTAAGATGAAAAGAGGAAGCAAAGCTTGAGAAAACAGAGATGAGAATGTTAAGGTGGGTTACGGGAACATCACTGCTTGAAAGATAGGAGAATGATGAAATAAGAAGATGGCTGGCGTAGTAAAGAGTGGCCAAGTTGCTAAGTCAGTGGAACCTCAGTTTCTTGGACTCGGGTTCGATTCCTTGGCCAACCAGAACATATTATTTTTTAGATGAGTCTCCCTTGGATCTCTGATCTCGAAGTCGAGAGAATCCAGATATTAGGAGTATAATATATGGCTTATATGAATATGAAAAATATCTAAATTGGCAAAATTATCATATATATATATATATATATATATATATATATATATATATATATATATATATATATATATATATATATATATATATATATATATATATATATATATATATACAGTTTAATGGATTTTGAGCAAAGCGAAAAATCCATTTTTGGGTGAGATAGCCATGTCGTCCTGATGGAAGGTTCCTTTAGGTAGCCTTTCTAAGAGATATTTGCTACAGTGATACTCCCAGAGAAATAGACCGAAGGTTTCCAGAATTCTAACTCCTGACGCGATTCATCCGTAATATAACTTTAAGGATGTCGCATAATATCAGGGGACGTATTTTCTAGATACGACACATAGTATCTTTACCCTGAATAGATTTAACTCTTTGAGGGGGAAGAATGGCGAACGAAAGGGGAGCCGTTATCTAGGTACCCCGTGGACCCCCTACCCGTACTACTACGGCTCATCATTCCAAACTTACATTTAAGCGGAAATAGCCGCAGATAGAGTAGTTTCGGGTGGGGTCATCAAGAAAGAAGGGTGGGTCCATCAGGACTACATGACTATCTCACCCAAAAATAGATTTTTCGCTTCGCTCAAAATCCGTTTTTTGGGCTCAGCCATGTCGTCATGATGGAAGCATACCAGAGAATTAACTTGAAGGTACTATATCTGTGGGTTTGTATAAGTGCCTTCTACCTTGAATGTGGTCCTTATCTGGTCTCTTAGACCTGTATATGACATTACTGTTATCTGTCATTGCCACTAAGCTTGGAACTGGCTTAGGGCTTCCTGCCCCCTGCAGGGAAAGTGTCGACATCGACAATAAGGATTCAAGACTTGATTTTCCGTAGGGACAGAAGGTAATACTTAGAGATTACCCTTCTCATACCTTGGAAATATGTACTCTGATTTCAAGTTGGGCCCTTCTAGGGTTTAATTAAAACTCTAGTACGCTTTATTCGTCTGTAACTAAGATAGCAGCAATAAGATGCAAATACGTTTAGTATTTTACCTTACAATTAGATTAACAAATGTGGTTACAATAGGGTATGAATCTGATCCGGCATTGAAAACACATCAGGGTCCATATTTTCTCTTGTCGAAAAAATATGTAGTTTCATCGAAATGATGCCACTCAATGGAGATGTGAAACCAAATCTGACTGACTTGTACAGATTTTGGAAATGCATGAACACCGTGACGCAACGTTCACTCGGCACTAGTGTTATTGGTCAGATATGCACCTACAGTATATGGAACAGTGTGTTAATCATCATTGTCATTTGCACTCGAGGGTAAATGTACCCATGCACCCGATGCACTGGAAAGTCCCAAAGCAGTTCACCGTTCATCGCAGCGCTAGACGGAGGGGTTTTATAACACTACCCGCTGCAACCACAACATGTTTAATTTCATGTACTTGCTTTGTATAGTGTCTGTAAAAGATCTGGTTGATCTCCACCCAGTGTATGAGCGGAGTCTACCAAAGCCCCTGTGTTGGAAGAAGTTCAATGAAGAAGCAAATTTCCTTGGATCGTGACCTGCAGTTGAGCTGTCAGTTTCCGCTTTGCGAATAAGTAGGTGAGCTTTGCTCTCAGTTGTCTTGGGAATAGATTTTGATCCTGAAGTTTCGCCTCGGAAGAGTTGTCCTTCCTTGAAGTCTGAAGTTCTACGAAGATAGACCTTAAGACACTCTATTGAGTATAGAGAGACATCTTCCTTCAGTGGGCAGATTCTCCAAGGACCCCAACTCTTGATGGGTAGCTCGTTCTTGGCAAGATAGGCAGGATCAGGAAAAGTGTTCAGTTCTCCTGTGTCTAGGAACTGAATATGACCTACATCCCTGATAAGGCCACTATTTCACTAACTCTAGCCCCTGAATCTATTGCGAACAGAAAAATTACTTCTGTGTTAGCTCCTTTAGAGTAAAATCCTCATTGTTTGGGTTTGAAGCATAGTACAAGACTTTGACCAACGACCATGTGATATGCTTTGGAGGGGTTGCCGGCTTGGGTCTAGTGCATGCTTTGGCACCTTATAGAAGGTTTCGCTTGTGAGGTCCACCTCAAAAGCGTATAGAAGAGGTCTAGTCAGGGCCGACTTACACGCGGTTATCGTAGTGGAAGTCAGGCCTTGTTCAAGTAGGTAAATGAAGAAAGAGAGACAAAAATCTTGTTGAAATTTCTGTTGGTCCCCTTGTTTTCACAAGGGATACCCATTTCTTCCAAGACAATTCACATTGTCTCCTGGCTGAACTTGACTTGTACTCTACAATGAAGTCGACCTTCTCCGAGATCCCAAAATTTTTATTCACTGCCAGGGCGAGAAATTCATGAGATGTAGGTTGTTGGTTCTCGAGGATGAAGCGTAAACAGTCGACTCCTGAACCAGTTGGGATAAACTGGGTTAGACAGAGGAAAGAGCTTCAGTTTCCATTCTAGAATTAGAAGGAACCAATTGCTTTTGGTCCATTTGAGGGCCACTACTGCAGCTGTTCCTCTGATGGATCTTAGCTTGTCGAGGACTTTTAGCAGGAGATTGGTAGGTGGAAACAGGTAAATCCTATTCCATCTGTTCCAGTCGAGAGACATGGCATCTATCGCTTCTGCTTGAGGGTCCATGTAAGGGGCTACGTAACGAGGTAGTTTCTTGTTGTCGCTCATCGCGAAGTGATCGATCTGCAGTTCCAGAACTTTTTCCGAGATGAAGGAGAATGAGTCCGTCAAGGGACCATTCTGTCACTATCGGCTTTCGCCTGGATAGAGAGTCCGCCGTCACATTGCGGAACCCTTGAAGGTGAACTGCTGATAAGTGCCATCTTCTCTTCCTTAGCAGGTGGAAGATGGCTAACATCACATGATTGATGTGAGGTGATCTTGAGCCTTGTCGATTTAGACATTTTACTATCACTTTGTTGTCCAGGACCAATCTTATGTGGATTGCTCTGCAAAGGGATAATTTCTTCAACGTTAGGAAGACTGCCTTGGCCTCGAAAATTTTGATGTGAAATGTTTTGAACTGGTGTGACCCATTCACTTGCACTTTTCTCTTGTGAGAATGGCCTCCCCATCCTTCCAGGGATGCATCCGTGTGTATCACCACTGATGGTTGTGGTGGTTGTAGGGGAATTGTCCGCGCTAGGCTCTTGGATGACGACCACGGCCTTAGTAGCGTGCACAATCGGGTCGGGGTCAACCTTAGTTGATCTCTTCGAGCGTTTGATGTGTATCTTCTCCAGATTCCTGATGCATCCTTTAGTTGTGCTTTTAGCACTGGGTCTGTCACTGCTGCAAACTGGAGAGAGCCCAATACTCCTTCCAGTTGGCGTCTTGAAATCCTCTTGTATCGGATTAGTCTCTTGACAGCTCCTGCTATCTCTCTCCTCTTCTTGAATGGAATGGAGAGATGGTGTGACTTTAAGTTCCATTGGATTCCTAACCATTGGAACTTTTGAGCTGGAGAAAGGCGAGACTACTTGTGACTGATCTTGAAGCCAAGGTGTTCCAGGAACTGGATCACCTTTTTGGCCGCTTGCAGACAAGTCGTCTTGGATGCTGCCCACACCAGCCAATCGTCTACATATGCTACTACTTGAACTTCTTCGGAGCGTAGTTGCTGGACGTTTGTGTCTGCTAGCTTCGTGAATACCCTTGGGGCTATGTTTGGCCCAAAGGGCATCGCTCTGAAGACAAATTTTGTCTCCTGTAGCTTGAATCATAGGTAGGAGGAGAGGGGACAACTGACTGGAAGGTGCCAGTAAGCATCTGCCAGGTCTATTGAGACTGTGTACGCCCCTTTGGGTAGAAGGGTCCTTATGTGTTGCAAGGTAAGCATTCGGAACTTGTACTCGATAAACTTGTTGAGTGGAGACAAGTCTAGAATGACTGAGTTTGTCTGAGTCTTTCTTGGGAACACAAAACAGCCTTCCCTGGAATTTGATGGACTTCACTTTCTTTCTTACCTTCTTCTACAAGAGTTCTGAGGTATATTCTTCCAACAAGGGGGTGGAGTGTTGGAAGAATTTCGGAAAAGGGGGTGGAACTTTGTTCCATCTCCACCCGAGTCAATTTTTATTAGACTGTGGACGCAGGGATCGAAGGTCCAACAATCCCGAAAGTAAAACGGTCTGCCTCCTACCTGGAGCCCCTCATTGCTTAGGGGTTCCTGAGGACTTATTTCTGTGACGGCGATCTCCTCTGCCCCAGGGGTTTTCCGGAGAACTTCTCTACCTTTGTAGGGCCGAAAGGTGGTCGAGTGCCTCTCAGAGCCTGGGTTAAACACAGGTAAATGGGCTACCAGATGTTGAGGGACCATCTAGGTAAATGGGCTACCAGATGTTGAGGGACCATCTAGGTAAATGGGCTACCAGATGTTGAGGGACCATCTGGAAGGTGGTTTGCTGCTGGGCTATCATTTGAGGCACCGTGGTCATGGTCACGGCCGGAAGTTGTGCAGGTCTACGTGGTCTTCTAGTCTTTTTGTTCTTAGGCTGGGGACCTCTGTCTGATGAAGATTTCCTCTTTGAAGACATACCCCACTTTTGGAGAAGGTTCCTATTCTACGTGGTGGCTTTGGCAATGACTTCTTGGACCCCTTCCTGTGGGAAAAGTTCTTTGTCCCAGATGCATGATGAAATCAGTTTTCTGGGTTCGTGTTTCACTGTTGCTGCGGCAAACACATGCTCTCTACAGGTCCTTCTTGACCTGACAAAAGCATACAAGTCCTTCACAAGGGTACCTATGTGAGACTTGGCTAGGATCATATACATGTCTGGGGCGTCATTTAGGCCTGCACACATTTCCAAGCAGTTCTAATGAGACGGGGATGTGGCAAGTCTTTCTTTCGTCTCCTGTTCCCTTCTCAAAAGATGGCCTGCTATCTCCGGATCCAACTTCGAGACGCAGAAGGTTAGATGTACCTCTTTCCACTTCTCCTCGCAGGTGGGCATAGCTAGAGATAATGGTTTGCATTCCTCTAGAATTTGCCCTCTTCGACTGCTCTCATGACACAGTTGAGGGCTTTCCCCGAAAAGGGGAAGGCTCTGGAGGAAGGAGCAATGAAGGTTGGGTGCTTCTTGCTCAATACTGAGACTTTGGAGTTGGTATATCCGGCTCCTTTCAGGGTCTTGGTAAGGATGGCTTGTGCCTTGTCATGTTCGAAGACAATGACTTCCTTCGGTACCGTCCCCTCGCGGGATGCAGGTTCATCTCGCAGTCTCACGTAGCAATCTGGGTACACTGAAAAGCTGGGCCAGAATTGAAGATCTTCAAGGGGTTTGGCCCCCAACTTCTTGGAGATATAAAGCTTCCCATTCATCATGGGCATGTGCTCCATATACCTCCAGGGGTTGGTTTCGGAGCAGTGAGGGAGGTCAGATACTTTAAGGGGCTTAGCAGAGCCCCTGGAAGCGCCAGGGTGTTTCCCTTCCTGTACCTCTCTCTTCGTCTCTTTGAGATCTTGCTTATTCTCCTCTTGTTCCTTCCGGAACACTGCCAACATCTGCTGGATCGACGTTAGGAGCGCTTCGCTCCTGCCGACCTGTATAGCCAGTTGGCGACTTGGGGCTGAAGAGGTTGACGGCATACATTGATATGCCAACACAGTGAACTGAGGGTCCTCAGTCACCGTCGAAACGGATCCTTCTTCCTCCGTGAGTGGTTGAACCACTTCTTCTTCAGGGCCTTTTTGCAGTAGGTCCTGTTCAGTGTCAGTGGACACCTCCGACATCCATTCTTGGTGGATGTCCATGCCTTGTTGATGTCCGCGTCCACTGTCCGTTGGATGAAGGGAGGCTGGACCTGTACCTGGGGCACAACCACCAAACTGGATTGAGCCTTAGGGAACAGAAGGCACCTTAGGGATTCGTTAGGTAGGTAGGAGAGTTCTTCTGGAAGCTTCTTACCCACCTTCGAAGGGTTTCCCTTGCTGTATCCCTTGACTCCTTGGTGTCAGGGATATCTTCTCCAAAGCCGTCGGTCAGCAAGGCCGAGCAGTTGCAGCAACCCTTCAGGTCCCAGTACCTCAGGGATCCAGATACGATGCAGCAGGGGGCATGAAACCTGCACATCATATGCCCACAAAAGTCCTTACTTTTGTGGTTGCAGAACACAACTGCACACTTCACTATTGGCTCCTCCTGTAAGGGAGAAAAAGGATGAAATGAGTATTTAGTTGTTTATATCATTGATATAATGCATACTTAAAAATAGTAATACTTACTATAATATTTAATAGCTTTGGATAGTAAGCTAGAAAGGAAATAGGGAAGACACATATCTGTGTTTCCTCTCACAGGCAATCGCTGAGACCTCCGTCAATATTAGTATCTAAATTCCTTATAAGGGAAAATACAGGGTGGAATAACTCATGTACGTAGAGCCGGAGTTAGTGAATATTCATACTAACTCATCCACCTGTAAAATATTAATACTGAGCGGTGTTTCATAAGTGTCCTGATAATCAAAGGATTCATCAGGGTGTTGAGGGAATACTTCAACCTCAGCATGTTATGCAGTCCCAACAATAGACTGTGAAAGGATACAGAGTATGTTAGAAATACTTGTACTACTGTATTGTTGTATACTGTAGTTTTACCAACTACTGTATTATTGTATACTGTAGTTTTACCAACTACTGTATTGTTATATACTGTAGTTTTCCAACTACTGTATTGTTATATACTGTAGTTTTACTGGCTACTGTATTTTTGTATACTGTAGTTTTACCTGGTGGCACTAACTGATAGAGAGAGAGAGAAAGAATGGAAAGGAGGGTTTCCTATTATTATGGTTTAGCACAATAAATGGAAGTGTAGGAGGGCTACTGCCATCTATTGTCTCCTTGCCAGAATTATAATTCTAATGGAAGGGGAGGAATGCATCTGATTCTAGCTTCCATCCAGCCAAAACTTTTGCCGCCGGCTGTACTGCCGGTTGCAAGGTTTGTGGATAGCAGGCCAAGAGAGGACTGAAGAATTCTCAACAGTATAATGGGTTTCCCACGCCAGCCGTCAGGGCCGGCTCAGTCTTTCCCCCCGTGGCATTCACCTTCGGTGAAGGAAAGACATAAGGAGGAAGTGGCCGAGGTGGCCACCTAAACGCTGCTGGTAGGGTCCCGGCCGGCAACATAGTCAACCCGGCAAGCCGGGATGACTGTCTGAATACCGGCGAAAGAATGTTGTGACGGTTAGGCTGACACTAAAGGACAGAGGGGGGAGGGAAAAGGGTCTTACAGTTTACAGGGGAGAAAGGCTACGGCAGGTATGCCGCCTACTTTCGGCTGAAAACTAAGGAAGCATGGCTTCCTGTGCCGATGCCGTCATGGTCGGCAGAGGAACAAAGATTCCCCTGTCGGCGACATTGTCGGCTGAAAGACGTGTCTTATAGTTTACAGGGGAGAAAGGCGGCGGCAGGTATGCCGCCTACTTTTGGCTGTAAACTAAGGAAGCATAGCTTACCTTGCCGACAACATCGTGGGCGGTAGAGGAACATAGATTCCCCTGTCGGTGACATTGTCGGCTCCAAGACAGTACACCCTGAGTTACCGTCATATTTCAAAGCCGGAATACTCGGCGGCAAAGAAGACAGACGGTATAAGACTATCTAAGTCAAGCAAGAGTTTACTACTCAGTGGTGATGACGAAAGATAGGGTTGCCACTCGTGATGGCGGCGCTCAGGGGGGAGAAAGGGTTTAGCCTCTTTTCTCTAAACGAGAAAAGTATTGAATTATACCCGTAAATTCTAGAGGATATATATCCCCAACCGAATTAATAAGAAACGATACTAAGAGGTTAAACAATGGGAATTACTTTACTAACGTATACAAAACAGGTTAGGTTAGCCTAACTCTGGTGGGGACTGCGACTACGGTTGGTACCGCCTGGGTCCCCTTCGTATATGAAAGTAACGTTACATATCGGAAGAGGAAATATTATAATGTATGCAAATATTCACTAGTATAATTTGCCTAACTAGCTAAAAAGTTTTCTTCTATAGTTAAGTACCGGGAGCGTCGCACTACTGACTAAATAAAATGCGTTTATGACGTGCGACAGCGGCTCAAAATGGCCGTCCCGGTGTTGGCTACGCTCCACCAAACACACTTGAATTATACGAATTTAACTGTGAGAAGGGAGCCTTAAAATTATACACAGGAAAGATCAAATACTCAAGTTTCCAGAGGATGAAGATGCTAGAGATTGCATGATAATATTCCGAAAAATAGTAACAAATACCCAGAGAAACGTGGGAGTGCACTTAGCTTAAATGCTACAGTTTAAAGGAATGATGAGCCGTAGTAGTACGGGGAGGGGGTCCACCGGGTACCTAGATAACGGCTCCCCTTTCGTTCGCCACTCTTCCCCCTCAAAGAGTTAAATCTATTCGGGGTGAAGATTGCTATGTGTGGTATCTAAAAAATACATCCCCTGATATTATGCGACATCCTTAAAGTTATATTACGGATGAATCGCGCCAAGAGTTAGAATTCTGGAAACCTTCAATTTATTACTTTGGGAGTATCACTGTAGTAAATATCTCTTAGAAGGGCTACCTAAACTTCCATCAGGACGACATGGCCGAGCCCAAAAATATATATATACTGTATATACATATATATATATATATATATATATATATATATATATATATATATATATATATATATATATATATATATATATGCTATCCAGAGTTCTTGGGCGTTGGTTGAAATCCACCACACTCGAATAACTACCAGGCACAATTCTATCAAAATTCAGACTCACATCCTCACTGCTGACTTATAGCAGATCCCAAGTATCTAAATTATTCTTCCTTTTTTAGTACTGAACCTCTACTGCTTCCTTCCTTACTGCTCACCATAACTTCAGTCGTATCCACATTTACCCTCAAGCCATCCCTCTCCAAAGTCTCTTGCCACTCTACAACCCTTCTCTACAAGTGTTCCTCTTTATCAGCGGTAATCAAAAAATCATCTGCATATAGCAAATTCCACAATTCTTCATTTCTAATCTTTCCATTTATCGCATCCAATACCACATATAAAAACGGGTGTTATCCTATGCTAACTTCAATGGTTTCTGTTTCCCCAACAGCTGATATTACTTTTGTCCATGTTCTTTTGTATATCATCTCTACCATTCTAATGAACATCTCCAGGACTTCCTCAAGCACAAAACATCACCTCTCTTTGTATTCTATCATAAGCCTTTTCTAGATGTACAAAAGCACAGAAGAGCTTCTGGTTTCTTTCTCTCCTCTTTTCCTGTAGTTGCCGTAATATATATACACAGTATATATATATATATATATATATATATATATATAAATATATATATATATATATATATATATATATATATATATATATATATATATACGGATTTTGAGCGAAGCGAAAAATCTATTTTTGGGTGAGATAGCCATGGCGTCCTGATGGAAGGTTCCTTTTTGGTAGCTTCCTTGGGTATAAGACTACTAAGATATTCCCAGAGAATTTAACCACAGGTTATCACAGAATTCTAACTTCTGGAGCGAGTATCTCAAAGGTTTCCCTTTAAGACATCGTATATCAACAGGGGACGCATGTCTGAACGCGCCACATAGCTATCTTCACCCCGAACAGAGTTAATGCTTCGGTGTGTAAGGGCTGAGAATAGCTGGGAGCCGCTCCACAGCCAATCTCACTCGTGGCTACTACTGATACTCGAGACGTAAACAAACGGGCGCCATTGCTCAAATGACGTCACGCCCGTCTTCATCCTGAAGCCAGTTGCTGCCCATCACCATGATACAGTAGCACAGGGTGGGATCAAAAACTGGACGAAGTAGCAGGGAGGGTCCATCAGGACGCCATGGCTATCTCACCCAAAAATAGATTTTTCGCTTCGCTCAAAATCCGTTTTTTGGGCTCAAGCCATGGCGTCCTGATGGAAGAGTACCAGAGAATCAATGTATCGTGGTAGATTTTCCCCTAGTAGTAAGTGCCAAGGCATTGACAAAACAGCATAGTAATCTTTGATAAAGAACCATAGGGAAGAAGCATCCTGCCCCCCTTGGCAGTGAAGTTCCCATGGGCTATGCCGACGTCAAAGTGGTATTGAAGGGCTATTCATCCTGATAGAAGAACTTGAAGAACTTAGAGATGAAGCTGAATGTTTGGTATTTGTATAGGAACATTCTGAAATTAGACCAGTGGTGGTTGGGCACTGTGTATTGATTTCATCTCCCGGGTATCCAAAGTAAGTATTCGTGTTGGAACCTTACATAATCAGAGTGAATATAAATCAAGATTAAGCATCTTAATTTCTTCATAACCATAAGGAAAAGGGGGAATAAATAAAACTATGACAGGTATGTATTTCATAGTAAGTAGGAGCTGATTGAGACGCACAGGTAATAAAATAGAAATTTTATTTCACAAATGCAGAAATTAAATAATTTACAGCAATAAGTAAAGTTCATTTACAGTAATTATAATGTACATAGAAATAAAGGCTTGCTCTTGAATCTGAAAAGGAATTTCAAGATTATTAGTAGGTACTCGTTCTCGAGGAACGCAAGTCTTTGATTAAAAACACATCATGCTCAGGGCATGCGGCACTTGTGTGACACTATGACATTTCACCTGGGATAAGAACAGTTATAAAAGCACTAAGTGTTTTTCGACATCACTATGAATCGCTCGAGGGTCAACATAGGCACCCGAAGAGTTAGAGTCCCAAGTAACTCACTGTTCTACGCAGAGTTAGGTGCAGGTTTCATAACACTACCTGCGGCTACCACAAAATGTTTGACTTCGTGCACTTGTTTCGCATAATGTTTAAAGAAAACTCGCGAGGACTTCCAGCCCGTGAAGTTTTTAAGGCTTTCAAAGTCCATGCTCTGAAAGAAATTCAGAGATGATGCCACTTTTCTAGGATCATGACCAGCGGGTGTACTGTTCGGATCCGCTCTGCGAATGAAGTAGGTGATTTTCGCTCTTAATTGTTTCAGTGACAGGTCGCTGCCCGATGTTTCTCCTTTGAAGAGTTGGCCTCCACCAAAGTTTGAAGTTCTGCGAAGATAGACCTTGAGGCTCTCTACTGGACATAGAGAGGCATCCTCCTTCAGGGGGCATATTCTCCAAGGGCCCCATCTTTTGGTGGGTAATTCATTTTTGGCAAGAAACGTCGGATCAGGGGAGAGGGTAACTTCTCCTGTATCGGTAAACAGGATGTGTCCTTCTTCTCTTGATAATGCCACTATTTCGCTGACTCGAGCTCCTGAAGCGAGAGCAAATAGAAATATAACTTTCTGAGTCAGATCCTTGAGAGGGCATGAATCATTGTCCAAGTTGGAGGCGAAATGGAGTACCTTGTCTAGTGACCAGGAGATCGGTTTCGGTGGGGGTGCTGGGCGTAGGCGAGCACATGCTTTCGGTAGTTTGTTGAAGATGTTGCTGGACAGATCAATTTGGAAAGCATATAGAATTGGTCTAGTCAAGGCTGATTTGCAGGTTGATATCGTATTGGCTGCTAATCCCTGTCCATGAAGGTGAATAAAGAAGGACATGCAGAAATCAATCGTGATTTCTTTAGGATTTTTTGTCTTGACAAAGGAGACCCATTTCCTCCAGGATGATTCATATTGCCGTCTCGTGGATTCGGTCTTGTATTCCTCTAGGAAGTCCAGACTTTTCTTCGAGATCCCAAACCTCTTCTTTGCGGCTAGGGAGAGAAAATCATGAGATGAAGGTCCTTGATTTTCGATGATGAAGCGAAGACAGTCGACTTCTGTACTTGTTGAGAGAGAACTGGGCCCGGGAGAGGGATCAGCTTGGGCTGCAGCTCCAGGACCAGGGGGTACCAGTTGCTCCGGGGCCACTTGGGAGCCACTAGGGCCGCTGTCCCTTTGAAGGTTCTCAGTTTGGAGAGGACTTTCAACAGAAGGTTGGTGGGGGGGAACAGGTAGATCTTGGACCATCTGTTCCAGTCCAGTGACATGGCATCCACTGCTTCTGCTTTGGGGTCCTCGTACGGGGCCACATACCGAGGAAGTTGATTGTTGTCGCTCGTTGCAAAGAGATCTATCTGAAGTTCTGGGACTTGGTGAGAGATGAAGGAGAACGATCTTGCGTCTAGAGACCATTCCGACTCTATCAGGTTTGTCCGAGATAGAGCATCCGCTGTCACGTTGCGGAATCCTTGTAGGTGAACTGCAGACAGGTGCCACTTCTTCTTCTCTGCCAGACGGAAGATTGGGAGAAGCACCTGATTTATCTGGGGCGATCTTGAGCCTTGGCGATTGAGACAACGAACTACCACCGAGTTGTCTAGGGTTAGACGGATGTGGATCGAGGGCGGCGGGGATAACTTCTTCAGTGTTAGAAGGACCGCCATGGCCTCCAAGATGTTTATGTGGAACGTCTTGAACAGGGGAGACCAGGTGCCTTGAGCCTGTTTTTGGTGGGAGTGACCTCCCCAACCCTCCAGTGAAGCATCCGTGTGGATGTTGAGTGATGGAGGAGGGTGTTGGAGAGGAATGGACCTTTTCAGGGCCTTTCCTTCCGACCACGGCTTTAGGAGAAGTCGCAGTCTGTTTGGAAGCCGTCTCTTGAGGTCTCTTCGAGCGATGGATGCCGAACGTCTCCAGACTCCCGCGGCATCCTTTAGCTGTGCGCGAAGCACTGGGTTTGTCACTGAGGCGAACTGTAGAGAGCCTAGAACTCGTTCCTGCTGTCGTCTTGAAATGCGTTTGGATTTCAGTAGTCGCTTGACAGACCCTGCTATTTCCTTCCTTTTCTTCTGGGGGATGGAAAGGCGGTGTGACTGAAGGTTCCAGTGGATTCCAAACCACTGGAACTTCTGAGCTGGAGAGAGGCGAGATTTTTTCTCGTTGATCTTGAATCCCAGGTGTTCTAGGTACTGGGTGACTTCGTTGCAAGATTTTGCACAATCTTCGGGCGATGGAGCCCAGACTAGCCAGTCGTCGAGGTAGGCCATCACCTGGACGTTTCGTAGGCGGAGTTGTTGTACTATGGCATCTGCCAGTTTTGTGAAGATCCGAGGGGCCACGTTGAGGCCGAAGGGCATGGCCCGGAAGGCGTAGCTTTTCCTTTGGAGTCGAAATCCTAGGTAGGAGGAAGCGTGATGGTTCATTGGAACATGCCAGTAGGCATCCGCCAGGTCTATGGAGACCGTGTAGGAACCTCGAGGCAGAAGGGTCCTTATTTGTTGAAGCGTCAGCATCTTGAATTTGTCGTTCGCTATGAACTTGTTGAGGGGGGATAAGTCCAGAATGACTCTGAGTTTGTCTGAGTCCTTCTTGGGGACACAAAAGTCTCCCTTGGAACCTGGTGGACTTTACCTTCCTTATCACCTTCTTGTTCAAGAGGTCTAGAACATATTCTTCCAGAAGGGGGGTTGATTGTTGGAAGAATTGCTGGAAGATTGGGGGTGGTTGAGTCCAACTCCAGCCTAGACCCTTCTTGACGATGCTGTGCGCCCAGGGATCGAAGGTCCAACGATCCTGGAATTGGCGGAGTCTTCCTCCCACCGGAAGCACTTCATTGCTTCTGGTGTCCCGAGGGCTTGCTGCCTCGGCCGCTAGCTCCCTTTCCTCCTCTGCCTCTGGAGGGACGGCGAGAGGCGTCTTTGCTTGCACCCCTGTATGAGCCTCTACCTTTGGCACGAAAGGTAGTTGACTGTTGCTCGAAGGCAGGGGTGAAGACCGGTGACTGTGACAACACCGGTTGGGGGACCAATTGAAAGGTCTGTTGTGGTTGGGCAACCACTTGGGAGGTAGCGGGTCCCGGAAACTGACGTCTTTGTTGACGTTGCTGGGGTTTTTGCTTTTGGGATTTCCTCTTAGGTTGAGGTCCGTCGTCCTGAGAGGGTTTCCTTTTTCTGGACATGCCCCACTTGTGGAGAAGGTTCCTATTCTCCGTGGCGGCTCTGTCAGTGATTTCCTTCACAAGGTCAGAAGGAAAGAGGTGTTTTCCCCAGATGTTGGAGGAAATCAGCCTCCGGGGTTCGTGTTTCACGGTGGCACCAGCAAACACGAATTCACGACAGGCTCTTCGAGCCTTTATGAAGTGGTACAAGTCCTTCATTACGGTCATCAAGTGGGATTTGGAGAGTACCATGTAGTGGTCTGGTACTCTGGTGTCACAGGCCATAACTTCGAGTTGGACTTGATGAGATAGGGATGCTGCAAGCCTCTCCTTCGTATCTTGTTCCCGACGAAGGAGGTGATCGTTGAGCTTAGGGAGGTCTTCATTAAACTGACGTCCGGCGACGTCAGGATCGAGCCTTCCCACGACGAAAGTATGTTGGACATCTTTCCAGTGTCGAGCGTCAGGAGGGGTCACTATGGAGAAGGGTCTGCACTCCTCCAATGCAGGGCAGGGTTTCCCTTCATCCGCAGCTTTAAGGCATGCAGCTAAGGCCTTTTCCAAGAATGGAAGAACCGCACTTTCAGGTGCGACATAAGTAGGGTGCTTCTTGCTCAGGGCCGGAAGCTTAGAGCAGGTAAAGCCTCTACTCTTGAATGCGGCGGCTAGCATAGCCTGGGCCTTTGCGAGATCGAACACTATCTCTTCCTTAGGTTCGGTCTCTTCCTTCGAGGCAGGTTCGGAACGAAGACGGACGTAACAGTCCGGGTAGGCCTCAAAGTTTGGGAAGAACTCCACGTCTTCCAAAGGGACCGTGCCGATCTTATCACTGACGAAGATCCTGCCGGTCGCAATAACCATATGCTCAGCATACCTCCACGGGTTGGCATGTGAGCAAGCGGGGAGATCCTTAACCGAAATCCTCTTCGGTTCTCTGGATCCCATCATGGACCTGATGAACTCCTGGTTCTCCTTCAGCCTGTCGTCCATGACGGCTCTAATCAGTCGGATCATTTCTTGAGTAGAGGAAGAAGGATCCGGGGTCGAGGAGGTAGACGGAATAGACATTTCCGACGGTGTAGGAGTAGGAGCGGGGATGGAAGGAGGAGCAACCTCTTGCTCCGACTCGGCGTATTCCACCTTGTCTTCTTCATCTTTGGCTCCTTGAGCCATAAGCGTTTTCTTCGTGTCTTCCGAGACATCCGAAATCTGTTCGTCATCTTCGGAATCCAAACGGCACTCGTGCATGGACTGAGCCATGACTACATCAGGTTCCACTGTAATTTGGACAGTGGGGATCACGTCTTTGGGTATCACTGAATCAGGGGAGGCCTTAGGGAACAAAAGTGACCTCAATTCTTCGGTGGCCAGGTAAGGTCCGGTGGCATTTTTCTGGAAGCCACGCACCCACTTGCGTAGCTTTTCACGAGAAATGTCTCTGACCTCCGCTGAGGGAGGGTTATGGAAGGCTTCAACTAGGTGAGCCTGACAGACCGTACAGTTCAGTGGATTCCAAAACTTCAAATCCCCTTTCTTGTCTGCACAAGGGGCGTGAGTCCTGCAAGCCGTATGCCCGTAAAACTGCGGGCGTTTCACAGCGCAGAAGGCGAAATCACACTTCATCTGCTCCTCCTGTGGAAGAAAGAGAAAATGAGTATGGGGGAGTCATAAGAATGGCTCTTAAACTAAGTTAATATTAATTATTAATTTTAACTTAAAGAAGGGTGTGATGCATAGAGATTGAAATAGTAAAGGAGAACATACTCCATGCATCTCGCCCGGCTGGTTACCGTAAGCTTGGTCCTTGGATAATCCGAGCGACCGAAGGCACCGGATATAATTCCTTAGAGTTCCATAGGATATTGGAATTCCGTGGAAAAAACCCAAGGGCAAGATTGGGACCGAGATCATTCGGTCCCAAGCTAGGGGCTAGAAGGCCTCCTTTTAAGGTAACTGCTTCTGGCAACCAGCCGTGCTAAGATGCACGCAGCATGCTGGAATTTAGAAGAATGCAAAGAGACAGCATGATCACTAACAGAACAGTACCAAGGTACTGATCTTAATAGTAGAAACAGTCTATCTGTTTGCGGTATAGGGCTATCATTGTCATATGATAGCTAGAAGAAGGGGGTGCAAGTATTCTTGACGCCTCCGGGGGTATCCGGCAAGCCGCCGGCATGCCGGAGTTCGCTCCAGCAGAGATTCTGGCATTAGGACAGACAATGTTTAAAGTCAGTCATATACCAGGTTGGCGGCCGCCGGTACAACGGCGGCACGCCGGCAGGGGAGCGGCGGCTCCGGCAGTCGGAGGATGCCGGATTGGTGACTGGGATAAGGGTGGTTAAAGCGGTACCGGGTTGCCGGCAGTAGATGCCGGCACTCCGGCGGCCGACCGGCGAGCGGACGACAAGCTAGGAGGAGGAGAGCCGCCGGTAGTAGCCGGCGGCAGTCGGCAGTCCCCCGGTACACGGGGGGCTGGCGGCAAGGTTAGGGAGAGTCACCAAGGTAGGAGGCAGGTATTGCCGACAGTAGAGGCGGCAAGAGACCGGCACCCGGATAGGGAGAGAGACAGGGGGGGAGGGAAGGAATGCAGGAAGTTCCGTCATGGACTCCGGACATCCCCCCCTCCCCTGAGAGGGTGTACCCATGATAGAGGCAGGCTCTAACATCCAGGAGCAGGGGTCACTGAGGACCGGGAGCAAGGTAGCCCAAGGGAGGGCTAGGGGACACCCAAAAGGGGGGGGGAGACTCCCATATGCAGAACCATTCTAGCAACTAACCCCATAGGACACTATGAAGGTATATGTACCAGAGCGGACTGCACATGGAAGCTCGGGTAGCCCTACTACTCCACCCTAAGGAGGAGTTGTAGGACAGGGGACAGCGATGGGTATAGACTAACCTAAGCATAGGCTAGGCTATACAAGAGATAGGTGGGGAAGGGAGAAGAGAGAAGTCTTCCAAGGAAGGGTTTCTGTACCAGAGCGGCCACTAGGGAAAGGGAGGACACTCCCTAACCTAAGATAAGGCAGATCGGCTAAAACGGTGCATGAGTACAGTTTCAGCATGGAACAGAGAAACCTTCCTAACCCAACCTAGAGCAGGGCTAAAAGTCCTGAACTAGGGAGGAAGAAGACATATCGCTATCGCAGGAAAGTCATAGACAATCCTAGCCATAGAGGTAGGGCTAGCCTAACCTCACTCTCGGACGCAACCCTAAGGGGGGTTCATTCCCTTAGGGAGGACAGAGAGGCGATATATACTCTATTAGACATTTGATCCCTTTACTCAGAAAAGGAATCAAGGCTAAATAGAGGGAATGCCAAGGCAGGGGATGAAGGAAGCATATAGGGGTCCTACAAGTAGGTTAGGCTAGAAAGAGTCACTGACTAGCCTATCCCCTATATGGTCCCTGAAGGCGAAAACATTTGCATCACTGTCAAAAGTATTGTAAAATAATGCCACTATCTTCATAACTTAGCCTAGGATCACTAATAAATCATGCATGAACACTTGTATGTAGGCTCCTGGCCTGGGGGCTATAGTAGCCGACTGGTATGAGGTCAATCGATGACCGATAAAAAGCGTCGAAACACGATATAAAAGTTCCTAGCTATGAAGACTAAATAAACTAATGTATCCGATTAGTAAATAAGGCCGGAAGCGTTGTTGTGGCTAACTAAATAAGGCATGCATAACAACAACGACGCCATAAAATGGCGGGTCCGGTAGAGGCACAGCTCTGCCACAAAACAGCAATTATCTCGGAAAGTAATATTTACTTTACGGCCAGAGCTTAATTAAACAATACTGGAACCTTGTACTCAACTTTCCAGAAGAAGGCGAGGCTGAAGGTAACGACATAACGGAGATGCAAAACGATAAAGGTAACACAGGGAAAATCCGTCTAAGTAGGGCAGCTACTAAACAAAGGATGAAGACGGGCGTGACGTCATTTGAGCAATGGCGCCCGTTTGTTTACGTCTCGAGTATCAGTAGTAGCCACGAGTGAGATTGGCTGTGGAGCGGCTCCCAGCTATTCTCAGCCCTTACACACCGAAGCATTAACTCTGTTCGGGGTGAAGATAGCTATGTGGCGCGTTCAGACATGCGTCCCCTGTTGATATACGATGTCTTAAAGGGAAACCTTTGAGATACTCGCTCCAGAAGTTAGAATTCTGTGATAACCTGTGGTTAAATTCTCTGGGAATATCTTAGTAGTCTTATACCCAAGGAAGCTACCAAAAAGGAACCTTCCATCAGGACGCCATGGCTTGAGCCCAAAAATATATATATATATATATATATAACATCCACAGCCCCTCTCTCCCTTATGAATCCACATTTCTGTTTCTCAATCTTTGCAATCTCTCATCTAGTAGGCTACCCTCTCAAAAACTTTCAAACCATGCTCTGTTAGTTTAATTCCCCTGTAGTTTCCACATTCCATGATATCACCATGATACCACGAGACTCTCCTCCCAGTCATTAGGCATTATGTCCTCTTCCAATATTGTTCCTAATAAATCTGATATTTTGACCATCTTAATTTGAAAATCTGATAGACTTGGTGCTTTACCCTATTTTTCTTTTATTCAATACCTGTTTCACTTCTGTATTCCGTATCTTCATCACTGGCTCCTTCACCTTTGTGCTTCTCCCAGCGCCTCTCTCTCATTTTTATTATTCAATAGTTCTTCAAATATTATCTCCATCTCCTTTTAATGTCTTCATCCCTATGCAACACACTTTTATCTCAAAGGATAAAAGGAATAAAAACTCGATAATTCACTTAAATATTTCTATGGAAATGTGAAGTGTCCTAAGATACTAAATGTAAATCATAATAATTAATTCAATCATGTAAAAACAAAATGGAACTATAAACCATAACAAATTATCTCTCTGTTAACAAACATTCATCAAAAAATTTGATTTTGCTTGTCTCAAACAATAAGATTGTGAACAAAAAATTAATAGTAAATATATATTCCTTTGGTATAATATAAATTCATATTCTTTTGATATAACAGGATACAAGTGTCAATTTTTTTCATAAATATCAGACTATACAATATCTGCATAATGAGTTAAGTTTTAAACTATAAAATATATATTTATAAGAAAAAATAAGCACAATATTTAGTATGACCATCATTGTCAATCAAAGCTCTAAGCCTTTTAGGCATTGAATATAATAGCGTTTAGCAAAAATCAAATTCATCTCTCTTTTCAGTCTGAATGATTCCCATACAGATAGGTAGTTTTTGATCAACCAAGTTTGGTTTTTATTGTCTCATTCATTGACAAGTTTTGAGTTATGAACAGAAGACTTGTCCATTAGGAGGTAGACTAGCAAGTGATCCGGTAGCAGAAGCAGTGTTGCCAGATGGGTTTGTGTAAAAATCCCCATAACTCATGATAAAAAATCCCCAAAACAACCCAAAAATTATATTTTAATTATAAAATAAATTTTTGAATATACTTACCCGCTGAATATATAATAGCTGAGCCTCCGGCGGCTCGACAGAAAAACACAAAAACTCGCGAGCAATCGCTATGAAGGTTGCGGGTGTGCTCACTAGCGCCAACTATCGGCCAGATACCGCATATACATGTAAACAGACCCAATTCTTCTCATCCCGCTGGGTCTCTATCGGGGAGGCAGGGGGGGCCTTTAATTTATATATTCACCGGGTAAGTATATTCAAAAATTTATTTTATAATTAAAATATCATTTTTAAATAATTAACTTAGCCGGTGAATATATAATAGCTGATTCACACCCATGGTGGTGGGTAGAGACCAGAGTTAATTAAGTTTACAGCGTATATGCTTAGAGTTTTTGACAGTTATATCATAAAAAAACCCAAATATATATAGGTACCTGGTAAGGAAGTTGACTTAGACGATTACTCTGCCTTATTAGTCTGTCTTCCTCACGAAGCCCAGCGATCCTCTTAGGATGCTGAAAGACTCCCAGGAGCTGAAGTATCAAGGGCTGCAACCCATACAACAGGACCTCATCAAACCCCTAATCTGGGCGCTCTCAAGAAATGACATTTGACCACCCGCCAAATAAAAAAAGGATGCGAAAGGCTTCTTAGCCTTCCGTACAACCCAATTAAAAAAAAAAAACATTTCAAGAGCAGATTAAAAGGATATTGGAATTAAGGGAATGTAGTGGTAGAACCCTTACCCACTACTGCATTCGCTGTAACGAATGGACCCAGTGTGTAGCAGTCCTCGTAAAGAGTCTGGACATCTTTTAAGTAAAATGACGCGAATACCGACTTGCTTCTCCAAACGGTCTCGTCCATAATACTTTGCAGAGATTTATTTTGCTTAAAGGCCACGGAAGTTGCTATAGCTCTTACTTCGTGCGTCTTAACCTTAAGCAAGCATCGGTCTTTTTCATTCAAGTGAGAATGAGCCTCTCGTATTAAAAATCTGATAAAATATGACAAAGCATTCTTTGACATAGGCAATGTTTCTTAACTGAGCACCATAATGCTTCAGATCCACCTCGTAAGGACTTAGTACGAGCTAAGTAGAACTTAAGAGCTCTAACTGGACACAGCACTCTTTCAAGTTCGTTGCCTACGATCTCTGACAGGCAAGGTAAATCAAAAGACTTAGGCCAAGGACGAGAAGGCAGTTCATTTTTGGCCAGGAAACCAAGTTGAAGTGAACATGTGGCTTTTTCTGTAGAAAAGCCGATGTTCTTACTGAAGGCATGAATTTCACTGACCCTTTTAGCAAGAAGCCAAGCACACTAGGAAAAGCGTCTTGAGGGTGAGATCCTTCAGGGAGGCTGAATGTAAAGGCTCAAACCTTTCTGACATGAGGAACCTTAGGACCACATCTAAGTTCCATCCAGGAGTTGCCAAACGACGTTCCTTAGAGGTCTCGAAAGACTTAAGGAGATCTCGGAGATCTTTATTGTTGGAAAGATCTAAGCCTCTATGACGAAAGACCGAAGCCAAAATGCTCCTGTAGCCCTTAATCGTGGGAGCTGAGAGGGAGCGAACATTTCTCAGATGTAAAAGAAAATCTCCGATTTGGGCTACAGAGGTACTGGAAGAGGACATAGATGCTGGCTTGCACCAGTCTCGAAAGACTTCCCACTTCGACTGGTATACTCTGATGGTAGAAGCTCTCCTAGCTCTCGCAATCGCACTGGCTGCCTCCTTCGAAAAGCCTCGAGCTCTTGAGAGTATCTCGATAGTCTGAAGGCAGTCAGACGAAGCGCGGGGAGGCTTTGATGAACATTCTTTACGTGGGGCTGACGTAAGAGATCTACCCTTAGAGGAAGACTTCTTGGAATGTCTACCAGCCATTGAAGTACCTCGGTGAACCACTCTCTCGCGGGCCAGAGGGTAGCAACCAACGTCAACCTTGTCCCTTAGTGAGAGGTGAACTTCTGCAGTACCTTGTTGACTATCTTGAATGGTGGGAATGCATATAAGTCCAGATGAGACCAATCCAGTAGAAACGCGTCTATGTGGATTGCTTCTGTATCTAGGACTGGTGAGCAATAGATTGGTAACCTTTTGGTCAACGAGGTGGCAAAGAGGTCTATGGTGGGTTGACCCCAAGTAGCCCAAAGACTCTTGCCCACGTCCTTGTGGAGGGTCCATTCTGTGGGTATCACCTGACCCCTCCGACTGAGACAGTCTGCCAAGACGTTCAAGTCCCCCTGGATGAATCTCGTCAACAGGGAGATGCCTCGATTTCTTGACCATATGAGAAGGTCCCTTGTGATCTCGTACAGCGTGAGGGAGTGTGTGCCTCCTTGCTTGGAGATGTACGCCAAAGCTGTGGTGTTGTCTGAGTTGACCTCTACCACTTAGTTTCAAAGAAAGCTTTCAAATTTCATCAAGGCCAAGTGGACTGCTAATAGCTCCTTGCCGTTGACGTGCATGCTCTTCTGACTTGAGGTCCACAGACCCGAGCATTCCCGACCGTCCAGGGTCGCACCCCAACCCAAATCCGACGCGTCTGAGAACAACACGTGGTTTGGATTCTTGACTGCTAGGGATAGTCCCTCTCTCAGACTGATATTGCTGTCCCACCATTTCAGGCATGCCTTTACTGGTTCGGAGACTGGGAATGATAACGTCTCTAACGTCTTGTCCTTGTTCCAGTGAGAGGCTAGATGGAACTGGAGAGGCCGAAGGTGTAGTCTCCCTAGCGAGACAAACTGATCCAGGGATGAGAGAGTCCCTACGAGACTGTTCCAACTCCTGACTGAACAAACGTTCTCTTTTCAGCATTAGTTGGACTTTGAGCAGGGCTTGTTCTATTCGGGTGGTAGACGGAAAAGCCCGAAAAAACTGGACTGCGAATCTCCATCCCCAAATATAGAATAATCTGGGATGGGATCAGTTGGGACTTTTCTAGGTTGACCAAAAGTCCCAACTCCCTGGCCAGACTCAACGTCCAATGTAGATCCTGCAGACAGCGAAGACTGGACGATGCTCTGAGAAGCCAGTCGTCCAAGTACAGGGAGGCTCGGATTCCCGATAGATGGAGGAATTTTGCCACATTCCTCATGAGCCTCGTAAACACGAGAGGAGCAGGACTGAGGCCAAAGCACAGGGCTCGAAACTGGTACCCCACATTCCTGTAACCAAACCTCAGAAACGGTTGGGAATCCGGGTGTATAGGAATGTGGAAGTATGCATCCTGAAGGTCGAGAGAGACCATCCAGTCGCCTTCCATTAATGCTGTCAAGACAGCCTGGTAGACTTCATCGTGAAGTTTGTCTTGACAATGAACACATTGAGCGCACTTGCCTCTTACGTACTCCTGCAGTGAACGTGGCTGCCAGATCATTGGAGCCATCCCTGATAGACTAGTTCCTGCAGAGAACGTGGCTGTCAGATTATTGGAGCCATCCCTGATAGCCTTGTTTATGCATGACATAATTGTACAGCAAAACTTCAAACGCTCGAAAAAAAAACTCCTAACAGGAGATGGTCTAGCTCTGAAGCCGACCATAAAATCTTGGAGCGTCTCATGGCCAGGCGCCAGGGAGAGTCTATGAGGTTTGAGAAGACTATCTGGGCAGAGGCAGGAACTCCCAAGCCGAGAACTTCTCCCGTGTCATATCAGACTCTCGCTCTATAAGCCAGCTTAAAAGTAGGGAAAGCAAAGGCTGTCTCCCCCAAACTCCTCCTGGTGATTAACCAGTCGCCTAGCAAACGTAAAGCTCTCTTAGAAGAGCGAGAGAGCACTAGCTTAGAAAACAACGGCTTCGAAGTAGCTAGGCCTAGTGTAAACTCTGACGTTTAGGCGAACGAGGAGCAGCAGTTACAAAAAGATCCGGACAAGGATCCTTAAAAATCAGCATGATTTATTTAAAGTCCATAGAGGGCTGAGCAGCTTTAGGCTCCTCTTCGTCTGACAGAGTCCTCAAGGGAATATCAGTAGGAGGGGGATCAGCAACTTCCTCATCTGAAGGAACCTTGTCCGACAATTGCCGAGTCTCAAGCAAGGAAGAGACCTGCCGTGGTGGCAATGCTTGACAAGCAGAGTCCACACGCAAAGGAGCAACAGTAGCAGTCAAGGACGCTATGTCATGTAACTGCTTAAAGGACTGACCAGCAACAACAACAGGTGCGGGAGGACGCTCGACGTCAACTCGAGACTGCCTTAACTGCCTAGACTGAGCAGTCAAAACAACTCTTGACTGCGGTGCTTGACGCTCAACGTCAAAACAAGTCAACTATGCTGGTTGGCGAACGTCCTGAACGTCAACAAGAGCAAGCGGCAGCGGCTGAACGTCCACAAGCGGCTGAGAGTCAACACGGGACTGCATCGAGTGAGGCTCTACAAAACATGATTGACGTGACTTTGTAACGTCATTGTCAACAGGACGAGCAAAGGCTCGTTTGGACGGCTGACGGCCAGGATCTCGATCAGCTAAGCGGCGAGGATCATCGTGAACCTGCTCAGCAGAATAGTCCTCCATAAGAGAAGCAAGCTTATTCTGCATGTCTTGCAGTACAACCCATTAGGATCAACGGGAATGGGTGCGGTAAGAGACGAGTGTAACGTCTGTGACTGCAAAACCTTGCCTACAATAAGACTCTCGGAGCCTGTGTTACGCTTTTGTTTAGGCGGCGAGCAGTCTTCCGATGACTGCATAGGGTCAGAGCTGTCCCAATGGCTACAACCAGGACGCTGGACCTGTCCTGAAGGGACTGACTTTCGCTTTAAGGGCCTCGAAACATTGCTCCTTCGGATGACGAGGAGAAAATCGTCTCACTCGTCTTATGGTAGGGGCGGTCTTGATGAGACACGCCTGAAACCATAGAGGGAACGTCTGTTCGCTGATCAAGGCCTCTCGAACCCATAAGTCGTACGACATTACTTCTCCCTGCGGGCTTGGGAGCTTGCAAGAGGTCTCGGACTAGGCGAACGACAGGCACGAACAGACGAACCCTCGGTCGCAACACTGATAACACTTTGCGCAATTATCACTTTATCACTACGATTTTCTGTTTTGCACTTACTTCACTGAAATCGAATTTTTTCAACAATTCACATTAGGCATGAATAAAACTGATTTCTACCTGAAGCACGCAATTCTACCCTACATCAAAAGGTTATAATTGCGAAATAAGTCGTATAATGTAAGCACATTAATACAAGCAAAAAACAGTAAACATATATTAAGATAAAAAGATCAGTGACTGGGGAGGAGACTAAACACTAGTTCATTCAAAACTACGTTTTCAATCTTTCACCGTACAGTGCCTTGGGACGAGAATAAAAACTAAAAACGTTTTATCCTTTCTCCCCGTACAGAGACTTGGGACGAGAGTAAAAAACTGACTCGAGAACAACGTTACTCGCTTGGGACGAGAATAAAGATCGGAACGTTCTCTCTTCCTCTCTCTCTCTCTCTCTCTCTCTCTCTCTCTCCGTCTCTCTCTCTCTCTCTCTCTCTCTCTCTCTCTTGATTTCACACCGAAGAGACACGCCCACTCACCTTACGTCAATAAACAGGTTATTTGACCAAAGGAAAAAACTGAAAGGACTAAGAAATTGAAAATTAACAAGTTCCTTTAAATTAGAATTTAAAACATTTAAGTTTGAAAGAAGAATGAACAAAACGTCAGAATCGATTTACTCTTTCTGCAAAGTGAAACCGTGATTCTCTCTCTCTCTATCGTAACGATAGAGCGCAAACTGCGTAGCATAAATAAACCAAACGTTAGTTCATCTTTGAAACAGTACGAAGACTATTCAAAGAAAATCTTTCATAAAATATCTACTAAAAAATATTAATTTTATATGTTTTAAATCATTTGCTCTGTAAAAGTTATTTACGATTGAAAGGGCTCAACGTTGTTTAACTTCGGTTTCCAAGTTAGGACCGCCTACTCTCGGATTAGGGGAGGAATAGGTAAGGTCGCATATAAACAAATCATTAAAATTTATCTTGAGGTTTATTATAAATGGAAAGCTAATCGAAGAGGCCTAATAAAGGCGGTTGAGATATAAAATATATAGAGGAAAATCTATATTTAACAACAACAATTTATAACGTGATAAGATAATTGCTAAAAGCCTAAAACACACTTCCGTACTAAGGGAAGGGTCGGCCATTTTCAAAAGTCAAAGAAAGTCCAAAAAACAATCCAAAGTCATCAACAATTAAATCTATCCAAAAAGAGTTCAAGATTTAAGTTGAAGATAAAACACCTGCACTGCGAAAGCTCAAACCAAAAGGAAGTACTTCACCAAGACTGTTGAAAAACTCCAGGTTAACAGCGAGTAATGGTGCGTCTTGTCGATCAGACCGACAGAGAAGAATTGAGTCTGTTTACATGTATATGCGGTATCTGGCCGATAGTTGGCGCTAGTGGGCACACCCGCAACCTTCATAGCGATCGCTCGCGAGTTTTTGTGTTTTTCTGTCGAGCCGCCGGAGGCTCAGCTATTATATATTCACCGGCTAAGTTAAATATTTAAAAATCCCCATTTCCACAAATATATCTTCTGATCATGTAGGCTTTACTAGTAAACTAATTGCAACAATATAAAGATTTACTAATTTTTGTTTCTTCTTCATAGAAATTTGTACCGAATATCCGCATCAGACACCCAAAATATAGGGATAAATCCACAAATCTGGCAACAGTGAGCAGAAGTTTCCTCATGATGGGATCCAAACTTTCACATCTATATATTGGTATCTGTTAATCACTCGTTGCTGGGAATCAGGCCCCCCTGGGCTACATGCAGCCATCCATCTCCATATTTCTTCTTAAGTTTCCTGTCTTTCAGTTCTATAATTTACATAATGTTGTCCATGAAGCTCCATCATCCGAAGGAAAGGTAAGTGAGAAGTAGGCTATACGGGATGTCACTGTCTGTCATCTCACAAGTTGCAGCATTTTTGGGGGGACTTTTCAGGCATTCCAACCTTTTGCAGTACGGAAGGCAAATTTCCTTGTGTTATGGTTAAGGAAGATTGTGCAAAGTTGGCAGCTCTGATATTTTGTTTACATTTCAGAATGTTTCGTTTTATTTCATTGCATATTGAAAATGGGAAAGTTTTTACCAGTGAAGATTTTTTCAATTTATCTTAAATATATATTTTTTATATATGTTCTGATTTCCAATTACAATTAAACTTTTTTAATAAACAGAAATAATGCTTTTCACTTGTGAAAGATAATGAAAACACACAGTACCGTCACTTATGAAAGTGGCCACTACTACCTATCTACCAGTTCCAGCTGATTCTAAAGTGATGGAATGCAAGTCCTGTTTACATTGGACACCTTGTCCCAATGAAGGTTGAGATGCTGTTGAAAATCAATCTTTATCAACCATCCCATAATCACAAATTTCTTAAGATAAGCCATGGTCTCCATGAGCCTTATTCTCATTAAAACTGACATTGTTTTCATCTGTCTGTAACTCTTCAAAAAACTGTAGGAATCACTAAATCTTCTTTTCTAATGAAAACCCCAAAAAGGAACTGAGTCTATGATCACCCACAAATATAGAATCCTATGTGTAGGAGTCAGCAGGGACTTCTTCAGATTGACCGGAACTCAAAGATACCTCAAACAAAGAGACTACCCACACCTGCTGCACTTGCATTTCTTCTACTTCTATTGATGAGTCCAAGAACAACTAGTAGTCTAAGTAGAAAAGAACCCTTATGCCCAGTAGATTTAAACACTTGGCAATAGGGGCCATTACTCATGCAAATACCTAAGGAGCTTTGCTGAGTTCAAAATACATGGATGTTAATTAACAATTCTTCATACTATACAAAACCTGGAGGAGACATCTAAACTGAGGATTATTGGTATATGTAAAAACGTAAAACCTAATGTAGACATCGAATTTCCTTCCACGTCCCTTTACAGAACTGTAGGTGTCTCCACGGGAAATTTTGTGGGAGTTGTAAACTTGTTTAGAATAGACACATTCAGCTCTTGTTTCCAAACCCCATGATGTCTTGGGTATAAAAAAACATCCATTTGTAAAAACCTGGGAAGGTGCTGGAGACCTCTTCAATCACTTGCTACTCCAGAAAATTTCAAAAGATAGGATTTGAGAGGGTCTACAAGGTAACTGGATACTAGAATGGGAACTGAAGACAGAGGCAGACTGTAGCACAGTGGAATCCAATAACCTTCTCCCGCAACTGAGAAAACCTCTGCTTCTGGAAGAAGGTTTTCCCAAATCTTATAAAACTGAGTTAACCTTCCTCTACCAGGATATCCTAGTGAGATCATCACTGGGATCTCTTAGAAAGACGAGGAGTCCTGATAGAACTCCTACTGGGTCTTTTGTTAGGTAAAACCCAGAAAAGGCCTACTGACAACCCAAACATTCTCCTTCTTGCTGAGAGAGCAAACTCAGAGAAGCCAAATTCCCAGAATGAAAGGGAGGAATAGTAGACCTGTAAGATAAGGATCTTAAAGTAACAAACTGAGTTCTACTTACTACCTGTTCCATAAAATTGGAATCCTACACGAGTCTAAAATTGGACACAAAAGAGGAGATATAATCAAAAAATTATTCTGTGTATCTAAAACTGTCCCAAAACAAAACAAAAAAAAACTTCTCTTCCATAGAGTTTAATGAACACCTACCAACGAATCTGCAAAAGAAATGATTTCCACCAAATTTCCCATGCACTTACCCATAACCAATATTTCCTTAGTCTTTCCACCCAACACTAATTGTTAACCTTGTAATACAAGCTTTAATGATTTTCTCTTGTTGAACCTTACCAGGGATTCAACCAAATTAATCTGTTCTGTAAAGTTAGTTTAGATAACTGACCTGTTTTATAACAAGATGACATTTTTCTTGTTACATGATTACCTGAACACGACTGGGACCTACTGTTAGCCGGTTTCTTGGCAATTTTAAACACCTTTTCTCCCATCTCACCTGTAAAAAGACTTCAAAATTATGACATATAAGTAATTTTGGTAAACCCCAAGCATGTAAAGACATAGATGAGTAGCCAGGCTCAAAACCTAGGCACTTTCTCTGGGCATATTCCTAAATGAGTTTCATTAAAGACTGGAAGGGAGCTCATAATCTGTCTTGATATCCTCCCAATCATTGTATTCCTCATTTGGTGAAAAACCCACTCCTAAAAACTCAGACTGCGCTCCAGAATCATCTCTTGTATCTGTAGTAAATATAGTAGGTTGATGAGTCATTGAAAAATTTACCCCTTTAGAGGTACTATTCCCCAATATCACTAACACTGTTTGATCTACTAAAAATGTTAAAAGTCAATCTTTCATTAGTTTTCATTTGGCTCCAAATCACAACATGATGCAGCTATTTATTAGCCAGCTCAGATACTCTTAAATGTTTAAGAGCTGTGAGCTTGATTAATAAAGGCAAAAACAGTTGCGCATTAGTGACTACTTCAGCGGGAGGGATATGAGAATCATTCCTATTCATATTTCTATCTCATAACCCAGCAGTTTATAATAATTTGGATCACCAAAAGATAAGGGTTCAACAAAAGAGTAGCCTAGAGCAGAGAGATAATTCAATGAATGTGTGTCACCATTAGAGCCCTTACTAATAGGTACATTAGAACCACTAAGGAAAACAACAGAAGTTAGCTTTGGGTTTTCAGTAAGGAAGGATGTGCCACATACAATGCTACATTGGAAACTGAGAATTAATAATATCACTGCTAACTACCATAAGACTGGAGTTAACATGAATACAAATATCCTCCCCATTCCCTAATTCTACTAGCCTAGTCTCCCCTATTTATGAATTATACTGTACTTCCCTTTCTAGTCCTAAGATCATGTTTAGAAAAATTATTGACATAATCATCCATTAAACTGTCGGGGGGGGGGGGGGGGGTTCTACATATTCTGAACATCTACTGTTTACATCACAATATTTTTCCCCAGCAGGAGACACAACGATAGATAGGATCTTTTTCCCCATGCAAAAAAACTATTTGTACAAACAATGCGGAAACACATTCCAATAACAAAAGGCATCTGACTTAGCTAACTATGATTCCAAAATAATACTCAACCACTGCTCAATCTGGAAAAGCAGAGCTTTGATATGTCCAACCACAATGAGATTGACTGTCACAGTAAATAAGGGAATTTGAATAAATTGTAAATATGCCATTAACATAAACGTAATATCTTGTCCATGAGAAGCAGGGCACAAGCTCGGTGACCTGTGACCCTGCCACCATGATCCTGAGTCGGTTGCAAAAAAAAAAGGTGCCATTAAGATGTTGACCAAGCGTAAACCAGTCTGAGCTCTTAGTGTTCCCACAGATAGCCTATACAGTAGGGTCCCGAATTATACGTGTTCGAATTATACGATTCCCCTTTTACACGATAGCTATTTTCAAAAATAAATTTTCTGTATCTGCGAAGCTGTTCAAAGTCTGCTAGTCAAGGACTACAAAACATATAAAATAAATTGTCTTTTTAAGTCTATTGGTAGCCCTAAATACGGTGATTTATAATAAATGTTACAAAACAATATTAACATTACATCTTATTAATATAATTTCATAATAAAAAGCCTATTTAAAGATAAAATTCCACATCAACAATGAAATCAACTGTTAACTGTGCGAGTCCAGCTGACAAAATGTACAGTAAACAGAATTGTGGTTACGTTCTCGGCAATCTTTATCTTTCCCTAACCTTTCGATAATTTTAATGGTAGTGTTAATGATAGTATATTAAAGCATTATTTTTTTCTAGAACAGTATATATAAAAGCTTTATTTTTCCCTTCGGGCATTCAAGGTTTTCACGAGTAGACTGGGTTCGTTTATCGGCAGTGAATAGCCTAATCTTCGGTAACGAGTCGGCAATATTTTGTCATATTTTAAACAGTATACATTTGATTTGCAAAGATTGGTTTTGTAGAGTAGACGGTATAATTATAAAATTATCTCTCTCACTCTCTCTCTAAGAAATAAAACCTTAGTTCACATATGGCAACCTGAGTTTAAGAATGAAATTAACATGATTATTGTTAGTTGTGGCGATCAATTCCTCACGAAACAAAAACACGGCATTCGATTACAACAGCTGATTCATTCTCTCTCTCTCTCTCTCTCTCTCTCTCTCTCTCTCTCTCTCTCTCTCTCTCTCTCTCTCTCTCTCTCTCTCTCTCTCTCTCTCTCGTGTTATACAATATTTACAAATAGATGAAGAAACCAAAATCAGTTTTCTTAAAGTGTCAATCAAATACGAAACAAAAAAATTATACCATGTATACATCCATTTCAGTCGTAGCTTAAAATACGGTATCCGATTTCAACAGCAAACCACTATTTTTGAGGAGACATCATTTTATTCTAGAAAATTGCTACTCTTTAAATAGTCAATTGTACATTAAGAAAATGTGTACTTTTGTTTTTAAATTTCGGGTGTGTTTTAAAAATCGAGTATTGTTGACTTCTTTTTATTTACTTTTGGCTAAGATCAGATCAGCTGACGTCTAGCTGCCGGTCTCAAGAATAGGCGCATACAAATACACTAACAAAGTATTGTTTATACCATTTCTTAACTTATTCAAAACATCTATACAGTTGATATTACATAAACACCAATGTGTCATAACCTATCATATTTTTTTGTTTAGTACATTTAAAACTAACACACACACACACTCTCTCTCTCTCTCTCTCTCTCTCTCTCTCTCTCTCTCTCTCTCTCTCTCTCTCTCTCTCTCTCATTTCTTGCCTCTCTCTATCTCACTAACAAATGAAATCTTCAATTTACCTTACTTTCTCCAATCTCGCACCATCTCTGCCACATCGAATGTTATAGCGGTAACTTAATTGTTCGATAACTTTCAAAATTAGCCTAGTACTTGCTTCTTCTCTTACTTTTTTCATAGATGGTTTCATAATGGAAGTGGGTAAAAGTTGACTTATAACTAATTTTAGGAAAAGTATTTTGGATATGGAATGGACAATCATCTTTAGTAACAGTTTAGAATTATCGTAAATTATCATTCTGTCATTAGCGGCAATTTGTTATTGTTGATTAAACGCAAAAAGAAAAAAAATAGTTTTCCTGCTTTGCTATGTATGTAGGAATTTATATAGATATGGTAAATAATATTTGTAATGAAATATTTATTAAAAGCTTTTAGTATCATTATTTATCACTTTGATCATGCGTGTTTAATGCCTTCGTTTGTTTATTATGATCGAAGATGGAGCGTACAGTAACCGAATGGAAGATTTCCGTTTGAGGCGGCGTCATAAAGAAAAACATTATATAAATGGCATTCATTTAATTTATATGGAAGTTCTAAGAAAAATTAAGTAGAACATTGGTAATAACAAAATTAACATATAATCAATACTTGGTAAGATTGCTGTCGATGCAAAAACTAACCTATACACAGATGTGTAAATGCGTCTGTTTCTTCGTTATGATCAGAAATAAATGTAAATAAAATATTGGTTGTCGTTTTTATTGTGCTTTTTGGCGTGTTTAGGAAACGCATGATATAAAATCGCCTTTATTTTGATAATTCTGGATTTTCAATGATACAACAAAAGCTAGGCTATGGTGATGGTTTTGCTATTCACCAGTTGTCTTATACAATAGATATGACAAACATTAAAATTTGTCTATATTTTGGGTCGTGTTATAACGGGAAATATTCAGTGTTTACACCAATCCTGGTTTTGATTTTAATCTTTTTTTTTAAGTTATCAGAACTTTAAAGTATATTAAATGTTTGATTTATTTACAAGAACAATTTGATATAAAAACAATGCAGTATAAAACATAGAAAGTATTAAAAATGGGTAGTAAACACGTTTGAATAGGCAAGTTGCTGGTTGCCATGGCCCCAATGGAATTACTGTATTTCTGCTAGTTGTGTGTTTCGAAATATACGATTTTCCATTTATACGAGGTCATTGATCGACCAAATTCTCGCATAATTCGAGACCCTACTGTACGTCGGAGGGGGGAGGAAGGAGGATGGGCCTTACAATATCAGCCGGATATTGCATCATCCTGTTCTACCACCTAGAGATCAAGGGGGCCCTTACAGCCCCTTCACTAAGATGCAGTCCTTAAAAGACACCCAAGGATGGGTGCAAGTAGTAGAGATGTAGGCCAGATTTGGTGAAGTACTACCACTCCTTCCTCTAAGAACTACTGTATATGATTTAAACTAACTAATTTCAGTGTCCCCTCTGTGTTCCCTTCCCTTTGTGTGTGTCTTGATTAACTTTGAAATTGTTAAATTTTTATTTGACAATTGTAATAACTACGAGCACGACATTAAAATAAAACTAAAAGATGTTTCTAGTACAAGTAAACTGATTAATTCTGATTAAAGAAACTCATTTGAAGAAAACTTTTTATCCTTTGGTTAGTTTATGTCAAATACTTTAGAAAAATAAATATTTTGCTAACAGCTTGAATGCTGTCTATTTAACCCCATTTTCCAATTATTCTCGACTGTTTATGTAAATTGACATTGCGCCCTTAAACAAGAGTAATTAAAACATGCACTAGCTTCTTGCAAAACAACAACATTCATACACTAATAGCATACAGGGGGTGGGCTGGATATGGGGAGTGGAGGAAAATATAGTCATCTATGCAAGTGTAGCTTTTTGAAGATAAAGCCATATGCAAATCAGGTGAGTTTCATGGGAATAGTTTCACTTGTATCATTATGAAGAACATCTATCTAGAACAAAACCAATTTTACCAATCCCACAACCAATGAACTTAACACTAAATTTAATAATTAATTACATAAAAACCTATCACCATAAACCAAAACAGTTACCACATGTATGGTTACAAAATATATCTGTTATAATACCACAAGATTGTTTTCAATCCTTGTAGAAATAGTAAGCTTACTTCGGGAGGTCCTTGCAAGTATTAACTATCACATTTGTATCCATGTTTTCTTACTTTTATTGTTATAACACCAACATGATTGGTTTCTATTTAAAAGGCCAATAAAGGTCTGTACATATTGCACTTCTCTGTTATTCTAACTGACAACATCCGTAAAAATTTCCTGGTGTGTTTTGACAAAATCCAAAAGGGTCCACTTTCTATTTTTGCCCACATACCACCTGGTCAACACCAATCAGCATTGGGATCACAAAAAACATGAAAATGGAAGGGAAGTCACTCAAACATTGAATCAGCTGAACATTTCTGAAAAAGAACACGTAATTTTGTTAAAAAGCAAATGGGCAATAAATACATAAAAAACTAAAGTAAATTACTACACTGGCTTCTTTCAATGGCTGCATTCTTAAGATTTAATTACATTGAAATAGAAAGCTTTCAGAAATTAATGTTGAATATAAAATATAAAATATATGCATCAAGGCAAATCAATAAAATGCAAATGCTTAAAATCAACATATAAAGACATGGTAGTGCAGGCTTCATTAAAAGAGTGCCCAAGAATAACGGACAAGATGAAATAATCTAGTTTGTACTTGAGGTATTAATAAAATTCCTTTAAGGTGATATAGACTTTTTTAAACATATGGGCAAATTTATCATACAAAAAAACAAAAAATGTTACAGAAAATTCTCTCAAGGTAGACTAACACTAACAACAAATCTTACACTTTTGTTAAAGAGGTAATGAGGTTGTTTATGTGTGTGTTTATGGAAATAATAACATCAATATCAATACTGAAAGGTAAAATAAAATACAATTTCATCATAATAATACATTAATTTTGTGTAATTTCACTTAGTCTAGCTAGTGTGGACATTTACTCACTTCGTAAAAACTTTCTATTCTTTTTAAAAGATTAGGATTTTGTTTTTATTACATCTTTTCTCCTGCACACACCTTAATATGATGTGGAAAACTAAACTTCAAAGTATGAAATACTTTGCCACAGTGATTGCACAAGAATGCCCTCTCAATGTAAATTCTATAATATTCTATGAAAATATCTTTCTGAGAAAATGCTTTGTCCCAGACATTATACTAGAATGGATTCTCCTCCTTTGTCTTAATACTTTAAATAGTTTTGATTTATATCAGGGGTGCGATGGACCCCAGCTTGGGGTCTATGGTTGCAGCTCTTTGCTCCAAAGTGTGTGTTATTAAATGTGCTGTGAGAGCACTCTTCTGAGAAAATGTGTTGCTGCAAAAATTGCACTTGAATTGCTTCTGCCCAGTATGAACTCTATAATGTGATGTGAGATTGCTTTTCATAGTAAAGGCTTTGCCACACTCCTCACACTTGAATGGTTTCTCCCCAGAGTGAATTCTAAAATGTTCTGAGAGATAGCATTTCTGAGAAAATGCTTTTCCACATTGATGACATGTGAATATATTTCCTGTGTGAATCATCATATGATTTGAAAGGTGATGTTTCTGAAAGAATGCTTTGTCACAGGTATTGCACTTGAAAGGCTTCTCCCCAGTGTGAATTCTATAATGAGCTGAGAGATTACTTTTCTGAGAAAATGCTTTGTCACAGACATTGCACTTGAAAGGGGTCTCCCCAGTGTGAATTCTATAATGTTTTGTGAGACATATTTTCTGAGAAAATGCTTTGTCGCAGACATCACACTTGAATGGCTTCTCCCCACTATGAATTCTATAATGTGAAGTGAGATGACTTTTCAAAGAAAATCCTTTGTCGCAGACGCTGCACTTCAATGGATTATCCCCAGTGTGAATTCTATAATGATATGTGAGAAGAGTTTTCCGAGAAAATGCTTTGTCACAGACACTACATTTGAATGGCTTCTCCCCCGTATGAGTTCTATAATGTGAAGTGAGATCACTGCTAAAAGCAAATTCTTTGTCGCAGGCTTTACACTTGTATGGCTTCTCCCCAGTGTGACTTCTATAATGTGCTATGAGAGAACTTTTCTGAAAAAATGCTTTGCCACATACATTGCACTTAAATGGCTTCTCCCCAGTATGTGTTCTATAATGTGTTGTGAGATCACATTTAAAAGAAAATTCTTTGTCACAGAAATTGCACTTGAATGGCTTCTCCCCCGTGTGAGTTCTTAAATGTGCTATGAGACTACTTTTCTGATGAAATGCTTTGCTACACACATTGCACTTAAATTTCTTCTCCCTAGTGTGAATTCTATAATGTTCAGTAAGAATACCTTTCTGAGAAAAGGCTTTGTCACAGATATCACACTTGAATGGTTTCTCCCCAGTGTGAGTTCTTAAATGTGCCATAAGACCACTTTTCTGAAAAAAGGCTTTGCCACACATATTGCACTCGAATGGCTTCTTCCCAGTGTGAATTTTATAATGTTCAGTGAGAATACCTTTCTGCGAAAAGGCTTTGTCACAGACATCACACTTGAATGGCTTCTCACCTGTGTGAGTTCTTAAATGCGTTGTCAGAACACTTTTCTGAAAAAATGCTTTGCCACAGTCACTGCACTGGAATGACCTTCTCCTAGTGTGATTTTTAAGATGGGCTTCAAGATCAACCTGCTCAGAAAATTTTTTGCCACATTCTTTGCATCCGAACTGGCCTTCCGTTGGAATTAGCAATTGAGTGTTGAGGTTAACTATTCCACTAAATTGTTTTTCATAATTCTCATACACAAATGTATTCTCTCTCGTACCAACACTAATGTCAGTTTTGTAATCATTTTCCTGAGAAAGAGGGTTTTCACAGCCACTATTGCCAATTTCCTCTTTTATTTGATTTATCTGGTCGCTGGCTTCCCCTTTGTCACATTCCTCTATCACACCTGTCCTTAAATAAATCTTTACAACTTCCCCCTCTTTGTTGTTGACTTTGGTTTTGCAACATTGTAAATCATCCTCACTCACTGGTGCATCAGAGTCATAAGAATATTTCATGTCACCTTTGCATGACTCAAATATATCTGGTTCTGCTTTGAATTCCATGTCTGAATCCATGCTAATAGAGCCATCATTAAAGCGTGGATCACTGGCCACCAAATCATTATTTTCCAGCTTGACTGCTGTGAGTGGAAATGAATCTTCAATTTTACTTTTCTTTGGAAATTGTAATGATTCAGAATTCATCATCCTTTCCTTATTACAAGATGACATTTGCTTCAATTTTATCTTCAACAGCCGACAAAAAGGATCTTAATGGTAAACATCCTATTCTAAGAGACCATACTTTACATCAGAGACTTACATGTACCAACATAGATTCTACTTCCTTTTCTCCAGTTCTGCATCTCTTCCAGATATCTTCAGTAGTTTACACATTCTTGCCACAAGAGTTGGATGATTATTTCCTATGGGATATAAAGTCTGAAATAATAGAGAACAACTATCATTGGAGAAGGGCAAGGTGAACTTAAAGGAATGCTTTTTAACTAAACTATAATTTTCCTAAACATGCAAACCAGACTTTAATCTCTTGTACTCTCAATTTGTTATTGTTATACATTTAAGGGATAGAAAATTTCATCCCCCACCACCTTTGTATATTTCATAAAGCAAACCATCAGTTACTTTAGGTACACAGCACAGAGTTATTCACCTCAAAACCCTTTTCCCAAAACTAATATATGCGTATTTTAGAATTGATGTTTATTTTTCCTAGCAATACAAACATAAGTTCTTTAGAATAAAAATGTGTCTTTAGCAAAGCTGGAATGGCTGTTAATTCATTAACAGCCATTACTTTCCAGTCAAATATTCTTCACATCTGACCTTTGGCTCAGGACCGAGAGGGGTGATTTATGTGGGAGGTTTAACTTTCAAAGGGCTCGGCTTTTTGAAGCGAGGAAAATTTATATATATTCAAAGAAGTCTGTATTTTTCTCTATCTATAGAATACAAGTTCTTTAATTAGGAGTATAACTTCAGTGCAAGCTGGTAAGGCTAAAGAACATTAATAAGGTAGTTATAACTACTGAATGGTAGTACACGGCATCACCACTCAACCAGTGGGAAGCGACATGAGTACATTCAACCATACGTCTGGGAATGAGAGAGATAGTTGAAAGTGGGAGTGTAACTTAAAGGACCCAGGTTTGTGATTTTTAACCTATGAGAATACAATACAAACCTACATTCATTATACAGTAGACTCACCCATTGGTGGAAGTACCTACGTATCAAAATATGGCTGGTCCAACCTTCCCCATTAATGTCAATGTACCTGGTCCTGTGATGAGCTAAGGTGATGATTTCAGCAAACTCCTAACAGCTTAAAGATATTACACTAGGCCTATAACTGGAGGTAACTGCAACTCAGTTACAGGTGTCTAAATGGATACTTAGTTACTAAAGGGGAGGAAGAAGGAAAAGTAGAAGTCCATCATCCTAGTTTAATTCTCGACTTATGTAGTAACCATTAGCTTAAACAAGATGGTTTTAACTCCATGAGGGACCTGGGCTGAATACATAACTCTTGAGGATCCACCACACAGCAAAGGACAAAGCATCCAAATATTTGTAAGCATATTCCTGTAGGTAGTGGTAGGTAGAACTTGTCTGGCCTTTCCAGACTTTTAACTTCAATATTTGAGCCACTGATAGGTTCTTCCAGGCTAGTGCAGAACTAATACCCCTGACTTCAAGAGCTCTCACCAAAGCTGGGCTCTCCATCCGATGCCGCCCATTAAGGGATATGCTTGCTCAAAACACAGTGTTCTTGGATATAATTTTCTTGACCCTGTCGACACTATGATTTTTTTGATGCTCAAGTCGGAAGCTCACAGTTTTCTTTAGGTAGCACTGCAACACCCTCAGAAGACTGAGAAGCAAATCCTCTTGGTTCTTTCATCCTTCAGAATGTACAACAACGTATGAAATGAGGTTAATTTCCCTGACTTCCTTTGCTAATGCTTAAGACAGCAAATAAAAATCTTCAGAGTCAGATCTGTATGATGACCTTCTTAAAGGCTCATATGGGGGAACAATTATGAGATTCATTCTGAAGACCTACCTCAAGGTTGAGCAATAGACTAACTGTTAAGACTGGGAGATGCTTCTCTCAGCAAAAAAGGTGAGGAAGTCTGCAATCAACTGAAGAGTGACTCTCTGCAGGTATCCAAATATCTCCCGGACAGTGCCTAAAAAATAAAAGCATTTTGCATTTTACTCAGAAGAGATGCTGGATAGTCTGCAACCATGAAGTGCAATAGAACCTACCAAGTGATAATATCTCTGAAGGTGTAGCTGACAGAGAAGGGTGTGTCTTGGCAGTTGCCTAGGGATCTAAACTAGATGCGCTATCAGAATGGGGTATCACTTGACCTACGGTCACCTGGGAACCATCAGAGTCCTCCTAGGGCCAAATGTTATCAGCTTTCTGTTGATTAGTTTAGCCATGTGATGAACAGGTCAACTACCAAACACCCCAAAAGGGCAAGATGCCTTTCTGCCAAACAAGGATATTGGAACCACTCTGATCATAAAACCTACAACTAGCAAATGATAGTGTCTGCTTCTAAATTTTCTTTGCTTGGATTGCACCTCACTGATAACTCTACAACGTAATCCACTGTCCAGATGTGTACCAACAGTGTCAACTTGTATAGATTGAAAAGGAGTGAACGATATGACCAGAGTGTTGACGCTCATTATCACTATTGTATGTTCTATCAAACACAGTTAGAATGATTACAGTGCAAAGGACCGTACTTGCATTGCCAGCAGCTTAATGTGCAAGTGTTGTGCTTTAGTTGACCACACATATGAAGTGACTAGGTCCTCCAGGTATGCATTCCATCACTCCTTGGATGCATAAAAAAACAGAAGCATCTGTGGAGGTTTAGAGTTGAGTGGAAGTCCCCATGTGAGGCTTTCGTCATTCCAACACCAGGCAAGATCCCAAACCTCCTGCTCCACTGGAACAAGATGGGATAAGATATTGCTGAGCAGCAATGCTTCAGATTTGACTGAAGCAATCACTGGTGGTTTGGAGGATTAATTAATGTATTTTGACATTTATGTTTTGTTTTGGTTTGCCAAATTCTTCAGAGAGCAAGAGATGGGGAGCCAACAAGAGACGAGGTAGTTAGTGTACAGATCCTTTGTACTGAGTAAGAATTGGAATGACTTAAAGTTTCCTTTTTCAAATTTTTTTGGGTTAGACAGTTCAGGAAAGTAACAAAAGTAATTGTTTTTTATTCTGAATGCAGAAGGAGAGGGCATCGTTTTGAATGCTCGGCTTATCACAGTATTGCAAGTCTATTATTAAACTATAAGTAAGTATTATCTTTGCTTGGTGTGGTTGTGAATACATTAATGCCTCCCATTACAAAATTAATTGGTTCCAGAGTGCCTTTCGTACCGTGATTTTTTGCATTATGAGTCACCTTTTACATGTAAATAGCCTAATTTGTTTCAAGACCTACAAAAACACCACATTAAATTTTAAAAGGATAAACTGTACTAAACACAATGAAATACAATCATTTGGATCATTCAATACATAACCTTACCAATAATAACCTGTATATGAAATGTATAATTAGAACAGACAGTACAGTAATGCAATAGTAAAAGGAAAATACAGTATAAAAAATGTGAAACATTACCTTTGGAGTGAGGCGATGTCCGAAATCAAAGTGGCAGGGCGGCAGAGGAGGATGACAAACGGCAGAACACATTAACAAGTGGCAGAAAACATAAATACTTAACTTTATGAAACATTAATAAATGGCAGAAAATATTAACACAACTTTACAAAACACATCAACAAATGGCAGAAAAATATTAACACTTAACTTTAAGATAAACTTTAAATTAATTATTTTTTCCCTTTTTCTAATTTTGTATTTTTTCTTTACTTTACATTTTGTATTTTCTAAATTTAATCATTTTTTTTTCATCCTTTTCACTTTTCTCTTTTTTTGGGGGGGATCATTTTCAGCTTCCTTTTGGCCTACTAGCATCGGAGGCCTCTTTAATAAATAACTATCCAAGAAAGCTTGTTTCTGCCTGGTTCTTAAAAATGTTCCTGAAATTACTTAGGCAAACATTATTTATTTACTCAAGAGCACGACCAGTGTGAACCTTTTCTGGGTATCTCTTTTCAACAAAAGCTGCCATATTATGGTAGCAAGCTAGAGCCTCCCTAATTTATGCCGTTGTCATAAGGTCATCCTCCTCTTTGCTGCTAGAGAACTGTTCCAAAACTTTGGTCAGTTGCATGGCCTCCAATTTCTTCATGTCTTCCATCGTAAGCTGCTCTTGGTGCTCCTTGAGAAGCTCATTAATGTCGTCCTCATTGACTTCCAGACTCATGGACATCCCGAGTCTAACGATTTCACCAACCTCACATTGAGCAACAAGTTCAGGATCGTCAAGTTTTTCAGCTTTGGCTTCAGCTTGGCCTTCGTGGAAGCCCTCGAAATCTCATGCAGAGACTTCATCAGGCCACAGATTCATCCATGAAGAAGAGTTCAAGGTGTGCCTCAAAACCTCCAGCCAAGTTTTATCAATGAATCCAAGGTATATCACAACATTGAAATGCATGGTGAGGTTTGTGCTGTCAGTGATTATGAAAAATCTTTTGAAGAGATATTTTGTATAAAGCTTCTAAAAGTTTGAAATCACTTGCTGGTCCATGGGCTGGAGGAGAGGGGTGGTGTTAGGCAGATAATAGAGAACCTTGATGAATGAAAATCGGCTATGATATTTTCCTCGAGGCCAGAAGGGTGAGCAGGGGCATTGTCCAACACCAGCAGGCATTTCAGAGAGAGGCACTTCTCTTCCAAATATTTTTTCGCTGTCGGGACGAAACAAAGATTTACTCACTTGATGAACAATTGTCTAGTTACCCAGGCTTTTGCATTAGCCTTCCATTACATCGGAAGCTTCTCCATAATCACTTTGTGGGCCTTGAAAGCTCGAGGAGTCTGGAGTGAGGATCGTCAAGTTATTCAGCTTTGGCTTCAGCTTGGCCTTCGTGGCAGCCTCTTTAATAAATAACTATCCAAGAAAGCTTGTTTCTGCCTGGTTCTTAAAAATGTTCCTGAAATTACTTAGGCAAACATTATTTATTTACTCAAGAGCACCACCAGTGTGAACCTTTTCTGGGTATCTCTTTTCAACAAAAGCTGCCATATTATGGTAGCAAGCTAGAGCCTCCTTAATTTATGCCATTGTCATAAGGTCATCCTCCTCTTTGCTGCTAGAGAACTGTTCCAAAACTTTGGTCAGTTGCATGGCCTCCAATTTCTTCATGTCTTCCATCGTAAGCTGCTCTTGGTGCTCCTCGAGAAGCTCATTAATGTCGTCCTCATCGACTTCCAGACTCATGGACATCCCGAGTCTAACGATTTCACCAACCTCACATTGAGCAACAAGTTCAGGATCGTCAAGTTTTTCAGCTTTGGCTTCAGCTTGGCCTTCGTGGAAGCCCTCGAAATCTCATGCAGAGACTTCATCAGGCCACAGATTCATCCATGAAGAAGAGTTCAAGGTGTGCCTCAAAACCTCCAGCCAAGTTTTATCAATGAATCCAAGGTATATCACAACATTGAAATGCATGGTGAGGTTTGTGCTGTCAGTGATTATGAAAAATCTTTTGAAGAGATATTTTGTATAAAGCTTCTAAAAGTTTGAAATCACTTGCTGGTCCATGGGCTGGAGGAGAGGGGTGGTGTTAGGCAGATAATAGAGAACCTTGATGAATGAAAATCGGCTATGATATTTTCCTCGAGGCCAGAAGGGTGAGCAGGGGCATTGTCCAACACCAGCAGGCATTTCAGAGAGAGGCACTTCTCTTCCAAATATTTTTTCGCTGTCGGGACGAAACAAAGATTTACCCACTTGATGAACAAGTGTCTAGTTACCCAGGCTTTTGCATTAGCCTTCCATTACATCGGAAGCTTCTCCATAATCACTTTGTGGGCCTTGAAAGCTCGAGGAGTCTGGAGTGATACACCAGCAGGGGCTTCACCTTACAATCCCCACTGACATTTGCACAAAGTAGAAGGGTAAGCCTGTCTTCCATATATGTCTGGGTTGCTTCTTTTCTTCCGCCATGAGGTACATCTGACAAGGCATTTTCTTCCAATAAAGCCCAGTTTTGTCACAGTTGAAGAGATGCTGGGGAGTGTAGCCTTCTTAGACAGTCAAATCATTGAGCTGGTACCCTCCCCATGCTGCATCACCTAATGAAAGTCAGATAACCCACGAGAAGCTTTCAACTCTGGGGATGCCTACTTTGATATCCCTTTTCCTGAGTTGCCTTCAGCCTGAGCATGCACGTGATCACTAAAAATGGCGCTAGCCTTCTGGCAGATTATCGTCTCAGTGATCGTGTCTCCAGCGATTTCTTTATCCTTAATCCAAACAAGCAGCATTCTCTCCATCTCATCGTGGTTGTGGATCCTCCTCCCGGAAAAAACAGCCACGCCCTCAGAAGGTGTTGCTGCTTTGATGGCTTCCTTCTCTTTAAGGATGGTTCCTATCGTAGATGGATTTTGGTCATATTTATTTGTGATCACACTTAACCCCATGCTATTATCTTAAGCTTCGTCTACATAGATAACATCCTCTTCTTCTTTCCCTGCACCTCAGCAACTTTTTGGAGACCAATATCTATTAATGTACAGTACGAGTTGAATAATGCAATACGATACAGTTCAGTGACTACAGTAAAAGCACGAAAGCAAAATCACCAACACCAATTCTATGCCTGAATGAAATAATCAAAGGACGCCAATACGTAGAGGCATGCTGATATACTGTACAGGACTGTAGATGCTGACTAATAGGAGAGCAGGATTGTATGGCAGTAACTACCATCAGAGATACTACCACTAGAGAGGTATTGCATCATTTGACTGGCCAGACAGTAATGCATTGGATCCCTCTCTCTGGTCACGGCTTATTTTTTCTTTGCCTACACTTACACAGAATAGTCTAGCCTATTCTTTACATATTCTCGTCTTTCCTCATACACCCGACAACAATGAGATACTTGACAATTCTTCACCCCAGGGGTTTATTACTGTACTGCAATTTGTTCAGTGTACTTTCCTCTTGGTAAGGGTAGAAGAGACTCTTTAACTATGGTAAGCATTTCTTCTAGGAGAAGGACACTCCAAAATTAAACCATTAGTGCCATAGCCTCTGTACCATGGTCTTCCACTGTCTTGGGTTAGAGTTCTCTTGCTTGAGGGAACACTATTCTATCTTCATATTATTTTTTTTCTTCCTCTTGTTTTTTTGAAATGGTGTGTTGGGCAGGCTTAATAGAAGGCCCATGGATGCCTGGTGGTTTATCAAGAGGCTGTCTTTTCCTTTTTCTGATTCTTTTCCTTCTCAAAACCATCCTTACTGTCCTTTCTTCAGTTGAAGTGGCTATCCTAGAGGGTATTTAGCCTTGCATGGTGTATCGGCTCCTCCATGTTGACCAGTTTTTCCAACTTTTTACTATAGTCTATGGGTATCATCAATCACTTTATTTATAATTCTGTACATATTGTTTTTGTTATAATTCTTGTTAATCTAGTTTTTAAGCATGATGTCTTATTTATTTCTATTAATTCTTATGCTGTCTGGAGACACTGAGCGAAATCCGGGACCAGTACGTCGTAGATTTTGTCAATGTCGTCTTTTGTATTGCAATATTCGTGGTCTTCATGCAAATATCCAAGGTCTTAAAGTTGCATCCAGACAGTATGATATTCTTTTGTGCTCAGAAACTTTGGTTTCTAATATGAGGCACTCATCTGAGCTCCTTATAACTGGTTTTAAGAAGCCAATAGTGTTGAAACATGATGCCATCCCTAGGGCCAGGGGAATGGCGGTGTATATTAGGACCGAGTACCCTGCTTCTCATAAGTCCTGCTATCAATGTGGATGTCACGACATTCAGGTAATAAAAGTTTGAGGCAGGCATAACAACTTTTATTTGTGTTTGATCTTCCGGAATCCAGACATGGATGATTCTATCTTCGATTGTCTTCTTACCATTATGGCTAAGATACAAGAAGATGATAGAAAGGCTACTTTTGTCTTTGTTGGGGATTTTAATGCTCACCATAGGGAGTGGTTAAGCTCTATCTCTCCTACCGATTGCCATGGCTTAAGAGCTTTAGACTTTGCCTCTGAATCAGACTGAGCAAATCATAAATAAGGCTACTCACAGGTCTGGTAATTGCTTGGACCTCGTATACACCGACTCCCCTGGCGTTATAACTAGTAAGGTTGGCTCTCCAGTCAGGACATCTGATCATGCCTTGATTTCATTAGTAGTGAAGACTGAGAACCCTGTCCCTGATGTATCATACTCTTGTAAAATTTATATGAAATCCCAAACAGACTGGAATGGGATTTTGCATGATCTTTTGTGCTTGAATTGGTCACAATTATATAGTAGTGTAGATCATGTTGTCCCTTTGAATGAGAATCTAGTCAACATAATTGATAGGCGTATCCCTTCTCGTGTGCTAAGGTACCGAGTGAAGGACAAACCGTGGTTCAATAATGATTGTAGACGTGCTTATTTGGAGAAGCAGGAGGCCTATCACCTTTGGAAAGGTAACAGATCAGATTTGACCTGGAACAACTATACTCAGCATCGAGCTTTTGCTCAGAGAGTTTATGCCTCAACTGAAAAGGAGTGCAATTTAACTATAAAAGAAACCCTTTCTCGTACAATTCAGGAACAGAAATGGTGGTCAACCCTTGAATCTGCACTCTTTGGTGTAGATGCAACAGTTACTCACTGTCCAAAGAAAAAGGCAACCCTTTTGGCTGATGTTTTTGACAGTAAACAGAGTAATGAAAAACTTGAACTGCCTCATTCCTGTTTTCCTGAGGCTAAACTAACTAATTTAGCTTTTCGATCTTGTGACATTAAAGCTCTGTTGATGGACCTTGATGCTTATGGAGGTGTAGACCCAAATGGTATTTTTCCTTTGTTTTTTATAAAAACAGCAGATTTCTTAGTTCCAAAGTTATCTGTTATTTTGCGCAAGTTAGCAAGAGGAGCTTTTAGAACTTGTTCGAGAATTGGTCCCCGAATAGAGTTAACCTTGTCTCGAAAGATAGGGGATAGGGTAGGAAATGTCGGCGAGAGAGCCATTATAACTCCCAATCTCAAAGATGTGCTGCTACTAACAGCTTCCTGTTGAACCATTCCAGGAGCAGCCATTACTGGACGTGAGGTCCCACACTGAGAAATGGGAGGGGATAGAAGGTAACGGGTGGGCCATCAGGACATGGCTATCTCACCCAAAAATAGATTTTTCCTATGTCAAAATCGGTTTTTTGAGCTAGAGCCATGTCGTCCTGATGGAAGTGTACCAGAGAATTATCATTCTCAGTTGTATCCAGAAGAATTTTAACCCTGTAACTCCATAAATATAAGCATACTTCCTACAGCATTGGTACTATGGTACCAAACGATGAGAGTAAGCGAGAAGTTTGTATAAAGGTAGGAAAAAAGTAAATCAATAGTACAGTCCCACTCACTGTGAAGAAATTTGTCTCCAGTAGATGAAAAGACCAAAGTCAATAAAAGGAGGGTTAAAAAAATTTTGGTACACTACATTTATTTTATATAGACAGCAGGTTCAATGAAAGGAAACGCAAAAAGGGATAATCATCTTTTAATGTTTCAGAAAATACATACTTGAAGTAATAATACAAGATATACAAAATATATATATACAGTATATAAGTATATACAGACCTCAAATTATAAAACCAAGTAGTAAAACAGTAATACACGTGACATAAGAAAATATCACCTGTAACTCGTTACCACATTAAAAGGGCATATGGAACAAAAGATCATAATTCCCTTGCACAATGTAGACTGATAAGTCCCAATTATCCAGTTCGAACGAGTATGTGCACAACACTTAAGAAGCTGGTTTAATTACACTACCAGCAGCCACCACGAAGTGTTTAATCTCTTCCAATCCTATGTAAGCCTGTAAGCCAGCAAAGGACATAGATAGGAAAAAATTTAAGGAAGAGGCAACTTTTCTAGGGTCATGACCTGCTGGAATACTTTCTGGGTCAGCCCTTCTGATGAATTAGGCGAGTTTGGACCTTAGCTGTTTCGGAGAAAGGTTAGGTCCTGTCGACTCCCCTTTAAAAAGTTGACCGCCTTAAAAGGCCCAGCTCTTGAATAGGTAGGCTTTAAGGCTCTCCACGGGGCACAGAAAAGGGTCCTCCTGTAGTGGAACAATTTTGCAGGGCCCCCAGCATTTTGTGGGAAGTTCATTTCTTGCCAAGAATGCAAGATCTGGATGAAGGTTTACCTCTCCCGAATCCGAGAATTCAATGTGGCCATCATCCCCTGAAAGGGCCATAATCTCATTGACTCTAGTACCAGAAGCCATAGCGAGCGAAAAGATATACTTTTGAGTAAGATCCCTCAGAGAGGCAAAAGCGTTATCTATCGAAGAGGCATGAAATAGCCTTGGGAGAAGCATTAGGTTTCAGTTTAGCACAAGCCTTTGGGATCTTATTGAATAGCTCGCTATTGAATTCGATATCAAAAGCATACGCAATCGGTCTAATTAGTGCCGACTTACAGGAGGCTAGACCTTGATCGTGTTGTGAAATAAAGAAAGAAATACAGAAGTCCATAGAAATAGAAGAGGGATGATGACTTTTCATGAACGCAACCCATTTTTTCCAGGGAGACAAATATGTTATTTTCCTTAGTAAAATAAATTTTTGAATATACTTACCCGATGATCATATAGCTGCATCCCTGCTGCCCGACAGAAAAAATCTACGGGAGGAATACGCCAGCGATCGCTATACAGGTGGGGGTGTACATCAACAGCGCCATCTGTCAAGTAGGTACTCAAGTACTCGATGTCAACAACGAACCAATTTTCTCCTCTGTCCCACTGGTTCTCTATTGGGGAGGAAGGGTGGGTCCTTTAATTTATGATCATCGGGTAAGTATATTCAAAAATTTATTTTACTAAGGAAAATAACATTTTTCAATATCAAACTTACCCGATGATCATATAGCTGATTCACACCCAGGGGGGTGGGTAGAGACCAGCATAACAAGTTGACATTATGAGCTAAGTATTCCGTATTTCATTTTAGCAGTTATTCAAAATAACAAGCATAAAATAAATAAGTACCTGGTAAGGAAGACGACTTGAACAATTACTCTGCCTTTTTAAGTACGTCTTCCTTACTGAGCCCCGCGATCCTCATAGGATGCTGAGCGACTCCTAGGAGCTGAAGTATGAAGGGTTGCAACCCATACTAAAGGTCCTCATCAAAACCTCTAATCTAGGCGCTTCTCAAGAAATGATTTTGACCACCCGCCAAATCAAGAAGGATGCGAAAGGCTTCTTAGCCTTCCGGACAACCCAAAAATATTTCAAGAGAAAGATTAAAAAAGTTCTGGAATTAGGGAATTGTAGTGGTGGAGCCCCCACCACTACTGCACTCGTTGCTACGAGTGGTCCCAGAGTGTAGCAGTTCTCGTAAAGAGACTGGACATTCTTAAGATAAAAGACGCGAACACTGATTTGCTTTTCCAATAGGTTGCGTCGAATATATTTTGCAGAGATCTATTTTGTTTAAAGGTCACGGAAGTTGTGACAGCTCTAACTTCGTGTGTCCTTACCTTCAGCAAAGCTTGGTCTTTCTCATTCAGAAGGGAATGAGCTTCTCGTATTAACAGTCTGATAAAAATAGGATAAAGAATTCTCTGACATAGGCAAAGATGAATTCTTAACTGAACACCATAAAGCTTCAGACGGGCCTCGTAAAGGTTTTGAAATAGAACTTAAGAGCTCTTACAGGACATAATACTCTTTCTAGTTCATTTCCAACCATACGATAAGTATGGAATATCGAACAATATTGGTCAAGGCCGAGAAGGCAGCTCGTGTTTGGCTAGAAAACCAAGATGTAGAACATGTAGCCGTTTCGGATGAGAATCCGATGTTCTTGCTGAAGGCATGAATCTCACTGACTCTTTTAGCTGTGGTTAAGCATATCAGGAAAAGAGTCTTAAAGGTGAGATCTTTCAGGGAGGCTGATTGAAGTGGTTCGAACCTGTCTAACATAAGGAATCTTAGAACCACGTCTAAATTCCAACCAGGTGTAACCAACGACGCTCCTTCGTGGTCTCAAAAGACTTAAGGAGGTCCTGTAGATCTTTATTGTTGGAAAGATCTAAGCCTCTGTGACGGAAGACTGATGCCAACATGCTTCTGTAACCCTTGATAGTGGGAGCTGAAAGAGATCGCTCTTTCCTCAGATATAAGAGGAAGTCAGCTATTTGAGTTACAGAGGTACTGGTCGAGGATACGGATACTGACTTGCACCAGTTTCGGAAGATTTCCCACTTCGATTGGTAGACTCTAAGGGTGGATGTTCTCCTTGCTCTAGCAATCGCTCTGGTTGCCTCCTTCGAAAAACCTCTAGGGTTCGAGAGTCTTTCGATACTCTGAAGGCAGTGAGACGAAGAGCGTGGAGGCCTTGGAGTACCTTCTTTACGCGTGGCAGACGTAGCAGGTCCACCCTTAGGGGAAGAGTTCTGGGAACGTCTACTAGCCATCGAAGTACCTCGGTAAGTTATTCTCTCGCGGGCCAGAGGGAAGCAACTAGTGTCAACTTTGTCCCTTCGTGAGAGGCGAACTTCTGCAGTACCTTGTTGACAATCTAGAACGGAGGGAATGCATATAGATCTAGATGAGACCAATCTAGTCGAAAGGCATCTAAAAGAACTACTGCTGGGTCCGGGATAGGTGAGCAAAGTATTGAGAGCCTCTTGGACATCGAGGTTGCGAAGAGATCTATGGTTGGCTGGCCCCAGGTGACCCAAAGTCTCTTGCATACATCCTTGTGGAGGGTCCAATATGTTGGTACTATTGTCCCTTCCTACTGCGACAATCTGCTAAGACATTCAAGTTGCCTTGGAAGAAACTTGTTACTAGTGAAAAGGCTAGACCTGTTGAACAGGAGAGGAGGTCACTTGCAAACTCGTACCATGTCAGAGAGTAGGTCCCTCCTTGCTAGGAGATGTACATCAAAGCAGGGAGTTGTCCGTGTTCACATCCACTACTTTGCCTTGAAGGAGAGACCTGAAGCTTTTCCAGGTCAGACGTACTGCCAGAAGCTTCTTGCAGTTGAAATGCATTGTCCTTTGACTCGAGTTCCATAATCCCGAGCATTCCCTACCGCTTAAGGTCGCACCCCAGCCTACGTCCGATGCGTCTGAGAAGAGAACGTGGTTGGGAGTCTGAACAGTCAGGGGAAGACCCTATCAAAGGTTGATAAAGTCCTTTCATCAAGTCAGACCAGACTTATCTTCCGGAAACCGGGATCGAGACCGCTTCTAGCGTCTTGTCCTTTTCCAGTGAAGAGCTAGATGAAACCGAAGAGGACGGAGGTGTAGTCTTCCAAGTGACACCAATTGAACCACGGATGACAGTGTCCTAACCAGACTCATCCACAGCCTGACAGGGCCATGTTCCTTCTTCAGCATCTTCTGGATGGATAGCAGGGCTGGGGGTTGATCGTCTTGTTCAGCCATGTCCTCATCAGAGGGTTCCTCATCCGAAACTGATGAGGAAACGGCAATGGAGTGGGCAACGTCTGACTCGCTGAATCCGGTCGCACTGGTGGATGTGTGACGGAGCCGGACACAAGATCATGGTACTGCTGCACAGTCTGTGAACTGTCAACCATGGGAAAGCGAGGAAGTACAGCGACAACCCGAAACTGTCTAGACTGTCTGGGTTGTGCAGACAACCCCTTATCGGGTTGCTGAGGTTGCCTCACTGCGTCACAACAAGTCACCTCTGCTGGTTGTTGAACGTCTTCCCAGTGACACACTGAACGTCCACAACCACCTCCGCGAGTCGCTTAACGGTGGAGGAACCATCTCAACTGGCGGACGTGAGTAGGATACCTCAGCGTCAACAGGGCGTACAACCAACCGGTAGGAAGGTTGTTGGCAAGAAGGTTCTTCTCCGTAAAAAATTCTCTATCAAGGACTAAGCTTGGACTGCATGTCTTGCAACAAAGCCCAAGGTCTATGGGAGCAGGTGTGGCAACAGACGGGGTTAGCGACTGAAGCGGAACCATTTACCCTCCCTGGAAGCATGTTATGCTTTAATTAAAGTCCATAGGAGGCTAAGCAGCTTAAGGCTCCTCTCCAAATGACAGAGTCCTCAAGGGAATATCAGAAGGAGGGAGAACAGCACTTTCTCATCTACAGGAACCATGTCCGAGAAAAGCTAGGTTATCTCAGTGAGGGTTTCACTGGTGCATAAGCAGCAGACCAGAAGGCAACGTTATGAAACTGCTTGACAGTCTGTGAACTGTCAAAAGCTGAACTGTCAACCCCAACAGGTGCGTGAGGACATACAGCACTGGTGTATTAGTAGCACACCAGAAGGCAACGTCATGTAACTGTTTGACAGTCTGGGAGTTGGCAACAACCAAAGCTGTGTGGGGAAGCCTCAACTCCTGACTGACTAGTTTGCTGCGGGCGAGTGGCGGTAACCACAGTGTGTTGCGGAGGCTGACACACCGTGTCAAAACACGGCAGCTTGTGGTAGCTCACGCACGGCAACGGAGTGCTCCGTGTGTCTGTGGGAGTCAGCATGCATCTGGCAGGGTCGACTGCGCATGGGTGGAGGAGCTCTCACAACAAGAGTGTGGGAGCAGGCAGCCATGCCGGGCACACAACCGTGGCAGGCTGTAGGCCAACGGGTGCATCGTCAACCTTCTCCGCAGTCGGAGTGTGGGAGCTGGCAACAACAAAAGCGGAGTGCTGGTGCGTGGGAGGGACTGCCGTGGGTTGCGGAGCATGCCGCATTGCGGCAAAACACGGCAGCTTGACAGCACCTTCCCACTGCTGATGCGGTAGCTCACGCATGTCAACGGAGGGTGCAGCATGAACATGCGTCTGGCAGGATCGACTGCGCATCGGTGGAGCTCTCACAGGTGGAGTGTGGGAGCAGGCAGCCGCAGTATCTGCTGAGCGCACAACCGTGGCAGGTTGTAGGTTAACAGGTGCAGTGTCAACCTTCTCAGCACGATACTCCTGCATGAAAGAAGCAAGCTGAGACTGCATAAAAGACGGCAACAAACGGAGCTACTGTCCGTTGTGACTGAGGGTCTAAAACAGTTGGTGCGGCAACAGACGGAGTTACTGCCTGTTGCGGTACCACCTTGCCTCTCTCGGAAGGTGTGCAGTCGTCGGATGACTGCAGCGAGTCCGGACTGACCCAGTGGCTACACCTAGGCCGTTGGACTTGCGCGGAAGGGACCGACTTGCACTTAAAAAAGCTGCAAGATTTGGTCCATGGTTTCTGTGAGAAACCTCTTCCGCAGACGAGGAATAAATGGGCTTTCTCGTCTTTGTGTGGGTGGGGTGATCACGTCGGCAACGTGTGTAGATACACCCGAAACCACGGAGGGAAACGTCTGTTCGTCGATCAAGGCCTGTGGAACCCATAAGTCCTTCGACATTACTTCTCCCCTGGGCTTGGGAGCTTGTAAGAGGTATCGGACTAGGTGAACAACTGGCACGAACAGACGAACCCTCGAACGCAACACTGTAACACTTTGCGCATATCACTTTATCACTTTTGATTTTCTGTTAGCACTTATTTCACTGAAATCGAAACTTTAACTGATTTCTATCTGAAACACGCAATCCTATCCTTCATTAAAAGGTAGTATTTGCGAAAGCAGTATTACAATGCAACAGAAAAACATAATTAAAGATAAAGAATTCAGTGGCTGGAAAAGAGACTAAACACTAGATCAAATAAACTACGTTTAAAATCTCTCACCGCATAAAGCCTGGGAACAAGAATAAAACTCTAGAAACGTTTTACCTTCTTCCCCTACAGCGACTAGGGAGAAGAGTAAAAAACGAGAACAACGTTACCCGCTTGAACGAAACGTTTATTCTCCTCTCTCTCCCTCCGTCTCTATCTCTCTCTCTCTTCTCTCTTGACTTAGAACCTGAGAGAAGAGTCCAATTATATATCGTTAAAACATATTATTTGATAAAGGAAAAAACTGAAAGGTTTTTCAAATAAAAAGTTCCTTTATATAGAATTTAAACCATTTAAGTTAAGAAAGAATGAACGAAACGCTAGAATCGGTTTACTCTTACTGCAACGTGAAACCGTGAAATTCTCTCTATCGTAACGATAGAGCGCATGTTGAACGTTCTGAACGTCAACAACTGCGGAGACTAAACTAAACGTTAGTTCATCTTTGAAAACAGTATGAGATTATCAAAGAAATTCTTTCATAAAACATTAAAATTAAAAAAGTATTAAATTCTTAAAAGGTAAATAGGATATGACGGGCTCAATGTTAATTAACTTCGGTTCCAAGTAAGGACCGCCTACTATTAGGAAAGGTCGCATATAAACAAACATAAAAATTAATTTTTATAAGTTTATAATAAATGGAAAGTTAATCGAAGAGGCCTAGAAAGGCGGAGAGATATAAAATAAATAGATCTATAACTTGTTAAGCAAAATTACCAAAAACCTAAACACACTTCCGTCTAAGGGAAGGGTCGGCCATTTAAAAGTGAAAGAGAGTCCATACTCTCTTCGTCACCAACACTTCCGTCTAAGGGAAGGGTCGGCCATTTAAAAGTGAAAGAGAGTCCATACTCTCTTCGTCACCATAATTAAATCTATCCAAAACGAGTTCAAGTTTTGAAATGAAGATAAAACCCCTGCATAGCGAAAGCTCAAAACTGGAATAGTGTACTTCACCAAATCGTTGTGAAAACAAAACCAGTTAGGGACGGCGTATTTAGTAGGTCTTGCCTGTGGCACGACAGAGGGAAAATTGGTTCGTTGTTGACATCGAGTACTTGAGTACCTACCTGTATAGTGATCGCTGGCGTATTCCTCCCGTAGATTTTTTCTGTCGGGCAGCAGGGATGCAGCTATATGATCATCGGGTAAGTTTGATATTGAAAAATTGTCGTTTTGTGGTGTTGGACTTGTACTCTTGTATGAAATCATTTCTTTCCCTCGCAACTCCAAATTTTCTTTGAGCAGCGAGGGCGAGAAAATAATTAGCTGAAGGGTTTTCGTCATACATGAAGAAGCCAAAGACAGTTGTCTGTTGAACAACCTGGGACAGCACTTGAGATGGTAGAGGGACCTGGAGGGGTTTGAAATCTAGAACAAGAGGTACCAATTGCTCTTGGGCCACTTGGGAGCCACCAGAGCTGCTGTTCCCTTGAAAGTCTGCAGTTTGTTCAGTACTTTGAGTGGGAGGTTGAATGGAGGAAATAGGTAGATGTGAGACCACTGGTTCCAATCCAGAGATATCGCATCTGTAAGGACAGTGAGACAAGCGTCACCAAGATCAACTGATACTTTATTTGAATGTGCACGGAGATATATTACAAGGTGCGGACGGAAACGTAGGATGACGTTGGCGCCAAGTCAGATTGAAGTGCTCGCCAAAATATATGTTTTCTTACGCTTACAAATATATGAATTATGGGTTAACAAAAACATATTATGAAACGATACATACATCAAAATGTAGCTCTGGTGGAGCGGAATATATATACATAGGATACCACAGTGTGGCGAAGAGAGAATTTAAATTAATAAGTAGTTTGTCGATTTTCTGGACGACGAAGGGATCGGTGTCCTTACACATCCATTCCTGTCGCTTCCGGGTCCAATTTCAGTGCTACATATCGGGGAAGTTTTTTTGTTGAAGCTTGTCGCAAAGAGATCGATTTGCAGTTCCGGGACTTGCTCCAGAATGAAACAGAATGTTTTACGTCCAGAGACCATTCTGTTTTCTGAGGCTTGGATCTCGATAGGGCGTCCGCAGTCACATTGCGAACCCCTTCGAGGTGAACTGCTGAAAGATGCCATTTCCTCCTTTCTGATAAAGAGAGAATGGCTAGGATTACACGGTTGATCTGAGGAGATCTGGAGCCCGATCTGTTGACACTGCACTATTGTGTTGTCGATGAACAATTTGACGTGTGATTTTGTCTTTGGGCATAGTCTCTTCAGAGTCGGAAACACCGCCATAGCCTCCAGAAAATTGATAGGAAATTTCTGAAATACGATAGACCACTGACCCTGCACTTTCTTGGAAGAGGATTGTCCTCCCGAACCTTGTTCCGAGGCGTCCGTATGAATAGTCACAGAAGGAGGAGGGTACTGAAGAGGGATGTCGTTCGACAGACTCTTGGCAGTGGACCACAGCTTGAGCTGCTTCCGCAGTAAGGCTGGGGTTTTGTGGCAAAGATCTCTCTGAGCTCTGGATGCCTTTCTTCTCCAGACTCTTTTGGCATCTTTGAGCCTTGCTTTCAGGATTGGGTCTGTCACAGCAGCGAATTGTAATGACCCCGAGAGCTTTTCTTGTTGTCGTCTGGTGAGTACAGTACTTTTGAACGAAGTAGGCACCTGATCGAGTTTGCGATTTCCTTTCTCTTGCCTTGTGGTAGAGAGAGGGCGTGTGGCAGTAGGTTCCATTGAAGTCCTAACCATTGGAATTTCTGAGCTGGAGATAGCCTGGACTTCTCGAGGATGATTTGGAAGCCCAGAGATTGTAGGAAGTTCATGACCTCTTGGGCTGTTTGAAGACATTCCAACTTCGTTGCAGCCCAGATTCTTACACTTGGGCATAGCCCAAGAATTAGATTTTCTAAATTTTAGTTAAAAGCGCATTTAACTTTCATTTAGAATTTTTTTCTCACACCAACTGGAGACTTATTTTCATTTCATTCGATGCTAAACTTCTTTGTGCTTTATAAAAATAAATCATAACAGTTTTCGATATAACGCTATAATAGGCTAAATCACTCACAAAGCTAAGAAAAACTCCAAGCAACCATCAAAGATGGCGTTGTGAAAAGGAATGGTTCAACAGGAAACATGTTTGTAGCACATTGAGATCGGGAGTTGTAACAGCTCTCTCGCCCATGTATCCAACCCTATCCCTTATCCTTCGAGACAAGGTTTACTCTATTCGGGGAAGGATAACCATGGCTTGTTATTAGCAAGTCCCTGATTTATACCCAATATCTCTCAAGATATTTGCTCCAGAGCTTAGAACTCTGGGATACCTCTAAGGTAAAATTTCTCAGGTACTGTATATCACTCCCAGAAATATCCCGAGTAGAATCTGCCATTGAGGAACTTCCATCAAGACAACATGGGTCGAGCCAAAAAAAGTAATTTAAGATAACATTAGGCCAATGGTCATGCACTGGGCAGTTCCTGCTGCCACTGAATGGTGAACACTCGATATCACACATTGAGAGCCGCATATGTTTCTACGGGGGAGATTCTTTTTTTTCTTTTAAAGATCACTTACTGAACTAATAATTATTGACAATAATTGGAATAAAATATACTAACTGGCAACCCACGAGTTTCTAACGAACTATGTACGATGAATTTTATAATTTGTTGCATCAGTTTTGACGCTTACTGTACAACAACACCAACTGTTTACGCATGAAGTTCTACACTGTAATATGTCATGAAGCATGATGCAACTCTTGAGGTGTTGACTGTTTGGCATGTAGGTAGCGTAATAACGGATTTTGAGCAAAGCGAAAAATCTATTTTTTGGTGATATGGCCATGTCGTCCTGATGGAAGGTTCCTTTAGGCAGCTTTCTAAAGATATTTAGCTACAGTGATACTCCCAGAGAATTAACCATAAGTTCCCAGAATTCTAACTCCTGGCGCGAGTATCCTTGATATGACGCATGGCAATCTTCACCCCGAATAGATTCTACGCTTTGAGGGGGAAGAGTGGCGAAAATGAAGGGGATTGCTTGATTGATTTAAAGTTTTCAGGCATCCTGACATCTGAGGTCATTGACGCCGGTAACATTTAATTTATGTATACAAAAATAAAAAATAAAATAAAAGAAAAAATAAGAGTATTCAATTAAATCATAAAAGTTGAATGTCATAAAAATTAAATATTTTTCAGAAGACCTGCTTCTGAAATAAATCTAAAAATGCCACTTGCATGGTAGGACACGTCATTTCCAAGAATCTTGGCAAGGATGAACCTGCCACCCTCACCTCGAGCCTCAAACAGATATCTATTCCTTAAGTTGTTATAATTGGGGCATTTGGTCAACAAATGCCTTACTGTTAGAGGTACTAAACAGTTGTCACAATACGGTTGGTGTTGGCCCTTCAGCAGAAACTCATGTGTCAACCGAGTGTGACCAATACGGAGACGACAAAGAGACGTCTCCCATTTTCTGGGCATCATATTACACCTCCAAGAAGATATGTCATTTGTTACCTCTCGCATTTTATTCCCATCTAGGCTATCACATTGCTGTTGCCATTTATTGCAAACCAATTTCTTGATGTCAGGTAAGAAATCATTACAGGGAATGGGATACCTTCTTGGCAGCAACTCTGGTGCAGCCTTCTTAGCCAGTGAATCTGCCTTCTCATTCCCAGACACACCTACATGTGCTGGAACCCAACAAAATTGAACTGTTATACCTCTCCGTCCAATAATAAAAAGCCATTCTAAAATCTTTAAAACTAGAGGGTTATTCGAATTAAAAACTTCTATAGCTTGGACACTCCTTGCATCACTAAAAACTGTAAAAACGGATTTTGAGCGAAGCGAAAAATCTATTTTTGGGTGAGATAGCCATGGCGTCCTGATGGAAGGTTCCTTTTTGGTAGCTTCCTTGGGTATAAGACTACTAAGATATTCCCAGAGAATTTAACCACAGGTTATCACAGAATTCTAACTTCTGGAGCGAGTATCTCAAAGGTTTCCCCTTAAGACATCGTAATACAACAGGGGACGCGCATGTCTGAACGCGCCACATAGCTATCTTCACCCCGAACAGAGTTAATGCTTCGGTGTGTAAGGACTGAGAATAGCTGGGAGCCGTTCCACAGCTAATCTCACTCGTGGCTACTACTGATACTCGAGACGTAAACAAACGGACGCCATTGCTCTAATGACGTCACGCCCGTCTTCATCATGAAGCCAGTTGCTGCCCATCACCATGATACAGTAGCACAGGGTGGGAACAAAACTGGACGAAGTAGTAGGGAGGGTCCATCAGGACGCCATGGCTATCTCACCCAAAAATAGATTTTTCGCTTCGCTCAAAATCCGTTTTTTGGGCTCAAGCCATGGCGTCCTGATGGAAGAGTACCAGAGAATCAATGTATCGTGGTAGATTTTCCCCCAGTATTAAGTGCCTAGGCATTGACAAAACAGCAAAGTAATCTTAGATAAAGAACCATAGGAACGAAGTATCCTGCCCCCCTTGGCAGTGAAGTTCCCATGGGCTATGCCGACGTCAAAGTGGTATTGAAGGGCTATTCATCCTGAGAGAAGAACTTGAAGAACTTAGAGATGAAGCGGAATGTTTGGTATTTGTATAGGAACATTCTGAAATTAGACCAGTGGTGGTTGGGCACTGTGTATAGAGTTCATCTCTTGGTTATCAGAAGTAAGTATTCGTGTAGGAACCTTACTTAGTCAGGGTGAATATAATCTAGGATTAAACATCTTAAATTCTTCATAACCATAAGAAAGGAGGAATAAATAAAACTATGACATGTATGTATTTCATAGTAAGTAGGAGCTGAAAGAGACGCATAAGTAATAAAATAGAAATTTTATTTCACAATGCAGAAATTAAATAATTTACAGCAAAAGTAAAGTTCATTTACAGTAATAATAATGTACATAGAAATAAAGGCTTGCTCTTGAATCTGAAAAGGAATTTCAGGATATTAGTAGGTACTCGTTCTCGAGGAACGCAAGTCTTTAAATAACACATCATGCTCAAGGCATGCGGCACTTGTGTGACACTATGACATTTCACCTGGGATAAGAACAGTTATAAAAGCACTAAGTGTTTTTAGACATCACTATGAATCGCTCGAGGGTCAACATAGGCACCCGAAGAGTTAGAGTCCCAAGTAACTCACTGTTCTACGCAGAGTTAGGTGCAGGTTTCATAACACTACCTGCGGCTACCACAAAATGTTTGACTTCGTGCACTTGTTTCGCATAATGTTTAAAGAAAACTCGCGAGGACTTCCAGCCCGTGAAGTTTTTAAGGCTTTCAAAGTCCATGCTCTGAAAGAAATTCAGAGAAGATGCCACTTTTCTAGGATCATGACCAGCGGGTGTACTGTTCGGATCCGCTCTGCGAATGAAGTAGGTGATTTTCGCTCTTAATTGTTTCAGTGACAGGTCGCTGCCCGATGTTTCTCCTTTGAAGAGTTGGCCTCCACCAAAGTTCGAAGTTCTGCGAAGATAGACCTTGAGGCTCTCTACTGGACATAGAGAGACATCCTCCTTCAGGGGGCATATTCTCCAAGGGCCCCATCTTTTGGTGGGTAATTCATTTTTAGCGAGAAACGTCGGATCAGGGGAGAGGGTCACTTCTCCTGAATCGGTAAACAGGATGTGTCCTTCTTCTCTTGATAATGCCACTATTTCGCTGACTCGAGCTCCCGAAGCGAGAGCAAATAAAAATATAACTTTCTGAGTCAGATCCTTGAGGGGGCATGAATCATTGTCCAAGTTGGAGGCGAAATGGAGTACCTTGTCTAGTGACCAGGAGATCGGTTTCGGAGGGGGTGCTGGACGTAGGCGAGCACATGCTTTTGGTAGTTTGTTGAAGATGTCGTTGGACAGATCAATTTGGAAAGCATATAGAATTGGTCTAGCCAAGGCCGATTTGCAGGTTGAAATCGTATTGGCTGCTAATCCTTGTCCATGAAGGTGAATGAAGAAGGACATACAGAAATCAATTGTGATTTCTTTAGGATGTTTTGCCTTGACAAAGGAGACCCATTTCCTCCAGGATGATTCATATTGCCGTCTCGTGGATTCGGTCTTGTATTCCTCTGGGAAGTCTAGACTTTTCTTCGAGATCCCAAACCTCTTCTTTGCGGCAAGGGAGAGAAAATCATGAGATGAAGGTCCTTGATTTTCGATGATGAAGCGAAGACAGTCGACTTCTGTACTTGTTGAGAGAGAACTGGGCCCGGGAGAGGGATCAGCTTGGGCTGTAGCTCCAGGACCAGGGGGTACCAGTTGCTCCGGGGCCACTTGGGAGCCACTAGGGCCGCTGTCCCTTTGAAGGTTCTCAGTTTGGAGAGGACTTTCAACAGAAGGTTGGTGGGAGGGAACAGGTAGATCTTGGACCACCTGTTCCAGTCCAGTGACATGGCGTCCACTGCTTCTGCTTTGGGGTCCTCGTACGGGGCTACGTACAGAGGAAGTTGATTGTTGTCGCTCGTTGCAAAGAGATCTATCTGAAGTTCTGGGACTTGGTGAGAGATGAAGGAGAACGATCTTGCGTCTAGAGACCATTCCGACTCTATCGGGTTTGTCCGAGATAGAGCATCCGCTGTCACATTGCGGAATCCTTGTAGGTGAACTGCAGACAGGTGCCACTTCTTCTTCTCCGCCAGACGGAAGATTGGGAGAAGCACCTGATTTATCTGGGGCGATCTTGAGCCTTGGCGATTGAGACAACGAACTACCACCGAGTTGTCTAGGGTTAGACGGATGTGGATCGAGGGCGGCGGGGATAACTTCTTCAGAGTTAGAAGGACCGCCATGGCCTCCAAGATGTTTATGTGGAACGTCTTGAATAGTGGAGACCAGGTACCTTGAACCTGTTTCTGGTGGGAGTGACCTCCCCAACCTTCCAGTGAGGCATCCGTGTGGATGTTGAGTGATGGAGGAGGGTGTTGGAGAGGAATGGACCTTTTCAGGGCCTTTTCTTCCGACCACGGCTTTAGGAGGCGTCGTAGTCTGTTTGGAAGCCGTCTCTTGAGGTCTCTTCGAGCGATGGATGCCGAGCGTCTCCAGACTCCCGCGGCATCCTTTAGCTGTGCACGAAGCACTGGGTTTGTCACTGAGGCGAATTGTAGAGAGCCTAGAACTCGTTCCTGCTGTCGTCTTGAAATGCGTTTGGATTTCAGTAGTCGCTTGACAGACCCTGCTATTTCCTTCCTTTTCTTCTGGGGGATGGAAAGGCGGTGTGACTGAAGATTCCAGTGGATTCCCAACCACTGAAACTTCTGAGCTGGAGAGAGGCGAGATTTTTTCTCGTTGATCTTGAATCCCAGGTGTTCTAGGTACTGGGTAACTTCGTTGCAAGACTTTGCACACTCTTCGGGCGATTGAGCCCAGACTAGCCAGTCGTCGAGGTAGGCCATCACCTGGACGTTTCTTAGGCGGAGCTGTTGAACTATGGCATCCGCCAGTTTTGTGAAGATCCGAGGGGCCACATTGAGGCCGAAGGGCATGGCCCGGAAGGCGTAGCTTTTCCTTTGGAGTCGAAATCCTAGGTAGGAGGAAGCGTGATGGTTCATTGGAATGTGCCAGTAGGCATCCGCCAGGTCTATAGAGACCGTGTAGGAACCTTGAGGCAGAAGGGTCCTTATTTGTTGAAGCGTCAGCATCTTGAATTTGTTGTTCTCTATGAACTTGTTGAGGGGGGATAAGTCCAGAATGACTCTGAGTTTGTCTGAGTCCTTCTTGGGAACACAAAACAGTCTCCCTTGGAACCTGGTGGACTTTACCTTCCTTATCACCTTCTTGTTCAAGAGGTCTAGAACATATTCTTCCAGAAGGGGGGTTGATTGCTGGAAGAACTGCTGGAAGATTGGGGGTGGTTGCGTCCAACTCCAGCCTAGACCGTTCTTGATGATGCTGTGTGCCCAGGGATCGAAGGTCCAACGATCCTGGAATTGGCGGAGTCTTCCTCCCACCGGAAGCACTTCATTGCTTCTGGTGTCCCGAGGACTTGCTGCCTCGGCCGCTAGCTCCCTTTCCTCCTCTACCTCTGGAGGGACGACGAGATGCGTCTTTGCTCGCACCCCTGAATGAGCCTCTACCTTTGGCATGAAAGGTAGTTGATGGTTGCTCAAAGGCAGGGGTGAAGACCGGTGACTGTGACAACACCGGTTGGGGGACCAATTGAAAGGTCTGTTGTGGTTGGGCAACCACTTGGGAGGTAGCGGGTCCCAGAAACTGACGTCTTTGCTGACGTTGCTGGGGTTTTGACTTTTGGGGTTTCCTCTTAGGCTGAGGTCCGTCGTCCTGAGAGGGTTTCCTTTTCCTGGACATGCCCCACTTATGGAGAAGGTTCCTATTCTCCGTGGCGGCTCTGTCAGTTATTTCCTTCACAAGGTCAGAAGGAAACATGTGCTTTCCCCAGATGTTGGAGGAAATCAGCCTCCGGGGTTCGTGTTTCACGGTGGCACCGGCAAACACGAATTCACGACAGGCTCTTCGAGCCTTTATGAAGTGGTACAAGTCCTTCATTACCGTCAGTAAGTGGGATTTGGAGAGTACCATGTAGTGATCTGGTACTCTAGTGTCACAGGCCATAACTTCCAGTTGGACTTGATGAGAAAGAGATGCCGCAAGCCTCTCCTTCGTGTCTTGTTCCCGGCGAAGGAGGTGATCGTTGAGCTTAGGGAGGTCTTCATTAAACTGACGTCCGGCGACGTCAGGATCGAGCCTTCCCACGACGAAAGTATGCTGAACATCTTTCCAGTGTCGAGCGTCAGGGGGGGTCACGATGGAGAAGGGTCTGTACTCCTTAAGTGCAGGGCAGGGTTTCCCTTCTTCCGCCGCTTTAAGGCATGCAGCTAAGGCCTTTTCCAAGAATGGAAGAACCGCAGTATCAGGTGCAACGTAAGTAGGGTGCTTCTTGCTCAATGCCGGAAGCTTAGAGCAGGTAAAGCCTCTACTCTTGAATGCGGAGGCTAGCATAGCCTGGGCCTTTGCGAGATCGAACACTATTTCTTCCTTAGGTTCGGTCTCTTCCTTCGAGGCAGGTTCGGAACGAAGCCGGACGTAACAGTCCGGGTAGGCCTCAAAGCTTGGGAAGAACTCCACATCTTCCAAAGGGACCGTGCCGATCTTATCACTGACAAAGATCCTGCCGGTCGCAATAACCATATGCTCTGCATACCTCCACGGGTTGGCATGAGAGCAAGCGGGGAGATCCTTGACCGAAATCTTCTTCGGCTCTCTGGATCCTATCATCGACCTGATGGACTCCTGGTTCTCCTTCAGCCTGTCGTCCATGACGGCTCTAATCAGCCGGATCAGTTCTTGAGTAGAAGAAGAAGGATCCGGAGTCGAGGAGGTAGACGGAATAGACATTTCCGTCGGTGTAGGAGTAGGAGGGGGGATGGACGAGGGAGCAGCTTCTAGCTCCGACTCGGTGTACTCCACCTTGTCTTCGTCATCTTCGGCTCCTTGAGCCATAAGCGTCTTCTCCGTGTCTTCCGAGACGTCCGAAATCTGTTCGTCATCTTCGGAATCCAGACGACACTCGTGCATGGACTGAGCCATGACCACATCAGGTTCCACCGTAATTTGGACAGTGGGGATTACATCTTTGGGTACCACTGAGTCAGGGGAGGCCTTAGGGAACAATAGTGACCTCAGTTCTTCGGTGGCCAGGTACGGTCCGGTAGCATTTTTCTGGAAGCCACGCACCCACTTGCGCAGCTTTTCACGAGAAATGTCTCTAACCTCCGCTGAAGGAGGATTATGGAAGGCCTCAACTAGGTGAGCCTGGCAGACCGTACAATCCAGTGGATTCCAAAACTTCAAATCCCCTTTCTTGTCTGCACAAGGGGCGTGAGTCCTGCAAGCCGTATGCCCGTAAAACTGCGGGCGTTTCACAGCGCAGAAGGCGAAATCACACTTCATCTGCTCCTCCTGTGGAAGAAAGAGAAAATGAGTATGGGGGAGTCATAAGAATGGCTCTTAAACTAAGTTAATATTAATCATTAATTTTAACTTAAGGAAGGTGTGATGCATAGAGAATGAAAATAGTAAAGGAGAACATGCTCCATGCATCTCGCCCGGCTGGTTACCATAAGCTTGGTCCCTGGATAATCCGAGTGACCGAGGGCACTGGATATAGTTTCCTAGACTTCCAAGTATTTTGGAATTCCATGGAAAAAACCAAGGACAAGATTGGGACCGAATTCATTCGGTTCCCAGTTAAGGGCCAGAAGGCCTCATTTAAAAGGTAACTGCTTCTGGCAACCAGCCGTGCTAAGATGTACATAGCATGCTGGAATTAGAAGAATGCAAAGAGACAGCATGATCACTAATAGAGCAGTACTAGGTACTGATCTTAATAGCAGAAGCAGCTTATCTGTTTGCGATATAGGGCTATCATAGTCTTATGATAGCTACAGTAAGGGGGTGCAAGTATTCTTGACGCCTCCGGGGCATCCGGCAAGCCGCCGGCATGCCGGAGCTCGCTCCAGCATAGATTCTGGCATTAGGACAGACAATGTTCAAAGTCAGTCAAATACCAGGATGGCGGCCGCCGGCACAACGGCGGCACGCCGGCAGGGAGCGGCGGCTCCGGCAGTCGGAGGATGCCAGGTTGGTGACTGGGATAAGGATGGTAAAGGCTGTATCGGGTTGCCGGCAGTATATGCCGGCACTCCGGTGGTCGACCGGCAAGCGGACGACTAGTTAGGAGGAGGAGAGCCGCCGGTAGTAGCCGGCGGCAGCCGGCAGTCCCTCGGTACACGGGGGGCTGGCGGCAAGGTTAGGGAGAGTCACCAAATAGGAGGCAGGTATTGCCGACGGTAGAGGCGGCAAGAGACCAGCACCCGGATAGGGAGAGAGACAGGGGGGAGGGGGGAAGGGATGTAGGAAGTACCATCAGGATTCCAAACATCACTCCCCCTCCCTGAGGGGGTGTACCCATGATAGAGGCAGGCTCTAACATCCATGAGCAGGGGTCACTAGGGACCGGGAGCAAGGTAGCCCAAGGGAGGGCTAGGGTACACCCAAGGAGGGGGGGGGACTCCCATATGCAGAACTATACTAGTAACTAACCTTATAGGACACTATGAAGGTATGTGTACCAGAGCGGACTGCACAAGGAAGCTCGGGTAGCCCTACTATTCCACACTAAGGAGGAGTTGTAGGACAGGGGACAGATGGGTATAAACTAACCTAAGCATAGGCTAGGCTATACAAGAGATAGGTGGGGAGGGAGAAGAGAGAAGTCTTCCCAGGAAGGGTTTCTGTACCAGAGCGGCCACTAAGGAAAGGGAGGACACTCCTTAACCTAAGATCAGGCAGATCAGCTAAAACGGTGCAAGAGTACAGTTTTAGCATGGAACAGAGAAACCTTCCTAACCTAAACTAGAGCAGGGCTAAAAGACCTGAACTAGGAAAGGAAGAAGACATATCGCTATCGCAGGAAAGTCGTAGACTATCCTAGCCATAGAGGTAGGCTAGCCTAACCTCACTCTCGGACGCAACCCTAAAGGGGGTTCATTCCTTTAGGGAGGACAGAGAGGCGATATATACTCTATTAGACAATTAATCCCTTTACTCAGAAAAGGAATCAAGGCTAAATAGAGGGAATGCCTAGGCAGGGGATGAAGGAAGCATATAGGGGTCCTAACATTAGGTTAGGCTAGAAAGAGTCACTGACTAGCCTATCCCCTATATGGTCCCTGAAGGCGAAAACATTTGCATCACTGTCAAAAGTATTGTAAAATAATGCCACTATCTTCATAACTTAGTCTAGGATCACTAATAAATCATGCATGAACACTTGTATGTAGGCTCCTGGCCTGGGGGCTATAGTAGCCGACTGGTATGAGGTCAATCGATGACCGATAAAAAGCGTCTAAACACGATATAAAAGTTCCTAGCTATGAAGACTAAATAAACTAATGTATTCGATTAGTATATAATGCCGGAAACGTTGTTGTGGCTAACTAAATAAGACATGCATAACAACAACGACGCCATAAAATGGCGGGTCCGGTAGAGGCACAGCTCTGCCACAAAACAGCAATTATCTCGAAAAGTAATATTTACTTTACGGCCAGAGCTTAATTAAACAATACTGGAACCTTGTACTCAACTTTCCAGAAGAAGGCGAGGCTGAAGGTAACGACATAGCGAAGATGCAAAACGATAAAGTTAACACAGGGAAAATCCGTCTAAGTAGGGCAGCTACTAAACAAAGGATGAAGACGGGCGTGACGTCATTAGAGCAATGGCGTCCGTTTGTTTACGTCTCGAGTATCAGTAGTAGCCACGAGTGAGATTAGCTGTGGAACGGCTCCCAGCTATTCTCAGTCCTTACACACCGAAGCATTAACTCTGTTCGGGGTGAAGATAGCTATGTGGCGCGTTCAGACATGCGCGTCCCCTGTTGTATTACGATGTCTTAAGGGGAAACCTTTGAGATACTCGCTCCAGAAGTTAGAATTCTGTGATAACCTGTGGTTAAATTCTCTGGGAATATCTTAGTAGTCTTATACCCAAGGAAGCTACCAAAAAGGAACCTTCCATCAGGACGCCATGGCTTGAGCCCAAAAATTACCCTCCTTCTCCAACGCTATTTTCTCAATAGCGGTTAATATGCCATACAGTTCGGCAGTAAATATGGAAGCGGTCAGAGGAAGTGCACTTCTACAATTAAAACCATTACTATGTACTCCAAATCCAACGCCAGCATCAGATTTGGAGCCATCAGTACAGATAAAAGTTGATCCTCTATGTTCTTTAACATGTTCATTAAAAAGACACCTGGTTTCTAGGTCTGACATATTCTTCTTATCTCCAATAAAATATTTACAAAAAGATATCTCTGGTAACTTCCATGGAGGTGTTGATGATACCTTGAATGGAAGTACCTTATTTCTAATTATATCCAGACTATTTAATAATAGTTTCACCTGAAAGCCATAAGGTTGAGGAAATTTCGGGTGCAACTCAAAGTATGATGCGTGTCTTACAAGGCTTGCATTCTGAAAGGCTAGAGAGTTAGGGAGTCTTTGCAATCTAAACCAATACCGAATAATGGAAGACATTCGGTAAAGGTCTAGAGGTAACTCTCCAGCATCAACAAGGAGACTTGGGATAGGAAGAGGTTTTAAAAGCTCCAGTAGACAATCTAATACCTGCATGATGTATCGAGTCTAATATTTTTAACCGGCTTGGGGTGGCTGAAGAATATATTTCACAACCATAACTAATTTTGGAAAAAATCAAGGCCTTGTATAATTTTTAAATAGTATTGCGGTCTGGCCCCCATGATGTATGGGACAATACTTTTAAGATATTCAGAGCTTCAACACATTTAGCTTTTAACGCTTTTAAGTGAGAAACCCATGTAAGCCTACAATCAAATATCAAACCTAAAAATTTAGCTTCTCTTGCACATGGTATCCGTTGACCTTTAATGTATATATCCGGGTCTGGATGTACTCCCCGGATACGACAAAAATGGACAATGGTAGTTTTACTTGTCGAGAACCTAAATCCATTCATGTCAGCCCACTGGTTAATTTTATCAATAGAGAGTTGGATTTTTCTCTCAACCATTGCCATTCTAGTGCCAGCAAATGATATTGAGAGATCATCCACAAATAATGTTAAGAGAACATCCTGGGGAATGGCTGAGGATATCCCATTAATTGCTAGTGCAAAAAGGGTTACACTCAGCACACTACCCTGAGGAACTCCTTCTTCCTGGCACTTACTCTCTGATAGAGTATCCCCAACTGTCACTTGAAAAACTCTACGTGAAAGAAATGCCAGAATAAATAGTGGCAGCTCTCCTCTCAATCCGATTTCATGAATGGTTTCAAGTATACCATATCTCCATGTGATATCATATGCCTTTTCAAGGTCAAAAAATACTGTAACATGGTGCTGTTTGGAAGCAAAGGCTTCACAAATAGAAGACTCAAGTCGTATCAACACATCAGTCGTTGAGTGCATTTTTCGGAATCCACATTGAATCGATGATAAAATACCTTTCTTTTCAAGGTACCACATCAGCCTTGCATTGACCAACTTCTCCATGATTTTACATAAACAAGATGTCAATGCAATAGGACGATAGTTTGCTGCTAAAAACTTGTCTTTACCGGGTTTTAAAAAGGCTAAAATAATGGCTAGTTCCCAAACACTTGGGTAACTATGATCATGCCATATTCTATTAATAATGCTTAAAATAAATAGCTTTGTATTAAAATGTACATGTTTAATCATTGCATATGGAATTCCATCGGGTCCAGGGGCTGTATCATTGCAATGAGCAAGTGCGGAATCAAATTCTCTTTCAGTGAAAGGAGAATTATACGACTCTTCCCTTCTTGTTGCAAAATTTAAAATTTTCTTTTCTTCAGTGCTCCTATACTGGTGACCAGGGGCTCCTTCACATTTGCTGGATACATTTGAAAAATGATTAGCCAGGGCATTGCTGACATCATTTGCTTCAGTTACATACTGGCCATTCACCTTCAACACTGGTGGTGGGTTGGGGGTGAATTTGCCAGCTATCTTTTTTACTTTCCTCCACACAGAAGATGGAGGTGTTCTACTGTTAATGGAGGAAACAAAAGACATCCATGTCTGGAGCCTTGCTTCTTTCATGGCATGACGGAACTGTGCGCTACATTTCTTGTACATAATTAAATTCTCATCAGTTCTGCGTCTACGCAATCGTGTTAAGAGATCTTCTTGTGGCTCTGTGGAGGACAGTTAGTTCTGAAGACCACCACGGGACTGGTCGTCGTTTGAATAACCCTGTTGTTTTGGGAATTGAATTGACTCCTGCTGTATGAAGAGTTCCATTCAGTAGGTCTCTGGCATCATCAATACTTTCAAACTGTTCTGCTCTCCCTTCGATTTCACTTAGCTCACAAAATTTAACCCAGTCTGTCTTGTCTAGATTCCAACGTGGCGATCTTTGCAAAGGCGGACCCTTATTGGTGTTTATAATGATTGGTGCATGATCACTAGTATGCCAATCATCTAATGTCCTCCAATCAAAATCAAGAAGGCAGTTAGAGCTTGCAACTGAAAGGTCAATGCATGACAAGGTACCTGTCTGAACATGGAAGTGTGTGGGCTCTCCTGTATTAAGGAGTCCCACATCCTCATTCTCCACAATTGATGAGATAATATTGCCCCTTGTGTTTGCTAAAATATCACCCCATAAAGGATGTCTACCATTCATATCTCCCAGTAAGAGAAATGGTTGAGGGAGTTGATGAATGACCTCTGGTAAATCATCATATAAAATATTATCATTTGGAGGCAAGTAGAGAGAGCATATTGTATATTTTCTTCCTATATCAATTGGTACAGCCACTGCCTGCAGTGTTGTACATATAGACATAGGTATTTGGGGAACATCTCGACGAACGTACATGAGACTTCCACCATGGCTCCCTGCTTGATGATTATATGGTGTTCTATAGCTAACATACTCTCGAGGACTAGGAGTGTTAGCATCAAGCATACTTTCCTGTAGACATACAATTATGGGGGAATGTTCATGAATTAGGAGCTTAAGTTCTTCAAATTTCGCCCTTAAACCCTGACAGTTCCATTGCAAAATTGAGGAGAAAATTATGGATTATTTGGGAAGACATCTTGGATGAGGTCTTCCCATTAGCAGTTTTTAATCTAACATTATTACCTGTAGGTTTCTTCAGAGATGGTCTTGTTATGTTGGGTTTTACGTTGGAATTTTTCTTTGTATCTTTTTTATATATTTGTTGAGGGGGATGGTGGACCTCGACTTGAATTTCTGATTTATTTAAATTGTCTTCTGGTTGATCGCCAACATCAACAGACAAAATATCATATTTATTTGATGTCATAATTCTAGTATTTCTTATGGAAGGGGGTGAGAGAGATGGAGGTCTCTCTCTTTTACGATTAATAGGTTGCGAGTTACCAGTTTTTGTACCTTCCCCACAACAGGTACACCTGATAACTTGGTGTCAGGTGGAATCTCCATTAAATCAGGCAAGGATATGGCCTGGGAGAGGTTAGTACTATCCTTTGTAATGGGGGACAAAGGTTTGATAGTGGTGGGCAATGTCTTTTTGTTGATACTCAATGATAAATCTTTAGGAGGAGATGTTCTTGTCTTATGCAGCACTTTATCAATAGATGGTGAATTCCTTTTTCGAGAACTACCTACAGTAGTAGGTGAGTGAGATGATTCCCGAGGAACTTTTTCTCCTGTTTTTAATGTCTTTGCATAAGTATTAGATTTATTTAATAATCTCTTGGCATGCCCCACGCTTACATGTTCAATAATTGATTTATTGAGGGCAGCCTCTTCTAACTTATAAAACTGGCAGCTCCTATCATTAGATTTATGATTAGAGTTGCAGTTTAAGCACCTTGCCTCAAGTGTGCAATGCCCATGGTAAATATTGGAGCAAGTATTACAAATTTTTTCATTATTGCAAACTTTGGAAGGATGTCCAAATTTAAAGCAATTATAACATTGCAGTGGCTTCTGCTTAAAAGGTTGAACTCTGATCCTTTCGTTTTCTATGTCTATGTGGAAAGGTACATCAGCATCCTGGAAAGTAAGAACAATCATTGATGTTCCAGTTACTTTATGTACTTTCCACACTGATAGAGGACACATAGCCAATATCTCCTCTTCGGTAAATTTATATAGATCCCTATTGAAAACCACTCCCCTTCCATAGCTAAAGTTTAGATGGGGTTTGATGTCCAATTTTACATCATCATTTACTGTCTTCAAATTGGACAATATAACAGACTGTGTGTATGACTTGGCTTTTATCAAGTAACTTTTCTTCCCGAATCGAGATATATCTCCAGGTGTGATCGTTCCTACCTTCCTCTGAAGAAACTTGCAGATCTTGAAATAATTTTCTGTACCTCCTACAGATTGAGCAAGAAGCCACATTGGTAATTTTGCCTTTCTTTGGGATGGCATATCTGCCTCTATATCTTCATCAGCCCAGTCTGCTGGTATGTAGACATCCAGATCTTTAGGTGCCCCATCACACAGAGCACCCTTAACACTCATATTACCTACTTTAATATCAACAATGTTACAGCTTGCATTAAATGCTTCCTCATGACAATTAAATGATAACCAAGATTCCCAATTATCATCTTGAAGTTTCATTCTAATTTCTTTTATTGATCCGTGACACTCAAATATTTTATGTAGCACATCATAATTAGCTTCTAAAGGGATTTGGGTAACGTGCAGGACATTCAGTTTTCCTGTGTTGCCCAAATTGCCCTTTTTTCCGAATGTTTAAAGAACAGTACTTTTTAGTTCCTACGTCGTCAACGGAGTTTTCTTTAAATGAATTGCCAGAGGTCGTCAACAGTGCCGGGGGCGAGTTAGCATATCCAGGGGAGGTGGGGTCATTGTCACAAGAATCCACCAAAATAAAGAAAAGAGAAGAGTGATATTTTGAATAGTTTGATTTACCTGCTTGAGAACATTAAGGCATCACATGTTGGGAAGGAAATTTGCACTCTCCACTACTGGCACAGTGAGAGTATACTTCCCAAATGGTCCACTCCATACCCTACCCGAAGGATAGCATCAAAACAGATATAGAGGTACAGGTGTAAGCTGAACCTGCCTGTTAGGACTGAGACCAAGAAACTATGGACTCATCCTCCCCATATCTGTAATGACGGGCTTCCGGCCAAAAGCCGAGAGTCCTACCCCAAGCATTGGATCCCCCTGGATTCCGAAGACCTAACACTTGAGAATAGTTTCGCCAAAAAGGTCCAAACCATCTTCGGGATGGCTGAGATCATCCAATACTCTCACATATAACTTAGAGCACAAACACCTCCCAACCGTGACACCTTTCCCATTCATCAAAGCAGGCAGCAATACCGGATGTAGAAACATCTGACCAAGTGGCAATAACAGATGTAGAAACATTCATGCCATAAAGAGAGAGAGAAAAAAAAAGGATAATAAACATACATATATATGTAAAAATATACACATATACATATGGAAAATTTTACTCATAGGGTTGGGACAGCATCATGAAAGAAAGTTTATAATATTAGGAGAAGGTTGAAGCAACATAAAGAGGAAGAAAAAGATAAGAAAGAGAGAAATTTAGATTCGAACTGGGGGAGCAATTTCCCCAAGTTCGAGAGCCCTCTTGCCCGTCACCAAGTTTCAGCACGGGAATAGAATGCCGTGCTGAAGCTCAATGACTTCATCAAGGCATTCTCTCATTAAGAGGGAAAATGAAGGGGAGCCGTTATCAAGGTTACCCGGTGGATCCCCTCCCAGTACTACTACGGTGTATTATTCCTTGTTGCATTTAAGCATGGATAGCCGCAAATAGAGTAGCTTTGGGTGGGGTCTTTCGTTACATAGTTGTATACTCCTTTTTAAAAGAAGGGAGGGTCCATCAGGACGACAAGGCCATATCACCCAAAAATAGATATTTTGCTTTGCTCAAAATCCGTTTTTTGGGCTCAGCCATGTCGTCTTGATGGAAGTTTACCAGAGAATTACTTGAAAGTACTATATCTGTGGGTTTGTATAAGTGCCTTTACTTTGACTAAGTTCCTTATGTGGTCTCCCAGACCTTACATATATGACATTACCATCATTTGTCATATCCACTAAGTTTGAAACTAACTTAGGGCTTCCTGCCCCCTAAAGGGATATTGTCGATATCGACTATAAGGCGTCATAGTTTGTCATTCTGTCGGAACAATGTGGAACTTGTAAAGATTACCAGGTTGTTCTTTCAGAGGTTTTACTCTCAAGAATATTATCTTAGGAAAAATAAAAGGCTCTGGATAGTTTATTTGTATTCATAAAGGGCGAATAAGACGCAGATACATTTATATGTCTTTTTATTTTTATAGACAAAATATAAAAATGCAAAAAGCAAAATGTATCATTAGAAAGAATCTTTGTAACATATCTACATCTCTGGGTATATATATTTTTAAACTGTAATGGAAGAAAATACATATATATTACAGTAGTTCATTCGTAAATGCCACTCACTATCATGAAATTAATTGATTGATTTCACTTAGATGTTGGATATGTTTCAACACTGTGTACAAATTTTACATGGCACTGGTGTTATTGGTTAGATTCTACACCTATATAGAACAGCCCAAAAATCACCATAGTGATTTTCATAAAAGGTATTACACTCGAAGGTGCTAATACCTGTTCACCCAATACACTGTTAAGTCCCGAAACAGTCCACTGTTCATCGCAGCACTAGACGACAGGTTTTATAACACTACCTGCCGCCACCACAAAGTGTTTTATTTCATACACTTGCTTCGCACAATGTTTATAGAAGACTCTAGATGATTTCAACCCAGTATATGAGCGGTGTCTATCAAAGTCCATATGTTGAAATAAGTTCAACAAGGAAGCAACTTTTCTAGGATCGTGACCTGCGGGTGTACTGTCAGGATCCTCTCTGTGAATAAAGTAGGTGAGTTTTGCCCTCAGTTGTTTTAGGGATAAGTTTGATCCTGAGGTTTCGCCTAGGAAGAGCTGTCCCTCCTTGAAGTCTGAAGTTCTTTGAAGACAGACCTTAAAACACTCTACTGGACATAGAGAGACATCTTCCTTCAGAGGGCAGATTCTCCAAGGACCCCACCTTTTGGTGGGCAGCTCATTTTTGGCGAGAAAGGTAGGATCCGGGAAAAGATTCAGTTCTCCCTCTTCTGTGAACTGAATATGGCCTTCACTTCTGAATAAGGCCACTATTTCACTAACTCTAGCCCCTGAGGCTATAGCGAACAAGAATATCACTTTCTGCGTTAGATCCTTTAGGGTACAATCTTCATTGTTCAAATTTGAAGCATAGTGCAAGACTTTGTCCAAGGCCCATGATATGGGCTTTGGAGGGGTTGCTGGTTTGAGTCTAGCGCATGCTTTCAGAATCTTATTGAAGATTTCGTTTGACAGGTCCAACTGGAATGCGTAAAGAAGAGGTCTAGTCAAAGCTGACTTACACATAGTTATTGTGGTGAAAGCCAGGCCTTGTTCATGAAGGTAGATGAAGAAGGAAAGGCAGAAGTATATTGAGATTTCTGCCGGTATCATTGTTTTCACAAAGGAAACCCACTTCTTCCAAGATGATTCGTATTGTCTTCTGGTTGACTTTGACTTGTATTCTTCAATAAAGTCGATGTTGTCTTTTGAGATCCCGAACCTTTTCTTGGCAGCTAAGGTGAGAAAATCATGAGATGTAGGTTTTGGGTTCTCAATGATGAAGCGAAGACAGTCGACTTCTGAACCAGCTGGGATAAAACTGGATTCGGTAGAGGAAACAGCATCAGTTTCAGTTCTATAACTAGAGGGAACCAATTGCTCCTGGGCCTTTTGGGGGCCACTACTGCTGCTGTTCCCCTGAAGGATCTCGGCTTCTTCCTGAGGGTCCTCGTAAGAAGCCATATATCGAGGTAGTTTCTTGTTGTCGCTCGTTGCGAAGAGGTCGATCTGCAGTTCCGGGACTTTTTCCAAGATGAAAGAGAATGAGTCTGCGCCCAGGGACCATTCTGTCTCTATCGGCTTTTGCCTGGATAGAGCAACGGCCATCACATGGCGGAACCCTTGCAGGTGAACTGCTGATAAGTGCCATCTTTTCTTCCTTGCCAAGCGAAAGATGGGTAACATTACGTGATTGATGTAAGGTGATTTCGAGCCTTATCGGTTCAAACATTTCACTATTACTTCACTGTCCAAGACCAACCTGATGTGGGCTGATCTGTGAGGGGATAGTTTCTTCAACGTTAGGAAGACTGCCATGGCTTCCAGAATATTGATGTGAAAAGTCTTGAACTGGTGCGACCAGTTCCCTTGCACTTTCCTTTGATGGGAATGGCCTCCCCATCCTTCCGGTGAGGCATCTGTGTGGATGACCACTGAAGGTTGAGGTGGTTGTAAGGGCATTGTCCTTGTCAGGCTCTTGACCTTTGACCACAGCCTTAGAAGTGATCGCAGTAGGGTCGGTGTCAATCTCTGTTGATCTCTTCGAGCGTTTGATGCGTATCTTCTCCCGTCTCCTGACGCATCTTTTAGTTGTGTTTTTAGCACTGGATCTGTCACTGCTGCAAACTGGAGAGAGCCCAGTACTCTTTCCTGTTGGCGTCTTGAAATCTTGTTGAGTTTCAGTAGTCTCCTGACAGATCCCGCAATCTCTCTCCTCTTCTTTGGTGGAATGGAGAGGCGGTGTGACTGCAAGTTCCAATGGATTCCTAACCATTGAAACTCCTGAGCTGGAGAGAGGCGAGACTTCTTGTAGTTTATCTTGAAGCCCAGGTGATCCAGGAACTGAATCACCTTTGTGGCTGCCTGCAGACAAGCTGTCTTGGATGCTGCCCACACCAGCCAGTCTTCCAGGTATGCCGCTACCTGAATGCCTTCTAAGCGTAGCTGTTGTTCGACTATGTCCGCGAGTTTTGCGAATTTCCTTGGGGCTATGTTTAGTCCACAGGGCATGGCTGTGAAGACATAATTTGTCTTCTGTAGCCTGAATCCTAGGTAGGAGGAGAGGGGCGGCTGACTGATAGGTGCCAATAAGCATCTGCCAGGTCTATTGAGACTGTGTACACCCCTTTTGGTATGTGTTGTAGGGTTAGCATCCGGAACTTGTTCTCGATGAACTTGTTGAGTGGAGACAAGTCTAGAATAACTCTGAGTTTATCCGAGTCCTTCTTGGGAACACAAAACAGCCTTCCCTGGAATTTGGACTTCGTTTTCCTTATTACCTTTTTGCTCAAGAGTTCTAAGGTATATTCTTCCAATAAGGGGGTGGAGCGTGTGGAAGAATCGAGGAAAAGGGGGTGGAGTTTTGTTCCATTTCCACCCTAGTCCATTCTTGTTTAGGCTGTGGGCCCAGGGATCGAAGCTCCAACGATCCCGAAAGTGGAAGAGTCTTCCTCCTACCTGGAGCATCTCATTGCTGAGATGTTCCAGAGGGTTTGTTGCTTTGACCACATCCTCCTCTACCCCTTGAGGGGTTTCTTGAGGAGCCTCTTCTAGAGCCTCTGCCTCTAGGGCGAAAGGTAGTGGTGTGCCTCTCAAAGCCTAGATTAAATACCGGCGACTGAGCTACCAGCTGCTGGGGCACCATTTGGAAGGTGGTTTGCGGCTGGGCAACCATTTTTGGCACTGTGGTCATGGTGACAGTTGGATGTTATGTAGGTCTGTGAGACACACGTGGCTTCTTTGTCTTCCTGTTCTTGGGTTGGGGACCAGCGTCAAAGGATGATTTCCTCTTGGAAGACATGCCCCACTTCTGGAGAAGGTTCCTACTCTCCGTGGCGGCTTTAGCAATGACCTCCTGGACCACTTCTTTTGGGAAGAGGTCCTTGCCCCAGATGCATGAAGTGATCAACTTCCTGGGCTCGTGTTTGACCGTTGCATTGGCAAACACATGCTCTCTACAGGCCCTCCTGGCCTTTACGAAAGTGTACATGTCCTTAACAAGGGTAGCCATGTGAGTCTTGGCTAGGACCATGTACATATCTGGGGTATTTGGAAGGCCTGCACACATCTCCATACAGTTCTGGAGAGACAAAGAGGCAGCTAGCCTCTCTTTTGTCTCTTGTTCCCTTCTCAGAAGATGTTACAACAACTTTGGAAGGTTCTCGCTGAACTGTTGTCCTGCTATCTCTGGATCCAATTTCGAGACTGAGAAGGTTAGATGAACCTCGTTCCACTCCTTCTTGCAGGTAGGCAGAGCTAGAGACAATGGTCTGCAATCCTCTAGCGTGGGACATGGTTTGCCCGCGTCAACTGCTTTCAGCTTGCAGTTGAGAGCTTTAGCCGAAAAGGGGAAAGGTCTGGAGGAAGGAGCAAGGAAGGTAGGGTGCTTCTTGCTCAAACCTGAAACCTTTGAGTTGGTATAGCCGGATTTCTTTAGGGTACTTGTCAAGAGAGCCTACGCCTTGTCATGTTCAAAGATCATGACCTCCTTAGGTTCTGTCTCGTCATGAGATGCTGGTTCATCCCGCAATCTCACTTAACATTCTGGGTAAGCCGAAATGTTAGGCCAGAATTGGAGATCTTCAAGGGGTTTGGCCCCCATCTTCTTGGAGATGTAAAGTTTCCCATTCATCATGGCCATATACTCCGCATACCTCCAGGGGTTGGTTTCGGAGCATTGAGGTAAGTCAGAGACTTTGACAGGCTTGTGAGAGCCTCTGAGAACGCCTGAGCGTTTCGCTTCTCTAACTTCCTTCCTGATCTCTTGTTGTTCCTTGCGGAACGATTCCATCATTTTTTTAAGCTGTTCTAGGAGCGCCTCGCCCTTGGTTATCAGCGGATCCAAATGAGGAGTTGGTGCCGAAGAAGTTGACGGCACAGGTTGATATGCCGTCACAGAAAACCGAGGGTTTTCTGTTATCATTGATAAGGATCCTTCTTCCTCCGTGGATGGCTGGGCCACCTCTTCTTCAGGTTTTTCTTGCAGAAGATCCTTTTCGGTGTCTGAGGACACCTCCAACATCCGTTCTTGATGGATGTCCATGCCTTCAAGTGCCTTGTTGATGTCAGCCTCAATCCTCTGCTGGATGAAGGGAGGCTTGACCTGTGCCTGAGGCACAACCGCGTCGGATTGGTCCTTAGGGAACAGAAGACATCTCATAGCTTCGTTGGGCAGGTAAGGTCCTGGAGAGTTCTTTTGGAACCCTCTCACCCACTTCCGAAGCGTTTACCTCGCTGTATCCCTTGACTCAGTCGTCTCAGGGATGTCTTCACCGAATCCTTCGGTCATCAAAGCCGAGCAGACGGTGCAACCCTTCGGATCCCAATACCTCAGGGTTTCAGTTGCGATGGAGCAGGGGGCATGAGACCTGCACATCTTGTGGCCACAAAAGTCCCTACTTTTGTGGTTGCAGAACAGGACTGCACACTTCACCTTAGCCTCCTCCTGTAAGAAAAGAAAGAGTGAAATGAGTATGGGGTAATTTATCTCAATGATAAATTTTCACATGCATAAAATAGTATATATTACTATTATTATCATAGCTTAGGATAGTAAGCTAGAAAGAAAATAGGAAAGACACATATCTGTGTTTCCCCTCCAGGCAATTGCTGTGACCTCCTACAATATTAATATTTTCAATTTCCTTATTAGGGAAAATACAGAGTGGAATAACTCTCGTACATAGAGCCGGAGTCAGTGGATACTAACACTAACTTCACCACTTGTAAAATATTATACTGAAAGGTAATCATTGCTGTTCCGATGATCTAGGATACATCAAAATGTTGAAAGAATACTTCACCTCAACATTTTCTAATCGGTCTCAACAATGGACTGTGAAAGGATACACAGAGTATGTTGGAAATTTCATACTACTGTATCATTATGTACTGTAGTTTTCTAACTGCTGTATTGTTATATTGCAGGAATACTGGCTATTCTATTGTCTTATACTGTAGTTTTGCCGGTATGCTACCGGGTTAGGCTAGTACCTGATGGCACTAGCCGACAGAGATAGAGAAAGAATGGAAAGAAGGACTACCGTATTATTATAGTTTAGTACAATAATTAGGGTTGTAGGAACTACTGTTTCTACTGCCTTCTTTCCAGAATGAGGATTCAAATGGAAGAGAAGGAATGCATTGATTATAGCTTCCATCCAGCCACAGTTTCTGTTGCCAGCTGTACTGCCGGTTACAGGGTTTGTGGATGGCAGTCCAAGGGAGGACTGAAGAATACTCAAAGTTGTAATGGGTTTCCCACCGGCAGCCGTCAGGGCCGGCTGAACCTTTCCCAGAGCTTTGCTTCCGTTAAGGAGATGGTCGAAGCGGCAACCTAACCGCCTTTGTAGGAGCCCGGCCGGTAACCCAGTCACCCCGACAAGCGGGGTGATTGTAGAATACCGGCCACAGGAATTGTAGGACAGAAGGGGAAGGGAAAGGGTCTTATATTTTACAGAGAAAGGTGGCGGCAGGTATGCCTCCTACATTCAGCTGTAAATCAAGGCAACATAGTTTCCTATACCAGCGCCGTCTTGGGCGGCAGAGGAATAACGATTCCCTTGCCTGAGACATTGCCGGATATAAGACATGTCTTCTAGTCCACAAGGGAGAAAGGTGGCGGCAGTTATACTACCCACTTTCGATTGTGGACTAGGGAAGCCGAACTTCCTATGTCGACAACGATGTAACTGGAAGGGGAATGACTATTCCCCCATCGGTAGCATTGTCGGCATCAAGACAGAATACCCTGAGTTACTGTCGTATTTCAAAGCCAGACTACTCACCAGCAAAGAAGATCGACAGAAAACACTATCCAAGTCAAGCTGGAGTACAATACTCGATGGCAATGACAGAAGATAGGGTTGTCGCCTGGGCTGACGGCACTCAAGGAAGGAAGGGTTTATCCTCATTTCTCTAAAAGAGAAGAGTATCGAATTATGCTATTAATTCTAGGAAATATCTATATCTCCGACCGAATTAATAAAAACGATACTAGAGGTTAAACGGGGGATAACGTTACTAATGTAAACTAAAACGCATTAGGCTAGCCTAACTTGAGTCGGAATCTCGGCTACGCTAGTACCACCGAGGCCCTATCGTATACGATCGAAAAGTTTATTCGGAAGAGGAAATATAACGTGTAGATCTTATCTTCATTAGTATTATTTTGCCTAACTAGCTAAAATTTCTTTATAGCTAAATACCGGGAACGTTGTACTACTAACTAAATAAAACATTTATGGCGTACGACAGCGGCCCTAAAATGGCCGCCTCTGGGGATAGCAGTGCTCCGCTTAACACACCTAAATTATGTTAATTAACTGTGAGAAGGGAGCCAAAAATTATACACAGGAAAGATTAAATACTCAATTTACCATAATTAAGTTAATTACACACAATCCATTATTTTTACAGTATATTTACAAAAAGAAACTTTAAACATTATGACATAACTTAGAAAATATTTTGCAAAAAGGCACAGTTGGTACGGTGTATGAGGATAACCTGTGCAGTTTCAATTGGACGAACAATGAAGGGATGAAACTGCATGGTGTACCATGTCTACAGGGACGAGTCATCACTGCTGTAAAGAAAAAAGGATTTCAAATGGATTACTACAAGATAATATAAAAATTGTAAAATACTAAAGCTGTTCCACTAACTGAAAATTTTGAACATACTTATCTGGTAGTTATGTATATAGCTTACGTCTCTGACGTCACGACAGAAAATTCAAAACTCGTGGCAATCGCCGATTGGATAGCCAGGTGTACCACCTGTGCACCATAACGAGGTACCTAGGAACCATCCCCTGATCCCTCATATTTTCTATGCCTCTAGTCTCTGGAGGGGAGGAAGGTGTGAATTTAATTATACTGTATATAACTACTAAGTAAGTATGTTCAAAAATTTATTTCATAATGAAAATAACATTTTTAAACACAAGACTTGAGTGGTAGTTATATATATAACTGATTAACACCTTTGGTGGAGGGTCAGAGACAGTCAATATAGTTGGAATTCTGCTTAAGAGTTTAAATATAAAACAAGCTTAAGGGTTCGTACCTGATAAGGAAGCTGACTTCAATGATACTCTGCCATTACATCCGCTTTCCTTATGAGATCCAGTGGTCCTCTCAGGGGGCTGAAGATCCCTAGGAGCTGCCAAACCGGTGACCACACCTCACTGTGACCGAACCTCCTCTAATACCCAATTCCGGGTGCTCTCAAGGAACAAAAAACACCACCTGACAAATCAATGATTGTGGAAGACTGTCGCAATCTCCATAAGACAACCATAAAAACAAATTAAAAGTTCCAAGAGAAGAAAAGGTATTAGGATTATAGGAAGGTAGTGGTGGCTCCTTCCCCCGCTACTGTACTCGCTGCTACGAACGGTCCCAGAGTGTACCGGTCTTCATACAAAGTTTGGACACTCTTCAAATAGTGTGATGCTAACACAGATTTGCTCCTCCAATACGTTGTGTCCTTAATGCTTTGCAACGAACGATTTTGATTGAAGGCCACTGAGGTTGCTACAGCTCTCACCTCATGAGTCTTGACCTTTAAAAGACTAAAGTCTGTCTCACTGCAATGTGTATGAGCCTCTTTAATTAAAAGTCTGATAAAATATGACAAGGCATTCTTAGACATTTGCAAGGAGGGTTTTTTAACCGAGCACAACAGTGCTTCCGACTTGCCTCTTAACTTCTTCGTCCTGTCCAAGTAAAACTTAAGGGCCCTTACTGGACATAGGACTCTCTCTAACTCATTGCCAACTAAATCCGAAAGATTCGGAATTTCAAAGGCCTTAGGCCAAGGTTGCGAAGGGCACTCATTCTTGGCGAGAAAACCCAACTGTAATGAACAGACAGCTTTGCTATCCTGAAAACCCACGTTCTTACTGAAGGCATGGACTTCACTAACCCTCTTGGCTGTTGCCAGACTAACCAAGAAAAGGGTTTTCATTGTGAGGTCCCTCAGAAATGCAGAATGCAAGGGTTCAAATCTGTCACCCATAAGGAACTTAAGGACTATGTCCAGATTCCAAGATGGTGAATCCTGCCGAAGTTGCTTCTAAGTCTCAAAAGACTCAAGCAGTTCATGTAAGTCTTTATTATTAGATCGATCCAAATCTCTGTGTCTGAAAACAGTCGCCAGCATGCTCCTGTATCCTTTGATAGTGGATGAGGAAAAATTATGCTTCCTCCTCAGGAACAAAAAGAAATCAGCAATCTGGGTTACAGAGGTACTGGAAGAGGAAACAGAGTTGACTCTGCACCATTCCCTGAAAACTTCCTACTTGGATTGATAGTCTCTGATGGTTGAAGACCTCCTTGCTCTTGCAATTGCTTTAGCTGCCTCCTTCGAAAAGCCTCTAGCTCTCGTGAGTCTTTCGATAGTGTGAAGGCAGTCAGCTGAGGATTTTGGAGACTTTGATGATGCCTTTCCAAGTGGGGTTGTCTGAATAAGTCTATTCTCAAAGGAAGGCTTCTGGGAGTGTCCACCATCCATACCAGTGCCTCTGTGAACCATTCTCTTGAGGGCCAGAAAGGGGCTACTAGGGTCATTCTGGTCCCTTCGCTTGACACAAACTTTTGAAGAACTTTGTAAATGATCTTGAAAGGTGGAAAAGCATATGTGTCTAGACTTGACCAATTTAGTAAGAACGCGTCCGTGTGTGCTGCTTCAGGATCTGGCACCGGGAAGCAATAGGTCTCCAGCCTCTTGGTCTTTGAGGTTGCGAAAAGGTCTATGCAAGGCCGACCCCAAAGTTTCCACAGGCTTTTGCATACTTCCAGATGGAGAGTCCACTCTGTGGGTAGGACTTGTCCTCTCCTGCTGAGACTGTCTGCCAAAATATCCTTTTCCCCTTGTATAAACCTTGTAATCAATATTACTTACCTTTCGTTTGCCCAGATGAGCAGACTCCTCGCCGTCCCGTAAAGAGACATCGAGTGAGTCCCTCCTTGCTTGGCAATGTAAGCCAATGCCGTGGTGTTGTCGGAATTGATTTGATTGATTGATTGATTGATTTAAAGTTTTCAGGCATCCTGACATCTAAGGTCATTGACGCCGGTAACATTTAATTTATGTATACAAAAATAAAAAATAAAATAAAATAAAAAATAATAAGAGTATTCAATTAAAATCATAAAAGTTGAATGTCATAAAACTTAAATATTTTTCAGAAGACCTGCTTCTGAAATAAATCTAAAAATGCCACTTGCATGGTAGGACACATCATTTCCAAGAATCTTGGCAAGGATGAACCTGCCACCCTCACCTCGAGCCTCAAACAGATATCTATTCCTTAAGTTGTTATAATTGGGGCATTCGGTCAACAAATGCCTTACTGTTAGAGGTACTAAACAGTCGTCACAATACGGTTGGTGTTGGCCCTTCAGCAGAAACTCGTGTGTCAACCGAGTGTGACCAATACGGAGACGACAAAGAGACGTCTCCCATTTTCGGGGCATCATATTATACCTCCAAGGAGATATGTCATTTGTTACCTCTCGCATTTTATTCCCATCTAGGCTATCCCATTGCTGTTGCCATTTATTGCAAACCAATTTCTTGATGTCAGGTAAGAAATCATTACAGGGAATGGGATACCTTCTTGGCAGCAACTCAGATGCAGCCTTCTTAGCCAGTGAATCTGCCTTCTCATTCCCAGACACACCTACATGTGCTGGAACCCAACAAAATTGAACTGTTATACCTCTCCGTCCAATAATAAAAAGCCATTCTAAAATCTTTAAAACTAGAGGGTTATTCAAATTAAAAACTTCTATAGCTTGAAGGACACTCCTTGCATCACTAAAAATTGTAAAATTACCCTCCTTCTCCAACGCTATTTCCTCAATAGCGGTTAATATGCCATACAGTTCGGCAGTAAATATGGAAGCGGTCAGAGGAAGTGCACCTCTACAATTAAAACCATTACTATGTACTCCAAATCCAACGCCAGCATCAGATTTGGAGCCATCAGTATAGATAAAAGTTGATCCTCTATGTTCTTTAACATGTCGGAATTGATTTGAACCACCTTGTTCCGGACTGACCCTTCGAAGCGTTGTAGGGCCAAGAAGACTGCCAACAGTTCCTTCTGGTTTATATGGAAGAGCTTTTGAGCCTCCGTCCACAACCCCGATGCTTCCAGCTTGCCCAGTGTTGCTCCCCACCCCGTGTCTGAGGCGTCGGAACACAACACAAGGTCTGGGTTCCTCAGATCTAGTGGGTAACCTTCCTGGAACTTGACTGGATCGTTCCACCACTGCAGGCAACTTCTTATTGAATATGTGAGTGGAACACACATTGTGTCCAGATCCTTTTTCCTGTCCCAGTGTGAATTACAGTGAACCCTCGCTACTTCGCGGTTCGACCATCGCGGATTCACCACTTCGCGGATTTTTTCCATAACCCATATATATACAGTAGTATATATATATATGTATGCATGTATTTATGTATATATGTAGGTATGTATATGTGTATACATATAAATATATATATATATATATATATATATATATATATATATATATATATATATATATATATATATATATATATATATATATATATATATATATACACACACACACACAATATATATCTATATATATATATATATATATATATATATATATATATATATATATATATATATATATATATATATATATATATATATATATATATATATATATCTATATATATATCTAAAGTAGGAAGATGTGATGTAGTTCTAAGGGAAAAGTATGGGAAATATGTCTGGGTAATAAGCAAAGCTCTACCTCCAGTTTGTTTCTACATTAAGATCAGAGTTAAATGTAAACAAAACATTGGTTGCCATTTTTTATCGTGCTTTTTAGCATGTTTAGGAAATGCATGATATAAAATCACCTTTAATATTTGTGCCTGTTTTAGTTTAGGGTACTGTAGTACATGCATTAAGTGTTCTGTACATTAAAGGGTAGTTTGTTAACAGTACTACGTACAAGAGAAGGTTTTAAAAGTCTGAATATACATGTTGAATAAATAGGTAAATATGGTGTCACTACTTCGCGGATTTTCACCTATCGCGGCCGCGACTGGAACCTATCTACCGCGATAAACGAGGGTTCACTGTAAGGTGAAACTGGAGAAGTCGAAGATTCAGTCTGCCTAGGGAGAGAAACTGATCTAACGAGGAGAGGGTTCCCAACAGACTTATCCACTTCCTCGCAGAACACTTCTGCTCTCCTAGAAAGGATTTCACTTTCTGGATGGCTTACTCCGTCCTTAAGGGAGACGGTAAAGCCCGAAAAACTCGACTCTGAATCGCCATCCCTGAATAGAGAATCTCTTGAGATGGTGTCAGAAACGATTTGCCCTTGTTGACCAGAAGGCTCAATTCTTCCGTCAGGTTCAATGTTGTCTGAAGATCCTTCAGGCAGAGATCATGAGAGCGAGCTCTGAGAAGCCAATCGTCTAAGTACAGGGAGGCTCTGATGCCTTTGGAATGGAGAATCCTTGCCACATTGAGCATGAGTTTCGTAAAAATCTGAGGTGCGGTGTTGAGGCCGAAACACAGGGCTCGAAACTGAAAAACATTTCCCTGGAATAGGAACCTTAGAAAATGTTTGAAGCTCGGATGAATAGGGACATGGAAATTAGCGTCCTGGAGATCCAGTGAGACCATCCAGTCGCCCTTTCTTACTGCTGCAAGAACTGACTTCGGTGTCTCCATCATGAACTTTGTCTTCTGGATAAAGGTGTTGAGAACACTTACGTCCAGAACCGGACGCCATCCCCCCAAGCTCTTGGGAACCAGGAAAAGGCGGTTGTAAAACCCCGGTGACTTCGTCCTGTACCCTTTCTATCGCCCCCTTCTCCAACAAAAGAGACACTTGAAGCTGTAACGCTTGCCTCTTTAACTCCTCTCTGTACTTGGGAGAGAGAGATGCACTGGTGAAAAAATCACAGGAGGTTGCTTCATAAAAGGGATCTTGTAACCTTCCTTCAGTAGTTGGACCGACCAAAGGTCTGCCCCCCTCTTCTCCCATGCCTGCCAGAAGGTGAGTAGTCTGACTCCTAGTGCCTGAAGGCAAAAGCAGTCAGACCCTGCTTTGCCCTGTCCTAGCTCCTCTCCTCTTTGCTCCCCTACTATCTGGCCTAGAGATACCCCTACTAGAGGACCTTCCTCGAAAGGGCTGGGAAAACTTTGGAAAAGGAGTATCGTCTTTTGGCTTGCGGCTAGAAAAGGACGATGGTAAAACTTTTCTTGCCGTCTTAGAGACAAGGTCTTGGGTGGCCTTTTCATTAGAATGGAAGAAATCTCCCTAACCAGATCCTGCGGGAAAAGAGATGACGAAAGTGGAGCATACAGGAACTCGGATTTCTGGAAGGGAGTACTGTAACCCCAAGCGACAGAAATGAACACAACTGGGCCCTTTTCTTAAGGACGCCTGCTGTAAAAATCGCAGCTAATTCGTTCGAACCATCCCGCAATGCCTTGTCCATGCAGGACATAACATGGATCAAATTAGAAGAATCTCCTTCTTTAAGTACCCCAACCTTCTTACTCAAGGCTCCCAGAGTCCAATCGAGGAAGTTCAATACCTCGAAGGCTCTGAAGACACCTTTGAGTAGATGGTCCAACTCAGACGTAGACCAGAGAACCTTGGTCTTCCTCATGGCCGATCTATGGGGAGAGTCTACCAGGCTTGAGAAGTCTCCCTGGGCAGAGGCAGAACTCCCAAGCCGAGAACTTCTCCCGTATTGTACCATATACTGGACCTAGACGCCAACCTAGTGGGGGAAAAGCGAATGCTGCTTTCCCTTGATCCTTCTTGGATACCATCCAGTCTCCCATCAACTTAAGAGCTCTCTTTGATGAACGAGAGAGCACCATTCTAGTAAACAGAGGCTTCTTAGGTTTCCCAAGCGTAAATTCCGATGGAGGTGAACGTGGAGCAATAGGAACAAACGACTCTGAAAACTCCTCATTGAATACCTTCATGAGCTTCTTTAAGTCCACTGAAGGGCGAAAAGATTTTGAGTCTTCCTCTTCAGATAACTCCTCAAAGTGTTCGACAGGAGAAAGAAGAACATCAACCTCTTCATCAGACAAAGTCCCTTGATGCTCTGCAAAACGCTCGCGGTCCACGCAATCAGAGCCAAGTGGTTCTGGATCTTGCTCAACGTCCTGTCTGAATGTTCGCTGCTCAACGCTGCGTCCTGGAGAACGCTCGACATCGCGTCCTTGAGAGCGTTCGATGTCGCGTCCTGGAGGACGCTCAACATTGCATCCTGGAGGACACTCACTCACACGTCCTGGAGGACGTTCGACCTTCCGACTTGCTGGACGCTCGACGTCCTAGAAAGAAGTTCGCTCGACTACACGACTGGAAGAACGCTCAACGTCTTTCCTAGATAAAGAAGAACGCTCGCCGCCTCGTCCTGCTGAACGCTCGAAAGCACTTGCAGAAGGACGCTCACTATCACTCCTACTAGGATGTTCGGCGTTCCATTTTGAGGGACTCTCAACTTCCTGAAAAACAGGGCATTCAACGTCGCGTGACGAAGGGCGTATAACGTCCTATTCACCAGAACGCTAGACGCTATGCGCGGTAGAACGCTCAACGTGTTAGTCTACAAACGATTCGTGACTCGTCGCCTTGCGCCGCTTGGCGTCCAGAGCGGAAGCTTCCGTAGCTTGATAGCTTTGCATGAAGAACGAAAGCTTTTGCTGCATCTCTTTTAACATATTAAGATTAGGGTCTGTTATCGAAACAGGCGATGATACATCACAGTCAGGCCAATCTGAAGGAGGCGGAGGCGCATAAACCGAGGGCATACTGGGTTCAGCCAACTGCTCAACAACAGGACGATTCTCTACAGAATCTATCGTCCTAGCAGGACACTTGGTAGGTGAGCTTTCATCGTTGGAATGAAAGCGTTCTGGGCTATCCCAATGGCTACAGCTTGGACCTTGAGACGTCCTGACAGGACGCTGGTTGCCACTATCAAACTTCCTCTTAAGAGGTCTGGACGCTTGACGCCAGTCTCTTTTAGGCACATCGTCATCCGAGGATAAATAAAAAACCTTAACCTCACCTTTCCCATGGTGAGGGCGAACGTCCTGGGAAACGTCAACAGGAACGCTCGAGGAGACGTCTACTCAGGAGCTAAAGCCTCTTGCCTCCTTTTGTCTTTCAACATTCCTTCTCCCAGGGGTTGGGGAGCTTGGACGAGGTCTAGGATTAGGAGAACGACAAGCCGGGGGGTGGCCATTTTGAAAAATTGTTAGAGTGATCACAACAAGCAAGGGTCAAAATATCAATATTAAATCATAAATCACGAGTATTCAGTCGAAAATCTAATCAAGCGAGAGTCAAAAACCAAATTATTGTACTTCACCAAGTGACAGCAATAAAATCAGGAAAAAAGCGAGGAGAATCTCCAACAATGTTGTCGCTAGCGACGGCAGAGAAAATATGAGGGATCAGGGGATGGTTCCTAGGTACCTCGCTAGGGTGCACAGGTGGTATACCTGGCTATCCAATCAGCGATTGCCGAGAGTTTTGAATTTTCTGTCGTGACGTCAGAGACGTAAGCTATATATATAACTACCAGGTAAGACGTGTTTAAAAAGAAAAAATTACGTACAGTACACTAAATGAATGAAACTTACGTAAAAACAATGTTAAAAATTTTTAGAGGCTGAGTGTATATTAACTTTTATTAAAAATGATATTTGAATCATAAAATAAATTTTTGAATATACTTACCCGGTGAATATATAGCTGCAACTCTGTTGCTCGACAGACAAACTCTACGGAAAAAACTCGCCAGCGATCGCTACACAGGTTGCGGGTGTGCCCATCAGCGCCATCTGTCGACCAGATACCCAGCTCTTATGTAAACAAAGACTCAATTTTCTCCTCGTCCCACTGCGTCTCTATTGGGGAGGAAGGGAGGGTCATTTAATTTATATATTCACCGGGTAAGTATATTCAAAAATTTATTTTATAATTAAAATATCATTTTTAAATATTTAACTTAGCCGGTGAATATATAGCTGATTCACACCCAGGATGGTGGGTAGAGACCAGTAATATATGTTTACATTTTATGAGCTAAGAGTTTTTTATTTCATTTAGAAGTTATCAAAATAACAAAAACAAAATAAATAGGTACCTGGTAAGGAAGTCGACTTGAACAATTACTCTGCCTTTTAAGTACGTCTTCCTTACGGAGCCTCGCGATCCTCTTAGGATGCTGATCGACCCCTAGGAGCTGAAGTATCAAAGGTTGCAACCCATACAACAGGACCTCATCAAACCCCTAATCTAGGCGCTCTCAAGAAATGACTTTGACCACCCGCCAAATCAACCAGGATGCGAAAGGCTTCTTAGGCTTCCGGACAACCCATAAAAACAACATTAAAAACATTTCAAGAGAAAGATTAAAAGGGTATGGAATTAGGGAATTGTAGTGGTTGAGCCCTCACCCACTACTGCACTCGCTGCTACGAATGGTCCCAGTGTGTAGCAGTCCTCGTAAAGAGACTGGACATCCTTTAGATAAAAAGACGCGAACACTGACTTGCTTGCGTCCATTATACTTCGCAGAGATCTATTTTGCTTAAAGGCCACGGAAGTTGCAACAGCTCTAACTTCGTGCGTCTTCACCTTAAGCAAAGCTTGGTCTTCCTCACTCAGATGTGAATGAGCTTCTCGTATTAACAGTCTGATAAAGTAGGATAAAGCATTCTTTGACATAGGCAAAGATGGTTTCTTAACTGAACACCATAAAGCTTCAGATTGGCCTCGTAAAGGTTTAGTGCGCTTTAAATAGAACTTAAGAGCTCTCACAGGGCATAAGACTCTTTCTAGTTCATTGCCTACAATCTCCGATAAGCTGGGAATATCGAACGATTTAGGCCAAGGTCGAGAAGGCAGCTCATTTTTGGCTAGAAAACCAAGTTGTAGCGAACATGTGGCTTTTTCTGATGAAAATCCGATGTTCTTGCTGAAGGCATGAATCTCACTGACTCTTTTAGCTGAGGCTAAGCATACTAGGAAAAGTGTCTTTAGAGTGAGATCTTTCAAGGAGGCTGATTGTAGTGGCTCAAACCTGTCTGACATGAGGAATCTTAGTACCACGTCTAAATTCCAACCAGGTGTAACCAAACGACGCTCCTTAGTGGTCTCAAAAGACTTAAGGAGGTCTTGAAGATCTTTATTGTTGGAAAGATCTAAGCCTCTATGCCGGAAGACTGATGCCAACATGCTTCTGTAGCCCTTGATAGTGGGAGCTGAAAGGGATCGTCCTTTTCTCAGGTATAAGAGAAAGTCAGCTATTTGAGCTACAGAGGTACTGGTCGAGGATACAGAGACTGACTTGCACCAGTCTCGGAAGACTTCCCACTTCGATTGGTAGAGTCTAATGGTGGATGCTCTCCTTGCTCTAGCAATCGCACTGGCTGCCTCCTTCGAAAAGCCTCGAGCTCTCGAGAGTCTTTCGATAGTCTGAAGGCAGTCAGACGAAGAGCGAGGAGGCTTTGGTGTACCTTCTTTACGTGTGGCTGACGTAGAAAGTCCACCCTTAGAGGAAGACTTCTGGGAACGTCTACTAGCCATCGAAGTACCTCGGTGAACCATTCTCTCGCGGGCCAGAGGGGAGCAACTAGCGTCAACCTTGTCCCTTCGTGAGAGGCGAACTTCTGCAGTACCTTGTTGACAATCTTGAACGGTGGGAATGCGTAGAGATCTAGATGTGACCAATCTAGGAGAAAGGCATCTATATGTATTGCTGCTGGGTCCGGGACTGGGGAGCAATAGATTGGAAGCCTCTTGGTCAGCGAGGTTGCAAAGAGATCTATGGTTGGCTGGCCCCAAGTGGCCCAAAGTCTCTTGCACACATCCTTGTGGAGGGTCCATTCTGTTGGAATAACTTGCCCTTTCCGACTGAGACAATCTGCCATGACATTCAAGTTGCCTTGGATGAACCTCGTTACTAGTGAGATGTCTTGACGTTTTGACCAGATGAGCAGGTCCCTTGCGATCTCGTACAACGTCTTTGAGTGGGTCCCTCCTTGCTTGGAGATGTACGCCAAGGCAGTGGTGTTGTCTGAGTTCACTTCCACCACTTTGCCTCGAAGGAGAGACTTGAAGCTTTTCAAGGCCAGATGTACTGCCAACAGCTCCTTGCAGTTGATATGCATGTTCCTCTGACTCGAGTTCCACAGTCCTGAGCATTCCCGACCGTCTAATGTCGCGCCCCAGCCCACGTCCGATGCGTCCGAGAAGAGAACGAGGTTGGGAGTCTGAACAGCCAGGGGAAGACCCTCTCTTAAGTTGATATTGTCCTTCCACCAAGTCAGACAAGACCTCATCTTTTCGGAAATCGGGATCGAGACCGCTTCTAGCGTCTTGTCCTTTTTCCAGTGAAAAGTTAGATGGTATTGAAGCGGATGGAGGTGTAGTCTTCCTAATGACACAAATTGTTCCAGGGATGATAGCGTCCCTACCAGACTCATCCACAGCCTGACTGAGCAGCGTTCCTTCTTCAGCATGTTCTGGATGAATAACAGGGCTTGACTTATTCTGGGGGCCGACGGAAAAGCCCGAAAAGCTAGACTGTGAATCTCCATCCCTAAATACACAATAGTTTGGGATGGGACCAGTTGCGACTTTTCCAAATTGACTAAGAGTCCCAATTCCTTGGTCAGATCTAGAGTCCACTTGAGATTCTTCAGACAGCGACGACTGGAAGAGGCTCTGAGAAGCCAGTCGTCCAAATAAAGGGAGGCTCGGATGTCCGATAAATGGAGGAATTTGGCTACATTCCTCATCAGCCTCGTAAACACGAGAGGAGCTGTGCTTAGGCCAAAGCACTGGGGCCGAAACTGGTAGACCACCTTTTCGAAAACGAATCTCAGAAAAGGTTGGGAGTCTGAGTGGATGGGGACGTGGAAGTAGGCGTCCCTTAGGTCTAGGGAGACCATCCAGTCTTCCCTTCTGACCGCTGCTAAGACTGACTTTGTGGTCTCCATGGAGAACTTCGTCTTTGTGACAAAGACATTCAGAGCACTGACGTCTAGCACCGGCCTCCACCCTCCTGTCTTCTTTGAAACCAAGAAGAGGCGGTTGTAGAATCCCGGTGATTGAAGGTCCGAGACTTTGACCACCGCTCCCTTCTTTAGCAAAAGAGACACTTCCAGTTTCAGGGCTTGTCTCTTTTCTTCCTCTCTGTACCTGGGAGAGAGATCGATGGGAGACGTCGCTAGAGGGGGTTTTCGTACAAACGGGATCTTGTACCCCTCTCTGAGCAACTTCACAGATTGAGCATCTGCGCCTCTCTTCTCCCAGGCTTGCCAGAAGTTCTTGAGTCTGGCTCCCACTGCTGTCTGAAGTTGCGGGCAGTCAGACTCTGCCCTTAGAGGACTTGGATCCTTTCCTCTTCCCTCGCTTCCCTTCGGCACGAGCACCTCCTCTGCTGGAGGCTCTGCCACGAAAGGGCGGAATAAAGCGAGACGCTGGAGTGTCCATCCTCGGTCTAGCTGACAATGTAGGCAAAGGGGGAGCTTTGCGAGCTGAGGACGCAACAAGATCGTGAGTGTCCTTCTGCACTAACGAAGCGGCTATTTCCTCTATCAGGACTTCTGGAAAAAGGCACTTGGAAAGAGGAGCAAAGAGAAGCTCAGATCTCTGGCACGGTGTAACTCCAGCAGAAAGGAATGAGCAGAGAGATTCTCGCTTTTTTAGGACTCCGGACACAAATGAGGCAGCAAGCTCATTGGACCCATCACGGACGGCCTTGTCCATGCAGGACATAATGAGCAAAGAAGTCTCTTTATCTGTCGAAGAGATCTTCCTGCTTAGGGCTCCTAGGCACCAGTCTAAGAAGTTAAAGACTTCAAAAGCCCTAAAGATTCCTTTCATAAGGTGGTCCAGGTCCGATGATGACCAACAAATCTTTGAGCGTCTCATGGCAAGGCGGCGGGGAGAGTCTACAAGACTTGAGAAGTCGCCCTGGGCAGAGGCAGGAACTCCCAAGCCGAGAACTTCTCCCGTGGCATACCAGACGCTCGATCTAGAAGAGAGTCTAGCAGGGGGAAAAGCAAATGCTGTCTTCCCTAAACTCTTCTTGGACTCTAACCAGTCTCCTATCACCCGCAAAGCTCTCTTGGACGAGCGTGCGAGGACGAGTCTAGTAAAGGCAGGTGTGGTAGAAGGCATGCCTAAAACAAACTCTGAAGGCGGAGAACGAGGAGCCACAGAGACAAACTGGTCAGGAAACAGCTCTTTGAAAATAGCCAAAACTTTTCTAAAGTCCAAAGAGGGTTGAGTAGACTTAGGCTCGTCCAATTCTGATTGTTGTTCATCTTGATGTGCAGCAACATCGTCATCAGAAAGTTCCTCATCCGAGAACTGATGAGGAAACGGCAACGGAGTGGGTAACGGCTGGTTCGCTGAGTCCGGTCGCACTGGTGCATGCGTGACTGAGCTGGACGCAACGTCATGGACCTGCTGCACAGTCTGTGAGCTGTCAACAACCATGGTAGCGCGAGGACGCACAGCGTCTACCCGAGACTGTCTAGACTGACTGGGTTGCGCAGTGGAAACCACACTGGGTTGCGGAGGTTGACGCACCGCGTCAAAACAAGTCAACTCTGAAGGTTGTTGAACGTCCAGAACGTCAACACCCACCTCCGTGCGTCGCTTAACGTCAACATGCGGCTGGCAGCCCACACTGGAACGCATCGGTGGAGGAACTCCCTTAACTGGTGTACGTGAGAAAGTTACCTCAGCGTCCACAGGACGCACAACCGATCGCTTGGAAGGTTGTAGGCTAGGTACTGCACTCGCTGCTGGTACGGCAGCCACCTTCTCCGCATGAAAGTCCTGCATCAGAGACGTAAGCTTGGACTGCATGTCTTGCAGTAAAGCCCATTTAGGGTCTACGGGAGCAGGTGCGGCGACAGACGGTGTTAGTGTCTGAAGCGGTACCGCTTTGCCTCTCTTAGGCGGTGAGCAGTCATCAGATGACGGCAACGAGTCCGAACTGACCCAGTGACTACAACCGGGACGTTGGACTTGTCCTGAAGGGACCGATTTACGTTTTAAAGGTCGTGAGACCTTGGTCCAAAGTTTCTTGCGAGAAACACCTTCAGACGACGAGGTATAAATGGGCTCTCTCGTCTTAGGTAGGTAGGGGCGATCTTGGGGAGATACGCCCGATACCATAGAGGGAACGTCTGTTCGCTGATTAAAGCCTCTCGAACCCATGCGTCGTACGACATTGCTTCTCCCCTGGACTTGGGAGCTTGCAAGAGGTCCCGGACTAGGAGGACGACAGGCACGAACAGACGAACCCTCAAGCGCAACACTGTTCACAACACTATCACTTGGCACTTTAGCACTTCCCACTGCACTTTGGCACTTAAGTTCCTTAACATCCGCCATGAGCTGATTGCGGTCACTTGCAAGGGACTCAACTCTCTCACCCAGAGCCTGGATGGCACGCATCATGTCAGCCATCGATGGTTCCTGAGTGCTAGGAGGGGGGTTAGGAACAACCACTACAGGGGAAGGAATAGGTTGTGGGGCATGAGGAGAGGATACATCAATAGACCGAGACGAACTTCTCCTAACTCTATCTCTCTCTAGCCTACGTGTGTACTTTTCGAATTCGATAAAATCGAATTCCGAAAGGCCCACGCACTCCTCACACCGATCTTCCAATTGACAGGTTTTACCCCTACAATTGGAACAAACAGTGTGAGGGTCGATAGAAGCCTTCGGAAGACGCCTTGAACAGTCCCTAGCATTGCATTTCCTAAATTTGGGAACTTGTGAAGGGTCAGCCATTTTGAATTGGTCAAGGGAAAATTCCAAAAACGATCTAAGTCATCAACAATGAATCCGTTACAAAAAAAGAGTTCAAGGATTTGTTTGAAGAAAAACCCTGCACAGCGAAAGCTCAAAACCAGAATATAGTACTTCACCAATAAGATGTGAAAAAACTCCAGTTTAGCAACAGCGAGTAAGGTACGTCTTGACGACACCTCGACAGAGAGAAAATTGAGTCTTTGTTTACATAAGAGCTGGGTATCTGGTCGACAGATGACGCTGATGGGCACACCCGCAACCTGTGTAGCGATCGCTGGCGAGTTTTTTCCGTAGAGTTTGTCTGTCGAGCAACAGAGTTGCAGCTATATATTTACCGGCTAAGTTAAATATTTAAAATTCAAAGTTACTTAGTACAGTAATTCATATTCTACTTTACAACTCTAATAACTGAACTGTGCAAATGAAAATTTTGCTGAAAAATATCTTACTATTTTGCAAAGGTAGGAGGACGGTCTATGCCATCATGATCACTGAGCTCTACCAGGGTTGCCAGAGGAGGAATTGCTGGATGAAGAGTTGCCAGAGGAGGACTTGCTGGAGGAAGGGTTTCAAGTTCAGAAGAATCAGTTGTTGAACAAGGAGGTGATGGTGCCTCAGGCTCGGTGGTGACCGTTTCACATGAGGGGGGAAGAAAATTGTGATGGGTAGCTGCTTCGCTACCTTCTCATTGCATCTAGGGTGCTCTTGTAGGCTGAGAAACCATCAACCAATGAATGCATGAACTTGAGAGCACGTACCAATGAAGAGTCCATGCTATAGGCCTTTTGCTTTAGTTTTGCCAACATCCGTGATATCTCTGCTAACTTTTTGAGCATGAGCATGATGCTATCATTATCCTTGTCAAGTTCATTAGGCTACCCCTCTTCCTCACTTACTGAACGAACTAATTCAGCCAGGTCTTCTTCATGGCCCTCAAGCAACTCAAAGATGTCATCCTCAGCCCCTTCCTTGAAGCCTTCAACTTACACTTTCCTTACTAAGGTCACAATCTTCTTGACTGTTTCTTGGAAAGCTTCATCAGGACTGAATCCAGCAAAGTCCTTCACACACCCTGGCCACAGATGTTTCTAGCATGCACTGTCAGTCTCGGGCATGACATTGTGGAATGCTTCCTCGATACCACACACACAGTCTGCGATTGTGAATCACTTTTAATACTGAATAAAGTTCAGGTCAGAGTTGTCATGCCCCACTAATTGGGTTTGCACCATCACTAGTCGGCTGTAGTGGGCCCTAAAGTTCTTGATCAACCCCTGGTTCATAGGCTCCATGAGGGCAGTGGTGTTCGGAGGAAAAAACACCACTTGCACATAACAAGCCACATACTGTACCTGACAGAGGATGGATGTCCAGAGCATTGTCAATGGTAAGCAGGACCTTGAACTCCAACCCCTTATTCTGCAAGTAGTGCTCAACCTCTGGGGAAAAGCAGTATTGAAACAGTTAAGGAAGAGCTCACTTGTGCGCACGTTATGCATCCAGTAAACCGGCAGCAAATTCATGTTACGGAGTTGAAGTGCATGGGCATTCCTGATTTATAAATGAAGCCAGGTTTATTAAGGTCTACTTCAGCTTTTCTGCAAAAAATCAATGTACATCTGGGAAAGACAGAAAAAGGCACAATTATTCGAATGGGGTTTGATTAATACTGTAAATTCCAATAAATATGTTATTTTTATAATAAAATAAATTTTTGAATATACTTACCCGGTGATTATATAAGCTGTAGCTCTGCTGCTCGACAGAAAACTCTACGTTAAAAATCCGCCAGCGATCGCTATGCAGGTAGGGGTGTACTTCAACAGCGCCATCTGTCGTGCAGGTACTCAGTACTCATTGTAAACAAAGAACTCAATTTTCTCCTCGGTCCACTGCGTCTCTATTGGGGAGGAAGGGAGGGTCCTTTAATATATAATCACCGGGTAAGTATATTCAAAAATTTATTTTATTATAAAAATAACATTTTTCAATATTTAACTTAGCCGGTGATTATATAAGCTGATTCACACCCAGGGGGGTGGGTAGAGACCAGCAATAAATGTTTACATTATTATGAGCTAAGGATTTTTTATTTCATTTTAGCAGTTATCAAAATAACAAACATAAAATAAATAAGTACCTGGTAAGGAAGTCGACTTGAACAATTACTCTGCCTTTTTAAGTACGTCTTCTTTACGGAGCCTCGCGATCCTCTTAGGATGCTGAGCGACCCCTAGGAGCTGAAGTATCAAGGGTTGCAACCCATACTACAGGACCTCATCAAAACCTCTAATCTAGGCGCTTCTCAAGAAAAGAATTTGACCACCCGCCAAATCAACCAGGATACGAAAGGCTTCTTAGCCTTCCGGACAACCCAAAAACAACAATAAAAACATTTCAAGAGAAAGATTAAAAAGGTTATGGAATTAGGGGAATGTAGTGGTTGAGCCCTCACCCACTACTGCACTCGCTGCTACGAATGGTCCCAGGGTGTAGCAGTTCTCGTAAAGAGACTGGACATCTTTAAGATAAAAAGACGCGAACACTGACTTGCTTCTCCAATAGGTTGCGTCCATTATACTTCGCAGAGATCTATTTTGTTTAAAGGCCACTGAAGTTGCAACAGCTCTAACTTCATGTGTCCTTACCTTCAGCAAAGCTTGGTCTTCCTCACTCAGATGGGAATGAGCTTCTCGTATTAACAGTCTGATAAAATAGGATAAGGCATTCTTTGACATAGGCAAAGATGGTTTCTTAACAGAACACCATAAAGCTTCTGACTGTCCTCGTAAAGGTTTAGTTCGTCTTAAATAGAACTTAAGAGCTCTAACAGGGCATAAGACTCTTTCTAGTTCATTTCCAACCATATTTGATAGGCTTGGAATGTCGAACGATTTCGGCCAAGGACGAGAAGGTAGCTCGTTTTTGGCTAGAAAACCAAGTTGTAAAGAACATGTAGCCGTTTCAGATGAAAATCCGATGTTCCTGCTGAAGGCGTGAATCTCACTGACTCTTTTAGCTGTGGCTAAGCAAACCAAGAAAAGAGTCTTTAAAGTGAGATCTTTAAAGGAGGCTGATTGTAGTGGCTCGAACCTTTCTGACATGAGGAATCTTAGTACAGTGATACCTCGGTACTCGACCATAATCCGTTCGAGATCCGTGTTCGACCTCCGATTTGTTCGAGTACCGAATTTTTTTTCCCCATAAGAAATAATGGTATATATTCTATTCCGTTCCCAAGCACTCGAACAGGCCCAAAATATTAATAAAACGTGTACCTAAACAACAATAATTATCTAAATGTGTATGAAATTGGTCAGAAAATCCTATAAAACAATTTTAAACCATTTACTGTACTAAAATAAAACAATTTTAAACCATTTTCTGTACTGTAGTGAACATACCTTTGAGCAGCGGTTCGATGGCATACAGGGATGGATGTGGAGAGGATGGAAGGGGGAGGTTACTGCTTGGAAGGAGAGTCCCCTTCCATGATGTGGCGGGGTAGTTCTCCTTCAGGAGTTGTTTCTCTCTCCAATGAAAGGGTGGGCAGATCTATTTCAGGGGTTTCTTCTCTTCTTTGTCTCTTCTTTGGAGGAGAAACAGGCTTTGATGTAGCAGCTTTCTTTTCTTTTGTGAAAAACTGGTCTATTGTTAATTGTTTCTTCCTCCTCTGCAGTATTCTTCGAAAATGATACATGACACTATCATTAAACATATGCACTGCCCGGTTTGCTACTGCAATTTCTGGGTGGTATTTTTCAGCAAAAGCCTGCACATCTGCCCACTTGGAACAAATTTCATTGATGAGAGAACTTGGAACATCCTCCCTTACCTCATCCTCTTCTGAAGATTCCTGCTCCACAATCAGATCCTGCTGCTGTTGTTGTTGCAGGTGCAACAATTCCTCCACAGTCAACTCGGTAGAATGGCTTTCTACAAGCTCATCAATATCATCCTTGTCGACCTCAAGCCCCAAACTCCTGCCCATGACAACAATTTCCTCAACGACATCAGTGTCATCAGAAATTACAGGGGTAGCAGTGCTTGGACCCGCCTCTGGTTGGAAACCTTCAAACTCCCTCTCTGTGACACATGATGGCCACAGCTTACGCCAGGCAGAGTTCAATGTCCTATAGGTCACACCTCGCCAAGCTTGGTCAATCATGTTAACAGAGTTGAGGATGCTGAAGTGTTCCTTCCAGAATTCCTTTAGGGTCAACTTCGTGTCACTGGTCACTTCAAAACACTTTCTGAAAAGGGCCTTGGTATAGAGTTTTTTGAAGTTTGAAATGACCTGTTGGTCCATGGGCTGGAGTATGGGAGTAGTATTGGGGGGCAAGAATTTGATTTTGATAAAGCTGTATTCTTCTTTCAAGTCATCCTCGAGACCTGGAGGATGTGCAGGAGCATTGTCCATAACCAGAAGACATTTCATTGGCAAGCTCTTTTCAATGAGGTAAGCCTTAACCTGGGGGGGCAAACACTTCGTTTATCCACTCAGTAAAGAATTGTCTTGTGACCCAAGATTTAGTGTTCGAGCGCCACATAACTGGTAGTGCACTTTTACAAATATTATTTCGTTTGAACACCCGGGGGTTGTCCGAGTGGTACACTAACAAGGGTTTGATCTTGCAATCGCCACTTGCATTTGCACACAGCAACAATGTTAGCCTATCTTTCATTGGCTTGTGACCTGGCATCTTCGTCTCGTCCTTGGTAATGTACGTATTGGCTGGCATTTTCTTCCAAAATAACCCAGTCTCATCACAATTAAAGACTTGTTGTGCGATCAAATTTTGTTCATTTATGTACCGATCGAATTCCCCCACGTATTTATCGGCTGCAATTTGATCCGAACTAGCTGCCTCCCCATGCCTAGTAACACGATGAATACCTGTTCTATTACGAAACTTTTCAAACCAACCCCTGCTCGCTTTAAATGTAAATGAATCACTTTCACTGGTACTCGGACTTTTCTTCACTAATTCTTCATAGATATGCAACGCTTTTTCACAAATGAACGCTTCACTAACACTTTCCCCGGCCAACTGTTTTTCTTTAATAAATATTAAAAGCAACTTTTCCATCTCCTCAATCACTTGTGGCCTTTGCTTAGTTACCGCCGTAACTCCCGTTGCAACATTCGCCTTCTTAATCATTTCTTTATGCTTTAAAAACGTAGAAATGGTCGACTTCGCCATTCCGTATTCTACCGCTAAATCGGACACTCGTACACCATTCTCATATTTCGCTATAATTTCCTTCTTCAACTCGATCGTTGTTCGCACTGTTTTCCTCTTCTCCTTCCCCTTAACACTCATTACTTTCTTGGGACTCATTATGAAAGCTAAAAAAGCAATTAAAAGCACTGAAAATCACTAAATCACAACGAATGCTGATCGCGCGTTGTCTGAGTGACGCTCTCGAGAGAACTGATGCTTCCCGAACAAGCGAGAGTGGCCGAGATGGCGCGATCATCACAAAGCCCATGCGGTCGTCACGTGTTCGGCTGGTCGAGTACCGAATTTTTGGTCGAGCACCGCAGCAAAAATTTCTCGAAAATTTTGGTCGAACTCCGAATTGTTCGAGTATAGAGTCGTTCGACTACCGAGGTATCACTGTACCACGTCTAAATTCCAACCAGGTGTAGCCAAACGACGCTCCTTCGTGGTCTCAAAAGACTTAAGGAGGTCCTGTAGATCTTTGTTGTTGGAAAGATCTAAGCCTCTGTGACAGAAGACTGATGCCAACATGCTTCTGTAACCCTTGATAGTGGGAGCTGAAAGAGATCTTTCTTTCCTCAGGTATAAAAGGAAGTCAGCTATTTGAGTTACAGAGGTACTGGTCGAGGATACTGATACTGACTTGCACCAGTCTCGGAAGACTTCCCACTTCGACTGGTAGACTCTAAGAGTGGATGTCCTCCTTGCTCTAGCAATCGCCCTGGCTGCCTCCTTCGAAAAGCCTCGAGCTCTCGAGAGTCTTTCGATAGTCTGAAGGCAGTCAGACGAAGAGCGTGGAGGCCTTGGTGTACCTTCTTTACGTGTGGCTGACGTAGAAGGTCCACCCTTAGAGGAAGAGTTCTGGGAACGTCCACTAGCCAACGAAGTACCTTGGTGAACCATTCTCTCGCGGGCCAGAGGGGAGCAACTAACGTCAACCTTGTCCCTTCGTGAGAGGCGAACTTCTGCAGTACCTTGTTGACAATCTTGAACGGGGGGAATGCATGTGACCAATCCAGTAGAAAGGCATCTATATGAACTGCTGCTGGGTCCGGGATTGGTGAGCAATATATTGGGAGCCTCTTGGTCATCGAGGTTGCGAAGAGATCTATGGTAGGCTGGCCCCATGTGGCCCAAAGTCTCTTGCACACATCCTTGTGTAGGGTCCATTCTGTTGGAATGATTTGTCCCTTCCGACTGAGGCAATCTGCCATGACATTCAAGTTGCCTTGGATGAACCTCTTTACTAGAGAAATGTTTAGATCTTTTGACCAGGTGAGGAGGTCCCTTGCGATCTCGTACGTCATAGAGTGGGTCCCTCCTTGCTTGGAGATGTACGCCAAAGCCGTGGTGTTGTCCGAGTTCACCTCCACCACTTTGCCTTGAAGGAGAGACTTGAAGCTTTTCAAGGCCAGATGAACTGCCAGTAGCTCCTTGCAGTTGATATGCATTGTTCTTTGACTCGAGTTCCAAGTTCCCGAGCATTCCCGACCGTCTAATGTCGCGCCCCAGCCCGTGTCCGATGCGTCCGAGAAGAGAACGTGGTTGGGAGTCTGAACAGCCAGGGGCAGACCTTCTCTGAGGCTGATACTGTCCTTCCACCAAGTCAGGGAAGACTTCATCTTCTCGGAAATGGGGATCGAGACCGCTTCTAGCGTCTTGTCCTTTTTCCAGTAAACAGCTAGGTGATATTGAAGAGGACGGAGGTGTAGTCTTCCTAACGATACAAACTGTTCCAGGGATGATAGTGTCCCTATCAGACTCATCCACAGCCTGACTGAACATCGTTCCTTCTTCAGCATGTTCTGGATGCATAACTGGGCTTGACTTGTTCTGGGAGCCGACGGAAAAGCCCGAAAAGCTTGACTGTGAATCTCCATCCCTAAATACACAATAGTTTGGGATGGGACCAGTTGAGACTTTTCCATATTGACCAGGAGACCCAATTCCTTGGTCAGATCTAGAGTCCACTTTAGATTCTTCAGACAGCGACGACTGGAAGAAGCTCTTAGAAGCCAGTCGTCCAAATAGAGGGAGGCTCTGATGTCCGCTAAATGAAGGAATTTGGCTATATTCCTCATCAGCCTCGTAAACACAAGAGGAGCTGTGCTTAGGCCAAAGCACAGGGCTTGAAACTGGTAGACAACCTTTTCGTAAACGAATCTCAGAAAAGGTTGGGAGTCTGGGTGGATGGGGACGTGAAAGTATGCGTCCCTTAGGTCTAAAGAGACCATCCAGTCTTCCTTTCTGACCGCTGCTAGAACGGACTTTGTGGTCTCCATGGCGAACGTCTGCTTTGTGACAAAGACATTCAGTGCACTGACGTCTAGCACCGGCCTCCACCCTCCTGTCTTCTTTACCACTAAGAAGAGACGGTTGTAGAAGCCCGGGGTTTGATGGTCCAGGACTTTGACTACCGCTCCCTTTTCTAGCAAGAGAGACACCTCTTGTTTCAATGCTCGTCTCTTGTCTTCCTCTCTGTACCTGGGAGAGAGATCGATGGGAGACGTTGCTAGAGGGGGTTTTCGTACAAACGGGATCTTGTACCCCTCTCTGAGCAACTTCACAGATTGTGCATCTGCGCCTCTCTTCTTCCAGGTCTGCCAGAAGTTCTTGAGTCTGGCTCCCACTGCTGTCTGAAGAAGGTGGCAGTCAGACTCTGCCTTTAAAGGACTTGGTTCCTTTCTTCTTCCCACGTCTCCCTTCGGCACGAGCACCTCCTCTGCTGGAGGCTCTGCCACGAAAGGGCGGAATAAATCTGGACGCTGGAGTGTCCATCCTGGGTCTTGACAAGGTAGGCAAAGGGGGTGGCTTTGCGGGCAGAGGACGCAACCAGGTCATGGGTGTCCTTCTGAATCAAGGAAGCAGCAACCTCCTTAATCAAGTCCTCTGGAAAAAGGCACTTAGAGAGAGGAGCAAACAGAAGTTCTGATCTTTGACACGGTGTCACTCCAGCTGACAGGAAAGAGCAAAGGTTCTCACGCTTCTTGAGGACCCCGGATACGAACGAAGCAGCAAGCTCACTAGATCCGTCACGTATGGCCTTGTCCATGCAGGACATGATGAGCAAGGAAGATTCCTTGTCAGAAGGGGAGATCTTCCTGCTCAAAGCTCCCAGACACCAGTCCAAAAAGTTGAAGACCTCGAAGGCTCTGAATACTCCTTTCAACAGATGGTCTAGGTCCGAAGGAGACCAGCATATCTTAGAGCGTCTCATGGCTAGCCTGCGGGGAGAGTCTACAAGACTTGACAAGTCGCCCTGGGCAGAGGCAGGAACTCCCAAGCCGAGAACTTCTCCTGTGGCATACCAGACGCTCGATCTGGAAGAGAGTTTAGCAGGGGGAAACGTAAAGGCTGTCTTCCCTAGACTCTTTTTGGACTGCATCCAATCTCCTAAAACTCGTAAAGCTCTCTTGGACGAGCGTGCGAGGACGAGTTTCGTAAAGGCAGGCGAGGATGACTGCGTACCTAAAGCAAACTCTGACGGAGGAGAGCGTGGAGCCACAGACACAAACTGGTCCGGATACATCTCTTTGAAAAGAGCAAGAACTTTTCTAAAGTCCAAAGAGGGTTGCGTGGTCTTGGGCTCGTCAAGGTCCGAATGTGGTTCATCAACGTGTGCCGCATCGTCATCATCAGAGAGTCCATCATCCGAGAATTGAGGAGGAAGCGGCAAAGGAGTAGGTATCGGCTGGTCAGCTGAGTCCGGTCGCACGGGTGCACGCGTGACTGAACCGGACGCAACGTCATGGAACTGTTGCCCAGTCTGTGAGCTGGCAACAACCATAGCAGCGCGGGGACGCACAGCGTCTACTCCAGACTGTCTAGTCTGATGTGGGCGAGCAGAGGCAACCACACTGGGTTGCGGAGGTTGACGCACCGCGTCAAAACAAAACAACTTTGACGGTTGTTGTGCCTCGCGAACGTCAACGGAAGGTTCCGTGCGTCGCTGAACGTCAACATGCGGCTGGCAGGGTACACTGGAACGCATGGGTGGCGGGACTCTCTCAGCTGGAGTGCGTAAGAAGGTCGCCTCAGCGTCCACAGGACGCACAACCGTGGTAGGTTGTAGGTAAGAGGTTGGTGCAGCAGCAACCTTCTCCGCACGAAAGTCCTGCATTAGAGACGTTAACTGATACTGCATGGTCTGCAGCAAAGACCACTTAGGGTCTACAGGAGCAGGTGCGGCGACAGACGGTGTGACTGCCTGAGACGGTACCGCTTTGCCTCTCTTAGGAGGTGAGCAGTCATCGGAAGACTGCAGCGAGTCCGAACTGACCCAATGGCTACAACTGGGCCGTTGGACTTGCGCGGAAGGGACCGACTTGCGCTTAAGAGGTCGTGAGACCTTGGTCCATGGTTTCTTACGAGAAACCTCTTCCGCAGACGAGGAATAAATGGGCTCTCTCGTCTCTGTGTGGGTGGGGCGATCTTGGGTAGATACGCCCGAAACCACGGAGGGAACGTCTGTTCGCTGATTAAAGCCTCTCGAACCCTTTGGTCGTACGACATTGCTTCTCCCCTGGACTTGGGAGCTTGCAAGAGGTCCCGGACTAGGAGGACGACAGGCACGAACAGACGAACCCTCAAGCGCAACACTATCCACAACACTATCACTCACTTTATCACTTCCCACTGCACTCTTACACTTCAGCTCCTTGACGTCCGCCATGAGCTGGTTACGGTCACTAGCCAAGGACTCGACTCTCTCACCCAGAGCTTGGATGGCACGCATCATATCTGCCATCGAAGGTTCCTGAGTGCCAGAAGGGGGATTAGGAGCAACCACTACAGGGGAAGGAATAGGTTGTGGGGCATGAGGAGAGGAAAAATCAACGGAACGAGATGAACTTCTCCTGACTCTATCTCTCTCTAGCCTACGTGTATATTTCTGGAATTCGATAAAATCGAATTCCGAAAGCCCAACGCATTCCTCACATCGATCTTCCAATTGACAGGTTTTATCCCGACAATTGGAACAAACGGTGTGAGGATCGATAGAGGCCTTCGGAAGACGCCTTGAACAGTCCCTAGCATTACACTTCCTGAATTTAGGGACTTGAGAAAGGTCAGCCATTTTGAATTGGTCAAAGGGGAATTCAAAAACTATCCAAAGTCATCAACAAATAATCCGATATCAAAAAAAGAATGCAAGGATTTATTGAAGAGAAAGCCTGCACAGCGAAAGCTCAAAACTAGAAACGTGTACTTCACCAAATAGTTGTGAAAACCAATCCAGTTAGCAACAGCGAATTAGTAGGTCTTGCCGGTGGCACGACAGAGAGAAAATTGAGTTCTTTGTTTACAATGAGTACTGAGTACCTGCACGACAGATGGCGCTGTTGAAGTACACCCCCTACCTGCATGGCGATCGCTGGCGGATTTTTAACGTAGAGTTTTCTGTCGAGCAGCAGAGCTGCAGCTTATATAATCACCGGCTAAGTTAAATATTGAAAAAACTTTTTTTCAACAAGTGTCAAAGCATCCTAAAAAATTACATGCACTTATGTAAATTAAAGAAAAGTAAAAAAAAAACTTACACTGTTAGCCTGACTGTCCTTTGCTACCTTGAAACCAGGAGCATGGTGTTCCTCCTGTGCACTGAGGGTCTACTGAGGCTTTTTCCAAAGAAAAACCTGTCAATCAATAAAACAAAATATATACAGTATATTAACAATATGTACAATATATATTACGTACAGTGCAATAATTAAAATTCAAGTAAAACTACAGTACTGTATTTATGCTATAATTTTACTATACAATAATGGTATGTATGCTAATTATCATATATGTTAAACATATGTACACTAGTACACTGCAACTACTTAAAACAGTAAAATATGTATGAAATAAATACTGCACAGATATGTACAGTACTATGTTAATACTGTACTGAAATCTTATTCAAATTACAAAACTATAATACTTTACAATTAAAATGCTAACAAATATTTTCATTTCAAAGTTGAAAGTACGCAAAATTTAACAAATTAAGTAATGAGAAATCTAATAACTTTGCAAATAAACTTCCATAAACTTACCAGTTTCATCCATATTCTAAACTTGTTCTGGATTGTACCCCTGCACCACGATGATGTTCTGAAGCTTGTCCAAGAAAATTTTTGCTATCTCATGGTACGTAGAGGTAGACTTCCCAGACAGACTGTAGTCTTCCTTAAGAAATAACTGGCAAACCTATAGTCCCTTTGCCCCGGAATATTGCCCTTGACTGTTTTGAGTTGGGAGTATATACAGCTAACTCAGTTACGGGAGGAAGGACATTTTTGTGAAGGCAGTGATGTCAGATGTGGTAGTCTTTAAGGTGAATTCAGTGTACTTCTTGAAATTTATTTTGTATCTGCATTGGTTTACAGCATTTTTGTAACCTTTGACAAATTTTGAAAGAAGAAAATAGGGTGACCATAATTAATTCAGCCAGATGTCCGAAGGAATAGCTGTTTCTGTTAGAAGGTTTTCAATTGAATGGTATTGGAATTGATTTATAAGTTTATATGACAGTAGTGGGTGTTATTGCAATAATGTTTGTGAAATTATATCTGGATTCCGTACTGTGTTTCACCCATTCTTTTTATTTGCAATTTGTAAACGATGTGCCTATGGAGGGTCCCATAGTATAATTTTCTTGCTCAGTTGAGGGTCTTGTGTGATTCTTCAGTGTTTACATAATATCCTTATTTTTTTTTTCTGAAGGTAAAATGTTGTCAAGGTAGCTATAGAAGTATACTGTATTTTCAACTTTGTTAATATTTTTCTAATCATAGAACATTAAGTTTTTTATCTAACTTTGATTTTAAAAAACTATAAAAGTCTGTAAAAGTGGCTTGTCTCCTCCATAAACCAGCTTTGAGGACTTGTGCTACAGACTTGTGCTACAGAGTGGTTTTGCGGAACGCTGAAGTTGCGGCAAGCCCACGTATATTATTTGCTTGATGGGGCAACCCTAGCGATGCTTCCCCAGAGGATTTATATGCTCTTATGATACTTTCTCTCCACCAGAAAAATGATATTTTCATAATAAAATAAATTTTTGAATATATTTACCCGCTGGTTATATAAAAGAGCTGAAGTCCCCTGACGCCAGGGCAGAAATTCAAATCTCGCGCTATCGAAGATATGCCAGGTGTACCAACCGCACCCTAGCGTAGAACAGGTGGAACCACACACCATCTCCAGTTCTTCCATGCCTCATAGCCATACCATAGGTAGTCTCTAGAGGGGAGGAGGGTGGGTGTTAAATTTATATAACCAGCGGGTAAGTATATTCAAAAATTTATTTTATTATGAAAATATCATTTTTAAATATAAAACTTACCCGCAGGTTATATAAAAGAGCTGATTGACACCCCTTGGTGGCGGGTCAGAGACAGCTACATATAGAAAATTCACTTAAGGGTTACATACAATAAACTTGAGCGGTTCTCACCTGATAAGGAAGCTGACAGCAATGATACTCTGCCTCATTTCGTCCGCTATCCTTAAGAGATCCAGTAATCCACTCAGGCTGAAAATCTCTAGGAGCTGTCAAACGGTACAACCACCTATAACATGACAGAACCTCAACCAATACCCTTGTTCCGGGTGCACTCAAGGAACAAATTGACCACCTAACCAAATCAAAGATTGCGGAAGACTGACGCCCAATCTCCACAAACAACCATAACAAACGAGTTCCAAGAGATAGAAAAGGGGTATTAGGAAAAAAGGGAACGTAGTGGTAGATCATTCACCTACTATCACATTTGCTGCTATAAAAGGACCCAACGTAAAAAAGTCCTCATAGCGAGTCTGAACATTCTTCAAATAATGGGATGCAAAAACAGACTTACTTCTCCAAAATGTTGTATCCATCAGACTTTGCAGAGAACGGTTCTGTTTAAAGGCCACTGAAGTCGCTACCGCTCTGACTTCGTGTGTCTTGACTTTGAGGAGCCTCTGATCTGATTCATCACACTGAGCATGAGCTTCTCGAATCAACAATCTAACGAAAAAAGACAAGGCATTCTTAGACATGGGCATCGAGGGTTTCCGGACTGCACACCACAGAGCGTCTGAGTTACCTCTCAGATTCTTAGTCCTGTCCACATAAAGCCGTAGCGCTCTAACAGAACAGAGAACCCTTTCCAATTCACCGCCAGCCAAATCAGAAAGGTTAGAAATCTCGAAGGATTTGGGCCATGGCCGAGAAGGGTTTTCATTCTTGGCCAGAAACCCCAGTTGCAAAGAACAAATGGCTTTTCCATTCCGAAAACCAATGTTCCTGCTTAAAGCGTGTACTTCACTAACTCTTTTCGCAGTGGCGAGGGTAACCAGAAAAAGGGTTTTCAAGGTTAAGTCCTTAAATGAAGCCGAGTGTAAAGACTCAAATCTGTCACTCATGAGAAATATAAGGACAACATCCAAATTCCAGGCGATGGGAGCTGTTTGAATCTTCTTGGTCGTATCAAAAGACCTAAGTAAATCTCGTAGATCTTTATTATTAGAAAGGTCTAGGTTCCTGTGTCGAAAAACCGTCGCCAACATACTCCTGTAACCTTTAATAGTAGATGACGAGAAGTTATGCTTAACTTTAAGGTCCAAGAAAAAATCTGCTATTTGGGAAAGCGAGGTACTGGAAGAGGAAATCGCGTTAGTCCTACACCACTCCCTGAACAACTCCCACTTGGACTGATATACCTTGATGGTTGAAGACCTTGCCCTTGCAATTGCCTTGGCTGCCTTCTTCGAAAATCCTCTAGCTCTAGCGAGTTTTTCGATAGTCTGAAGGCAGTCAGACGAAGAGCTCGGAGGTTTTGATGATTTCGGGCCAAGTGAGGTTGTCTGAGAAGATCGGGTCTCATGGGAAGCTTCTCGGAACATCCACCATCCATTCCAGTACCTCTGGAAACCAGCTCCTTGACGGCCAGAACGGAGCTATCAGTGTCATTCTGGTCTCCTCGTGCGAAATGAACCTCTGAATCACTTTGTAAAGGATCTTGAACGGAGGGAAAGCATAAACCTCCATGTGTGACCAGTTCATCAGAAAAGCGTCTATGTGCAAAGCTTCGGGGTCTGGAACCAGAGAACAGTAACACTCTAGCCGTTTGGTCTTCGCGGTGGCAAAGAGATCCACGAGAGGTCGACCCCATAACCGCCACAGACTCTTGCAGATGTCCGGGTGCAGAATCCATTCTGTGGAGAGAACCTGACCTTTCCTGCTGAGTCTGTCTGCGCTCACATTGTTGACCCCCTGGATGAACCGCGTCAAAAGAGTCACCTTCCTTTCCTCCGCCCAGACGAGAAGCAGTCTTGCAATCTCGTACAGAGGCCAAGAGTGGGTCCCGCCTTGCTTCACAATATAGGCCAGAGCTGTCGTGCTGTCCGCATTGACTTGGACCACCTTGCCCCTGATCTGCTTTTCGAAGCTGATGAGAGCCAGATAAATAGCTAAAAGCTCCTTTTGATTGATGTGGAGAGAGGTTTGCTCCACCGTCCAAGTCCCCGAAAGCTCCTGCTTCTCTAGAGTGGCTCCCCACCCCGAATTGGAGGCGTCGGAACACAACACGAGGTCTGGGTTCCTCTGAAGTAAAGACAAGCCTTCTTTCAGTCTGGGCTCGTTGTCCCACCATTGAAGATGAGACTTGATGGAAGCCGAGATGGGAATGCAATCCCTGTCGAGGCTGTCCCCTTTCTTCCAATGGCGGTTGAGATGAAACTGAAGAGGACGCAAGTACAACCTCCCCAGGGTCACGAACTTCTCTAACGATGAGAGAGTCCCCAGAAGGCTCATCCAATCTCTGACGGAGCAAAGATCTCTCTTCAGGAACGTTTGGACTTTTAGGAGGGCTGCTTGGATTCTCACCGACGACGGAAAAGCCCGAAAACTCCGACTGTGAATCTCCATCCCCAAATAAAGAATCTCCTGGGATGGAATCAGTTGTGATTTTTCCGAGCTCACCAGGAGACCCAGTTCTCTGGAGAGATCCAAAGTCATCTTGAGGTCCTTCAAACAACAATCGGCTGAGGAGGCTCTTATCAGCCAATCGTCCCGATACAGAGAGGCCCTGATTCCCCTCGAATGCAGCATGCTTGCCACGTTCAGCATGATCTTGGTAAACAAAAGAGGAGCCGTGCAGAGTCCAAAACAAAGAGTCCTGAACTGGAAGACCTTGTTTCCGTCCATGAACCTCAGATAACGTCTGCAGCTGGGATGAATCGGAAGGTGGAAATAGGCATCCTGAAGATCTAAAGAGACCATCCAATCGTCCTTCCTCACAGCTGCCAGAACTGTTTTCTGAGTCTCCATAGTGAACGTCGAGTTCTGGACGTAACCATTTAGCACACTTACGTCCAGAACCGGTCTCCACCCCCCGGAACTCTTGGGTACTAGAAAAAGGCGGTTGTAAAATCCCGGAGACGTAACATCCTGCACTTCCTCTATTGCTTGCTTCTCTAATAAAAGAGATGTCTGCAGAAGCATGGCTTGCTTCTTGGGACCCTCTCTGTATTTGGGCGAAAGATCCACTGGATCTGTGACTAAAGGAGGATTGGCCAGGAAGGGGATCTTGTAGCCTTCCTTTAACACTTGGACGGCCCAGGGGTCCGCTCCATTCCTCTCCCAAGCCTCCCAGAAGTGAGTCAACCTGGCACCCACTGCTGTCTGAAGGAAAGGGCAGTCAGACTTTACCTCGGCCGGACTTGCCCCCTCTGCCTCTAGGCTTCCTTCCTTCTGGTTTAAAAGAGCCTCTTCCAGAGGACTTCCCACGAAAGGACTGAGGTCGAAACCCAGAAGATTCCTTAGGTTTACGAGAAGAGAATGACGGAGGCAAAACTTTCCTAGACAAATGGGTAAGTAAGTCATGTGTGGCCTTCTGCGTGAGGGCAGTAGCTACCTTGCCTACCAATTCCTGCGGAAATAAGGTATTAGACAAAGGTGCGAAAAGAAGGCCCGTTTTCTGGTAGGGAGACACTCTTGCAGAGAGAAAAGAGCACATCGTGGCCCTTTTCTTGAGAATTCCAGCTGTAAACAAGGCAGCAAGTTCGTTGGAGCCATCTCTCACACCTTTGTCCAAGCAGGACATCAAATGAACCAAACCACTAGTGTCCGTTTCCGTCATATCAGAGACCCTCTTACTCAAAGCCCCCAAAGCCCAGTCCAAGAAATTAAAAACTTCGAAGGCCCTGAACAGACCTTTAAGCAAATGGTCGAACTCTGGAATGGACCACCAAATCTTTGTTTTCCTTAAGGCAAGACGACGAGAAGCATCTACCAAACTTGAAAAATCCCCTTGGGCAGACGAAGGAAAACTCAAGCCCAACACTTCACCAGTCTCGTACCACACACTAGATTTAGAGGCTAACCTAGCGGGAGGAAAGGCAAAGGCCGTCTTGCCAAAAGATTTCTTGGAGTCCAACCAAGAACCCATTAATTTCAAGGCCCGCTTAGAGGATCGAGAAAGAACCATCTTGGTATTAACTGGAACCTTGGTAGCTTTACCTAAGATGAATTCAGAAGGCGGAGAACGAGGGGCCACAGGGGTAAATTGATCAGGGAAAATTCCAGTCAGAATAAGCATAAACTTGCGAAGATCCACAGCATGCTGATAATGCTTCTCCTCCTCATTCTCAGAGACTTCCTCAATAGGATCATCCTCATCCGACTTTTCCTCAGGCTCGTCTTCTGGCAGTGCAGCAACAGCCGCAGCCTGAACCGAAGGAACAAAGTCTGGATGAGACTGCCTGTCAAGGCCAACATCTGCGTCAACCTGATGGGGAGAAGTAGAAGTATATTGATGCGAAACACGGACGGGTAGACGATCTTCATCAACCAACAACTGCCTAGACCGCTTCGAATCCGACTGCTGTTGAACAGAAGAACGCTTGAAATCAGAAGGTAACTGTCGAAGATCGCCGAGAGGTCGCGTAAAGTCCGAAGACTGTTGACGCGAACGATCAAAGTAGTCAGGAAGTCGACGCTGCGAATCAATGTTTTGACGCGAAGCGTCCAAAAGTTGTTGACGCGGACGATCCACTACTTCAAATCGTTGACGCGTCTCGTCCACTTGTCGACGCCGATGTTCTTCCCCGCGACCAGAATACGAAAACTGGTCAACCAAAACTCTCTGACGCGACTCATCAAAATCAACCTGGCGTTGAACACTATGACTGGGAGACCGCCTAAGCGATAACTCGTCAAGACCAGAGACCATCGAACTCCTGTGCGATAACTGGTCTGACATCGAACGCCCAGACATAACGCCAACACCTGGTTGATAAGAATCCATCAACGACGAGAGTTGTTCCTTCATAGACACAAGCGCAGACCATTTCGGATCAACAGAGCTCCTTAAAGGAAGATTCGCACCAACGTCACCACGCATTTCGGGGGAAGAAAGCCAATCCGATGGAAGAGGGGGTGCATGAATAGTAACAAGGTCCGAATCGGAAGGAATCATATCCACACGAACACGGTGATCTGTACGTTTGGCCGGAGTGCAAGCGATGGGAGAACGGAAACGTTCCGGTGAACCCCACGAACTACATCCTGGACGCACAGGCGATTCCCGACGCTGTGAAACATCATGCGTCCGTTTAAGCGGTCTTGACGCGCGACACCAGATCTCACTCCCCGACCCTTCATCGGAAGACGGGGATAACGCATGAACCTCACCTTTCCTACGATGAGGGTGAACGACCTGAGCTACGGCAACAGGAACGTTCGAGGGGACGTCTGCACGATTGATGACGCTTCTCGTTCCCTTAAGCCGTTCGACATTACTTCTCCCATGGGTTCGAGAGCTCGAAAGAGGTCTTAGGCTAGGTGAACGACAAGATCGTGCAGACGCACCCTCCGCAACACTAAACACATTAGCAACACTAGTCACAACGCCGAGAGAGTCACGATTTTTCGGTACAACATCAGACACTGAAACACTTTCCACAGTTCCGATAGGATCACGGTTTTTCAATACCTTTAACTCGGAAAAAATTGTATTTCTATCGGCTGCTAAGGACTCAACTTTCTCACCAAGAGACAAAATAGCAGTAAACATGTCCTTCATAGTAGGTTCCTGATCTACCACCACAGGGGAAGGAATAGGATTAGGAACAGGTACATTAGGTAAGGCTCTATCCACAGATCGGGAAGAACTACGTCTAACTCTATCTCTCTCTAGTCTCCTAACATAACGATCGAAAGTAACAAAATCATCATCAGTTAAGGAAAGACACTCATTACACCTATCATCTAATGAACAAAATTTACCCCTACATTTCACACAAATAGTATGAGGATCAATAGATCCTTTAGGAAGTCGAGTACGACAACCTTCACTAACACACCTACGCTGAGCAGGGGAGGAGTCGGCCATTTTGAATGCTAACGTGAGAGACTGACGAGCAAAAAGTAAGGGAAATATCAATAAAGAAAATCTCAAACAAAAAGATTTCAAGATAAGAAACAAGGGAAAATAATCAACGATATCTTAAACTCAAAAAAGAACGTTGTACATCACCAAACAACTTCCCAAGAGAGTAAAACACAAGAGCGAACTTCTATATGTCAGCCAGCTATGACGGCAGAGAGAAGAACTGGAGATGGTGTGTGGTTCCACCTGTTCTACCGCTAGGGTGCGGTTGGTACACCTGGCGTATCTTCGATAGCGCGAGATTTGAATTTCTGCCCTGGCGTCAGGGGACTTCAGCTCTTTTATATAACCAGCGGGTAAGTTTTATATTTAAAAAGAGACTTTCTGGATACAGTAATGCCTCTGGATACGACATTAATTAGTTCCGGAGTGACTTTCGTACAGGGATTTTTTCGTATGACGAGTAACGTTTTACATGTAAATTGCCAAATTTGTTCCACGCCCTACGAAAAAACCCACATTACATTTTATAATAAAGCTATAACCACAATGAAATACAGCTAAATACACTTGAATCCTTCAATTTACCTAACCTACTGTTAATACTTATAAATGAACAGTAGTTATTAAAACATAATGGAATAATAAAGGGAAAATAATACAATAAATACAGTACAATACTGTACATATATGGAAAATACAGTACAGGTACCATATTTACAGTACTTTACTAAAGTTTTCCTTACTATAAAGAGGTATGTTTTCTAACATGCATAATCAACCTGTTTTCTTAAACTCGCCCATATTTTTAACCGTAACTATTTTATTTTTCAGTAATACAATTAATATTCATTGGTGATACATCATTAAATAACCTACATGTTTTTTTATAAACTCGCATCTTCAAGCTATTTTATTGTAATGCAAGCAAGATTCACTGATGGTAATATGTATATGAACTTACTTTGTAGAATGAATAAACTTTAATTGTTCAGTAAATAATTTGAAATGTTATTTATTTACCAAAATGGAAGAAAAATATATTGGTAATGTTGTGACATGCATAGTAGCATTGCGCTTACATATATACTGTATATACACATAATACAGTACTGTGCTGTTGTTTTTTTATCTAAAAATATACTTATCGGTATAAAACTAACTTTAAATAAATAATCATGACATTAAATGGAAAAAATATGTTACGATTTTTTATTTATTTACTGAAAAGAAAGAAAAATATATCATTAATGTTTGATTTGCATAGAAAATTAGCATTGTGCATTCGTACAAACAATATAGTTCTGTTCATTGTGGCTTTTCATTTAAAAATGCACTTATTGTTACAAAATTAATTGTAAATAAATAATCAGACATTAAAAAGAAAACATGTTACGGTCTGTTATTTATGTACCGCAATGAAAGAAAAATATTGTATATCGCTAATGTATTTAATATGTGTAGCCGCATTGTGCGTTCATATTTACATTACAGTTCTGTTTATTGTGCTTATCAATTTAAAATGTACTTATTGATATAAAATTAATCGATAAATAATCATGACACTGAAAGGAAAAAATGTTACGATCTGTTATTTATTTACTGAAATGAAATTAAAAAAATATATCGCTAATGTTTTGATATGTGTAGTAGCATTGCACATACATATGTACTGTACATACACAATACAGTACTGTTGATTGTATTTTTTGACTTAAAAATGTACTTAATGATATAAAATAGGAGAGCAGGATCTTACGGCAGTAACTAGCATCAAGGTAGGAAGATAACCAATGTGAGAGCAGGACGATGGTGGCGAGTTTACAGTTTGGCGGTGAGCGAATTTTAAAATTTTTCTCAGCGGCCGGGTGAATCTTGAACTGTATCTTGGTTTGTATCATGAAAACTTTTTCGTAATATGAGGCGAAAAAATCTTTGCATCTTGTTTTGTAAATGAATTTTTTGTATACAGAAACTTTCTTATCAAGAGGTATCACTGTTACTTTCTTTTTGGAGCAGCCAGTGCTCAAATCTGAGATAATTTTCAACAGGAATTTGGGTTTTGGTCACTGAGCCGAAAAAGGTAAATGTGGCAGGTTCCCTGATGACATGATGACGTGTTCGATGCTTCCCTTGAGCGTAGAGAGTTTTCATGATATGTCTTTACCACTATTGTGATCTTGTTCACGAAGAAGAGTTTGACTACCGTTTTATGAACAAAACTCTGAAAGGGACGCATGGTATCACTACAGAGGAATAAAAACATTTGGTTCATCAAAAGACTTCCTAAGAGATGAGACTGTGTAAAAGTCCAACTGAAATTTATCTGAATCTGATTATTCATAGTCAAATTGAGAATAAGGTATACCCAGAAAAAACACGGTGATTTCTGAATTGGGGTCCCATATAATAAGGCCCCAGTGCAGTAGTTGGCTTACTTTCCTTGGCTGGAAGTCAAGCCAAAGGAAGTATCAAAAGGTCAGATCCCTGACTTTAGCCTTTATTTCTGAGATTGTGGTGATAACCTTAGGAGTTTATAAGTCCCTCCTCATATCTCAGGAGGAGGAGGGAGGTAGTTCTACGAGGAGGGAGGTAGTTCTACAAGGAGGCAGGTCTGCCCTCTTGAAACCCCAGCAACAAGGGTGCCGAGAATTTTCCCGAGGAGAGTTCTAGCTAAATCAATCGAGGACCAGCTTGAAGATCCAAAATTAGATATAAACTTCCATGACTGAAACAGGATCTGTTTCTCAAAATTGTCAAACAGTCCGTATTCAGAGTTAAGGTCTTCACAAAGCTTAATATTCTTGCATAGCCCCGAGTTTTAAGGATTCTATTTGACCCAGACAGTCCCTGTTCTGTTAACAGGATTCTTCACACAAAAGATATCAGTTAGACTCCACTTGTGACATGTCAATTAAATTTATTGCAACTTAGTCTGAGAGTGATTGCCTATATCACTCTTTTATTCGTTCCGGAGGTCTTCTCAGAAATACCGTGAGAAGTTCCAGCACTGAGAACTGATCTCTTATACCTTAGAAGTTGTAGTGGCCATCTGACTCCTCAGATCTCATGGTCTTATACTCCAGCTTCAAAAGAGATCGCAGAAGTCCAGACTTTCTCCTGGATACTAAAAGACATCACCCATTACTGTAGTATTAGTAAAAGAGTGGGTAATAAAACATCAGGCAAAATTAAACACCCCGTGAGAGGTAATCATCTAAGGCCAAAATTTTTCTTGTTAGGAGGTATGGAGGACATTTAATCTAATAGCCATACTTGATTATTACTCATATATAGTGGCAACTGCTCTCCACTCAATAATGACTTAATCCACGAAGGAGGAAGTCTAGTCCGGGCTCACTTGTAAATCTCTAGTGCCAGAAAGCATGACAAGAGTAAAGGTGTATCTTTTAGCTCTAAATGTTCTTTATCAAGGAGTTATCTACTCCTTTATCTTTCCAGAGAGGCTTCCTAAGCTCTCTGAAACTGGGGAGAAAATACAGAAGTCCTACTTTAACTGTTGGACAGGAAAAGACCGAAGGAAAAACCTTTGGACTTCATATTTGAGCTATATTCTTAATTTGTTGTATCACCCAAGGATTTATGGGAAGCAAAAGGTTCCTCTGAAGTGGGAAGAGTTTTGCTTACTCATTGTACTCTGATGCTAAACACCATTAGAACTGAAGATACTATCATATTCAGTAGAGACACCACTTCTCAGAATGGGTAAATATTTTTCCTGGAGAAGTCAGGGGGGGGGGGGGAAATTGGCAAATTGCCATGATTGAGCTGGAAACAGCTCCTCTGAGAGGCATTCCGTCATGTCCAAAATATCTGGTCTTGTGAAAGATTATTACATCTAAAAAAAATGGGCCCGGACTCTATTTCCTGGCAGGCTTCTGACAGTCACATGGTGGGGCTAGCTCTATTCCACAATCTTTTAGAATAAAAGGGCCCGTATTTCAAAAACCTAATGTTTCTGTCACGATCTTGTGTCTGGACAGGGGTATAGGTTTGATGAAATAGCATTCTTCTTCTCAAAAGTAGGATCTCAAGAGATCTTCCTTGAGGTAGACTTAGCATGAGATTAAGATTTGATACCCTATTAATAGCTTTGAGGTAACAATTGGCTTGAATATGTATTCAATATTTTTCATACCAAATAAATATAAAAGAGGGGAGGGATCCAAAAGAATTCCCACCTCCCACAGGTTTATCAACTAAGACTACAATGTTGAGAGAACTGGAGGTTAAAACCAGGATATTCCGACCACAGCCGGTATTAGGATACTCCTGAAAAAGAGGTGGTCTAAAACTGGGGGCCTATAGCATTACAGTATTTTGAAATCCTCATCAAATTTGTAAGTGGAGATGTATTCTATGCTAACATTGGGGAAAAAGGAGGGAGATAGGAAGACCTACAGTATAATCTGACCGAGCTACTTCCATTGTTCAGGTAGGTTACCAAAAAATTACTACCTCCTGTCATTTATTGGCCACTCCCTACCTGTGTTAAGTCAAGGTACGCACCCTTTTTTGCAGGGGGCATTATACCTACGGTCTCGACCATCCGGGGGGGCGGGGGGTGGATATTTCCTCCCTTGATCTGTGGCCCTGTTGATTTGTTTCCCAGGGCATTTCTGAACTGTTAAAGGCCAACATTGCCTCTGCTGATGAGACTGTTCATTATGCGAGTCATTCTGTTGATGCTGAGGGGCAGGCATCTCACTTGTCATCGAGCTCTTCCCTGAGGGAGTTTGTTTCAGCCTTGCAATCTTTTCTATCGCCATCTCTACTTCTGTCCGAGGGAACAGATAGGGGGAATTCACCAATTCAGAGTTTCTCCGACTTAACACATCCGATATCTGGCCAAGGGTGCGTTGCGTCTTTTTAAGGCAGTTCCCCAAAGAGGAATGGTTTGGTGTAGTAGAAATCTCAGTGCTTTCACCCCTGCTTGTGACAAATCCTCAAATCAAAGTAGGGCATTTTGTTAATCAAGATTTTCTGTAAACACTCTGCAGGATATTGCTCTAGACCAATGATAGAGTCATGCACAGGCTTGAAATGCAGAAAGCTATTTCCATGTTTGTCATTTCTGAGCTTGAAAAGATGGAGGGGGGTTCAGATAAATCTTCTGTCTGGACAGACAAATCTAGGCTAGCCAGAGGTGGTAATTCTAAAGACCTGATGGCTTTAAGGGAACTCTCCAAGACCAGAACCTGCATTTTAAACATGGTTAGAGTATCTTTAGTCTGTTTGGAGAGTTCTAGTCCATACCCAAGTTCAGGATTTCGCACCTGCGTTTGAAACCTGGCTCCGGGTTCTTTCTCAGTAAAAGGTTTCTCTAGGGGAGACTATTTCATACCCTTTAGGTGATGGATGAGGCTCCTAATCCTCAAAAATTGAGATGTCTCTGTAACTGACATAGGGACTTCGAAAGGGCTTACCTCTTTTAGAGAATCATTTCTTATATCTTCTCGAACGTCCTTCCTTTCATTAGCTGCAGTCTTATTGAGGTGAGACAAGGAGGTAGTAAGAGGCCTGGGAAAACCTCTTCCAGGGTCAACATATGAGGCAGAACTTTGGACTACTTTTACCGGATTCGGCATATTAGGTGAGATAGATTTCCCTACCGGCAAGCCTCCGCATTGTCTTTGAAGTGAGCCTCGTCTACTATCCTTAATAAAGTTGACTCTTTCTAAGTCATACTGGGGCGCAGTTATTAAAGCGGGGTAGAGTGTTTTCATCCTTTAATTCTCAAAGTTTGCGAAGGGATATCCAGAACAGATCATTGTATGATCAAACGAATGCACTTCACTTGAGACACCAGGTATCTTATGCTTCCTATCCATGCTCATAGGGCCAGTGTTTGGGCCATCCCTAAGGCTTCTCAGGGAAGATAATCTCACATATCCATCAAATGGGGTTGCAAGTGCACAAGCCAGGGAAGGGTCACTATGTCCATAAGGTGTCTCAACCTGGCTAGACTGCAAAGAATAGTTCTCACACTTCAAAATATTAGCATATGATCTGTTGTCATTGCAGATGGGAACAACAAACTGGAATGAATTGTATACTTGTCCTGCGTGTGAAGGAATCTCATCTCGCACAGGGATGGCGATGCATACGGTGACATCATTATGCACAACTTCGTCTGGCTGAAAAACAAGCCTGTCTGAATTATGAAAGGCTGTAGCGTCTGCTTTTGTCCTACTTGAATTCTCAACTCTAATAGGCTTGGAAAGAGAGGACAAAATAAAAGAAATTCCTGGTTTCGGTAAGCTTTGGGGTGTGGACGCAACCGAGGCAGTCTGACCACCATTATCATAAACTGCTAGAGTTCTTAAGACTGTAGAGGAGATATAAGCTTAGGAACCTTACAAGTACTGTATAAGGTAAACCTTGTTCTTGAAAATGTGTTGGAGATTGCAAAAATTTGTCTTCCAACAAGGTTGCTTTATAACCAAGGGAAAAACCTGTCTCAACTCTAGAATCCCGCTAACGAGAATGTGAGTGTACTTTCCTCACACAAATTAGATATGTTTCCAAGGGTGAAGTTTTTCTGAACAAACATGTTTTCTCTTTGTGATCATGGTTATTATGCTGAGACCTAGCTCACGGCAAAAATCTTTTACAAGTGCCGGCTCAAAGTCTCGCCACATATATTCAACATTATTCAGATTACTACTGGTGTCATCTACTATAATTAAAGTTTCAGGGAATTCACGGCACAAAATATTATAGGGAGGCTTTCGTCGCAGAAAAGAAAATTCTTCTCTAACTCCTGTTGGGAGGAGATGCAGTAGGACATAAATCTTGTTAAGTTTTCTGCAACGAGAATATCCCTACCATTGGGAGGATATCCACTCCCTACAGTATTTACAGGGTGAATTCATTGAACATCTCTTGTCTAAGCAAGAGGGACAAAAAAGATGTGGATCGATGTCTGCCCGGCTCATGAGAACGCCACAATAGTCACTATCCCGTCGTGGGCAAGAATGTAAATATCGAGATTTACACGACATAAAACACTCACTTGTATCTCATAGATTATGAATAGTAATGCAAGTGACTGTTAATAAAGAGTACTAAACACTTGAAGGGTAAGCGAGTTGAACTCGAAAGGCTGGATTGTAGAGAGGAAGTGAAACTACAACCTCTTCACTTCACAACCAGATTTGTTGTCGGGAGGCAATGCAAAGCAAACATCCTCTTGTCACATGCATTAGGGTTGCCTAGCAATGAAGCATGGTGCAATCGAACCAATTTTCTTTGACTGGCTGATTGTATAAATAAGACTAGGAGTAATCTATATAAATGAATCAGACATTTGTATTAGAGTAGGAATAAATATTTTTTTCTTTATAATTTGCTTAGTTTTCTTGTTCCATAAACTGAGGCAGATCCCTTAACCCAGTTCCAAGTCAGTGAAATACAATTTCATAACTTTAAGCATAAACAGAAAAAAAACTTACCTGAAATAGGGCTCATAACTTGTCACTGTTCCATCGGAGCCATTATTTAGGAATGCTTTAACAGAATCAAGGTCATAAATTGATAGCAAGTCTGTATGCTATACTCAGTGGCAGCCCTCTAATTACTACTAAACTGCAGTCAATTTATGCAGTACTCAATTCAACAATATATGTCAGTTCCTTGACATGGCCATCATCATCATACAGTATATCTTCTAAAAGTAATCCAAATTAGTGATCGCTTATAAAGCAAAAGTCATCATCATTCTCCTCTATATTTCCAACTCAAGTCCATTCCAGTCCAAATATCACAATCAACTTTCACAACAGAAAAAGAACGGCCTTTAATCAAAGTATCAGAGAAAAGGAGCTCAAAGGAGGAAGTACAGCCTGCAAAAAAAAGAGAAAAAAAGAAACTTACAAACACACTTATACAGTATAACTATATTATCAAACCACAAAATGAATATCAAATATCTTAAGCAACTTGTATTTTTCTTAGCCATACAAACCTGAATCCTTTAATAAGGGAGATTAATTCACCGCTAGCTGGAGTCAGCTGTCATAGTTGGATAACAAGCACTTATCCAGCTAGTGACGGTGCCAGGCGAGAAGCCATGTCCCCTTTCTAGCCAGTGAGCCTTCACTTTTAACCTTTCAACCCCAGACTGAGAGGGCTGGTTGAGAAAGGAAGTTGGACTTTTGTACTCTAAAAATTTGTGATTTGTTCCTAAGCAGCATACAAACCCTCGCCCTTTAATTAGGGAGGCTTACTGCTTTGTGGGCTGGAAGTCCCCTCGCAACCAAACTGGAAGGGTCATTATCTTCCCTGTAAGAAATCATTGTTTGATCTGTGCAGAAGCAAAATGATAAATGTAGCAACCTCCTAACTAACTTTCACAGGGATGAACGTCTGATAGGACCTGGGCCGTAAATGCAAGCGTGTCACTGATCAAACTGGAGATTCCCTTTCCCTAAAGGGATGTCAGTTGGGAACCTAAACCTAGTATGATGATTGATGGGCTGGTATTAGATCCACCATCCCCAAGCTCATTAAAAGGGGCTGAGAGAGATACTACTTGAGATCTGAAGAATGGAGCTCTGAAACAAAAATTAAAAGCATCAAGTCTGTATGGTATGTAAAGTTTCAACCGCTTGATCCCCGATAGGATGGACTAAAGAATGAAGATGATCCAGTCAAACTACCTTTTATTCCAGACTTACATCTACAGGTTACCATAGACGAGATGCATCCTTTTCCTATGTCAGAGCTGGACTGCTTACACAATTACAGTACTCAAGCAACCAACACATGTCCAAGCACGAAGGTGTCAAGGGACTTGTGGGCTTTAGTCTTGCAAATAAGAGGCTGTGAAGGTGGTCTGCCTTTTCCAGACATTGACCAACATTTGAACCACTAACAGGTTTCTCTTGAAAGAAAGAGTGGGGCCAGTAACCCTGACTTCATAGCTATGGTCATAGCTGGTGGTTCAACTCTCTCGTCACTTGAGCCATAAGTACTACGGATTGTCTCATAAAGCCAGAAAGAAATTGTGTTCCTTGACACCTCTTTCTTGGACCTGTAAGTGCTAACGAAAAGTCTCTGACACTCAGGCATGAGGTGTTGATTCCTTTTCAGATAGCACCACATATACCTCACTGGACACAAGAACATCTCTCAATTCATCCCCTGACACCTCCTGAAGAGAGAAGATGGAGAAGGATCATGCACCAACAAGTTCTGGGTTTTGGCCAAAAAGTCCAGGACAGAACTTCCACCTCTTGGCATAGGTGACTAAATAAGTGCCCATGTAACTTACAAACTCTCTTCGCCAATGCTAAAGCTAGCAGAAAGATAGTATTGGGTTAGATCCCTGTCTGATGACCACCTCAAAGATTCAAATGGGGTATGGGTAAGAGCCTTGAGAACTAAAGTATAAATCTTTCACTCCATAGACTATACTCACGGGCCAAGCAGTACCCTTTGACAGCTGTGACTGAGAGGCGTTTCTCTTGATGAAGGAAGACGAGTAAATCTGTGATCGGTGCTGAAGTTGCTCCGACTGGAGAAATATCCCTTCCTAGAGAGTTATTGAGCCCTTTGACTGGCCAGAAAGTACTATATTGGATCCCACTTTCTGGTTACAGCTTATTTCATCTTTGACTACACATAAACAGAATAGTCTGGCCTATTCTTTCCTCATACACTTGACAACACTGAAATTTTCAAACAGTTCTTCTCTCAAGAGGTTAACTACTGCAATTGTTCAGTGACTACTTTCCTCTTGGTAAGGGTAGAAGAGACTCTTTAGCTATGGTAAGAAGCTCTTCTATGAGAAGGACACTCCAAAATGAAACCATTGTTCTCTAGTCTTGGGTAGTGCCATAGCTTCTGTACCATGGTCTTCCAATGTCTTGGGTTAGAGTTCTCTTGTTTGAGGGTACACTCGGGCACCCTATTCTATCTTGTTTCTATTCCTCTTGTTATTTTCAAGTTTTTATGGTTTGTATTATGAAATATTAATCTTAATGTTGTTATTTTTCTTAAACTTCTTAAACTTCTTGTAGTTTTTCTTTATTTCCTTTCCTCACCGAGCTATTTTCCCTGTTGGAGCACTTGGGCTTATAGCATCCTGCTTTTCCAACTAGGGTTGTAGCTTAGCAAGTAGTAATAATAATAATAATAATAATAATAATAATAATAATAATAATAATAATATTAATAATAATAATAATAATAATAATAATAATAATAAAATCGTAGTACATAGCTCATTTAGCACGGTAGACATCTGTAGAAGACCTCCAAAGGTATCCAAACATCTACTATGAAGCGCCTTGCAAAAAGCTTTCACTTGGAGGAGATAGTGGATAGCCTCCACCTGTGAAGAGCCAAGGACTCCAAAACATGGTGGAATCTCTGTAGTTGTGGCTGACAGAAGAGTGTGGGCCACTGTGGTAGTTTTCTTGGAACCTTGAACAGAAGAGCAAGCATATCAGGATACCACTCGACATGAGGCCATCTGGGAGCCACCAGGGTTATTACGAGTTCTGGGATAGTCAACATTCAACAACATTTTGGCAATTTTCTAGAGACCTTGACTAGACAAGCTAGCAGTACGGGATGCCACTTGGCATGAGACAATCTGGGAGCCATCAGGGTCATCTTGAGTCCTAGTGTAATAAACATTTGATTACTGGCCAAATCCGTGTGAACAGCAGAAATCAACCATGGGTCTGGAACAGGATAACAGATCACGGCCTTCCTGTTCAGCCGGATATCAAACAGGTCAATCACCAGAGAACACCACAAGGCAAGAAGCCTTTCTGCTACAAGAGGAGGATGTACAGACCACTTTACCCCTACCTGTCCCTGGCAACTGATGTGTCTGCTAGTGAGTCTTGCCTGGAATGTACCTTGCTGACAACTCTACTGCGTGAACCATCACCCTGATGTGTATCTGCTTCATCAGCTCATAAAGAGTGTACGAGACTGTGGCATCCCTGCTTGTTGACTATGGTGGTGTTATCACTCCTCAATATTGAGTGCCTCCTCAAATGTTCTTGGAAAGCTTATAACCCTAGGAAGGCTGCAACTTGATGATGTTAATATGCAGATGCCTTTTTTTCTCCAGTGTACACATCTGAGATGCATCAAAGAAAAGTTGCATATTCGGAGGTGGAGAGTCAAGTTGAACTCACCTGTTAAGGTACTTCTTGTTGAGCCACCAGGAGAGATCGTCTTGAACCTTCTGCTCCACTAGAATAGGATGGAACAAGGAATCCATGTCAGCTGACCAGTGATCCTTCAGACACTACTGAAGGGATCACTGGTGGAGGCATCCATGTGGAACAGGCTTCTCTGAGGAGAGGTGACCTCCCTGAGCCTTATGTGATTATCTGTAGGAAAGACTCACTGTTGCCGTGCCTATCAGCATGCGCAGGTACTTAAAACTTTGCTTGAGTATGATATCTGACTTCTCCCAATTTACTACAATCCCCAGTTCATGGCAAAATGCAAGAATCTGATCTAGATATTGTAGCAACTGCCTCTCTGTGGAGGTCAGGATCAACCAATCATTGAGATACAGTACATCAAAGGATGTATTCCTCACGAATGGGCCCAAGTAGCTACCAATGGGAACACCCAACTGAACACCTGGGAAGCCGTACACAGTCCAAAGCACAGAGTCTTGAACTAGTCTACCATACCATGAAGGGAGAAGTGGAGGCACTTTTGAGAGGACTGATGAACAGGCACTTGAAAGTATACATCCTTCAGGTCTACCAAAAGCATGGAAGTCTTCCTTAATGATGGAATTCAGCACAGACAGGATTGTTTCCATCCTGAAATTTGTCAATCAAACAAACTTGTTCAGAAAAAAAGAGGTCAATGACCAGTCTTCAACTGCCAGTCGCCTTCAGCAGGAGGAGACAACTATACAAGCCTGGAAACTAGTCTCAAATAACTTTGAAGGCATTTTTCTCCAACATCATTCCACCTCTGCCCACGATATTGTATGATACATAGATAACTTGATCGGGACTTGATAGTAGGGGGGGGGGGCTGACGGTCCTGAAAGGGTAGCAAATAACCATACCAAAGGGTACTCAGTACCTTAGACTCGGCCCTGTGTCTCTACAAAGTCGCCCAATGGCAAAGCAGGCATCCGCCTACTAATAACAGTGGGAGAGGGGAACACTAGCATCAGCATTTCCCTCTCCCTTCCCTCTTTCCACAGCTTCCCTTTCTAAAAGGAGTGGGTTTAGGGTGCTTGAAAATCCTGTTCATACACAGTCTCTTCCTGGGAAGAGGTCCTATGCGTTATGGACCTGGGTCTCGGAGTGGGCACTGGCACTTCCTTGATCCTGATTCTGCAAGCTTGGTTGCATCCAAAGATTTGGTATGCCACCACCTTCAAGGTCCTCCAAAATTCTACCACTGCCTGTAAACGACTTCCAGGCAAGAGAGAAGTGACACCCCGCACCAACGAGTTCCACAACCTTGCATCTCATATCTTCAAAGGTCAGTTAGCTCACCCCAGGTTTGCTGCCTGGTAGGCTAGGAAGGTGACCGCCTTTACACCCGACAGCACAAGACTTTTGTACTTATCCAAAGCCTCTGGGATTGATAACCCTGTCGACTTTGTAGAGTACTGTATGTGATTGCTCCTGACCACTAGTCAAGTAAGGAAACTGTGGAGAAAGGCCAAGCCGAATCTCCATGGTTGCTGATTCAGAGGCTGAGAATTACGTGCCTTCCTCCTGGAGTTTCTCCAAAAGCCCTTCGTCAGAGTGCGCACTGACAGGTCAACCTGCAATGCTAAACCTCAGCTGTCTAGAGAGTGGGAAGGGAGGCAGGATCTTGCTTTACCTATTAGTAGTGAATTCTCAGATCCCCAGATCTGATCATCAACTCAATCCACGGGCAAATCCACCAGATCCGAATATGCCAACTGCTAATTCCAACGAGGGCTTTGATCCTTAAAGAATAATGAAGTGCTGATCAATGACCAAAGTCTTTTCTTGATGGAGGTGCCATGGTTGCCTCCCTCCAGGCTGGTGCTCTTACAAATGAGGGCAAGGACCTTCAATAAGTAACTTTACGACTCAAGGAAGTTTGTTTCGGCGAACATTAAACTTTGGTCAGGAGTCCTCTGGTCATCCTGCCCTTGAGCACCCTTGCCTCATCAAAGCCATGAGGGAGGCAGCATGCAACAGAGACTCTGCTCCCCCACATGAGTACAACAAATCAGGAGTTATTGAAGACCTGGGCAGGCCAACAGCAATGGCAGGAGAACAGGCATGGGACACAGCTAAACCAAAAGTACCAGGTACTTCTCCCACTGTAGTTTGAAACTGAAGGGCAACCAAAGCCCATTGCTCCTTGGTATGGGGAACAATGCCCTCAGCCCCACATTCTTGAAGTACCAAAGCGTGCATGAGCTTGCGTACATCAACGACAGAGGGAGGAGTGGGCAATTGACATCCTAAAACGAATAGAGATGGAGGTCGTCCCAGCTCTTCTGTCAGCCTTGGAACATTAAGTGTATGGGGCCGTACACTTCTCTTCCAGCCAGCTACAGTCATACCTCTCTTCACGAAAGACTCTGCTTATGAAATTTTCAAGCTACGAAACGAGATGCGAATATTTTTATGACTCACTTTATGAAAAATGTTTCACTTCAAGAAAAGAGATGTGCCAGCTAGGCCAAGAATAAAATAGTCACCCCTCACAGAGTTGAAGAAAATGGGTTCGACAGAAAATGCAGTTCTAGTCTATAATAGGGGTAACTATAATAGTATAGTATTGTACTGTATGTATTGTATTATTTTCCATTTATTATTACATTATGTTGTAATAAATACTTAATTTACTGGTATTAACATCTATTTTAGGTATATTGAATTGTTCAAATGTATTTGGCTCTACAGTATTTCATTGTGGTTATACTATACTATAGCTTTATAATGAGATTTAATGTAGTATTTTGGAGGGTTTGGAACAAATAAGGCAATTTGCATGCGAAATGTGACTTACAACACGAAAAAATCACTTTACGAAAGCCACTCCAGAACAAATTAATTTTGTGTTGTGAGGCATTACTGTACTGGAGTAGCAGGATAAGCCAGGACCATAAGGCCAGCTAGGGCTACCGGGGTAGCCATGACCCGAGCTGGGTCTTGGTACATGGCTGGGACACAATGATATAGGGCAGGGAACCACTCAGGTGATGTCCATCTTCAAAAGAGGTGGTGTCACAGAGGGCCATATCCATATAATCATGGCTGGCCTGCCCTGATTTTTTCCATCTTTTCCTCTTCTTCATCTTAAAAGAATATTTGGAATTCCAGTTGGAGAAAAATGAGGCACGGTTCTCCCTCTTCCTGGCTCTTGCTCCTGACTCTGTAAGCAGGGAGGTCAAGATCTCTGGAACGATTGATGATGTTAATCCCATGAAAGGCACATTCACAAGGTCTTGGGACCCAGAAACAAACAGAGCCATAGCCACAACCCCTTACACTGAGGAAGAAGGAACCAGACCCGCCCCAAAGTGCTATGGACAAGTGGTATAAAACCGAGCCCAGCAGCGAGAGCATGGCTTCTAGTATCAAGTTGTCCTAAAGAGGCTTCATGCACAGCCAGTATCAACAAGACTAGAAGGCCACAAAGGATATCATAAAGAACCATGTCAACCCATGTCAAACTCTACAATCAACCTAATCATTTACTATCAGACGAAGAAGACCTAATCCCTCATTATGAGAAAAAATCTGGCCACTTCCAAGAAGGACTTTCTGAAGGGTCCAACTTCCTTTATTCCTACCAATGCCCAGTCTGTGAATGTCCCAGCCATTACATTGGAATGACAATGTTGAGACTCTCCAAAAGATTGTCCTGCAGTGTCCAACAGGGAGCCACTAAGACCCACCAGCTCCTCGCTAACAACAAGATCTTTATTCGAGAGGGCATCATAAGAAATACAAAGATCATTGGCAGTGCCACAGATGGCATGAGGCTCAGAATCCTGGAGGCCCTGCTCATTCAACAAGAGAGACCCAACCTGAACGTGACCACAATGTTCTTCCTTCAATCTTGCAGAAAGAATACTGTACCTCCAATCAACCTTGTATCAACAACAATGGTCACAATGATGAATGGCCTGGCTGCTTGTCTGCTGCTGAGGTTCTCCCCCAAAAAAAATGCCTCCGACAATCAACAGGCAGCCCTGGACTCCCTAGACCAGAACTCTGAGCAGCAGAATAGCTTGACTGACTCCGAATTCAGCACAGGCAGCGTGTTGGCCAATCAGCTTTGGGAGCCCTGGCTGGGCCTAGCCACACCCTCACTCCACCCTACACCGATGATTGTGAACGGAATACTAGCCTGACTGTGACAGAGCCTCTTCCAGCAAGTACCACAGGCAATGGTAGAGCAACTCCATCACAGACCAGATACGTACCCTGCCCACGACAAATCAGCGACCAGCAGCTGATGTGATGAGCCACCCACAGTGTATATAAAGAACCTGCTCACCAACCCTTAGCCAGATTTTGCCTGACGTTGGGAGGAGACACTTGCACCCTCTTGTAATGCATAGTAGCCACACTTTAACTGTACCAATCCTAATAAGTTTACTTTAGTAAAATTATGGATTTTTTCTATGTATTTTGCTCCCCCTACTGATGACTAACATAGCATAGTTACTGGCAGAACTCAGTATTGACGAAAGAATAAAAATACGAACAAAAGAAAAGCTCAACTGCAAAATTAATGCTACTGAGACAAAAATTATTTTCAATGAAATTTCCTTAAAAGATGGTCTACTCCCAAAGCATGCCATACACTGTTAATATTGCTTAAAAATAGACAACTTAGTATTAACATGTACATGTATTATTTTTGGGCTCAAGCCATGTCGTCCTGATGGAAGGTTCCTATTGGTAGCTTTCTGAGAGATATTTGGCTACAGTGATATTCCCAGAGAATTAACCTTTAGGTCTCCATAATTCTAACTCCTGGCGCGAATATCCTTAAAATTTCTCTTAAGGATATCGCATAATATCAGGGGATGTATATCTTGATACAACACATACCAATCTTCACCACGAATAATGCTTTCGCTTCGAGGGGGAAAAGTTGCAAAAATAGAAGGGGAGCCGTTATCAAGGTACCCTTCCTCCCGTACTACTACTGAGTATCTAGATGGCGCTGTATCCAAGATGGGGCTCATTCCTATTCTCGTAGTGAATTCGCACGGTGGTTTTCCCTGTTGCTCTAACGTTTGTGTTCGATATCTAAGGATTTATCATGCAATCTCCAACTACTTCTGCCTCTGGAAAGTTGAGTATTCATTCTTTACAGTCTATAATTTTTAGCTCCTGCTTCACAGAGAAATTAGAATAATTTTAAGTGTTTGGAGCTTCGCCGATCACCGGAGGCGCCATGGGCGCTGTTGTTCATAACGCATGAATCATTTAGTTAACTGAACGACTTCCCCGGTTGTAATAGCATGAATATTTATGAAGCTATTCAATTAAGATTTTACTAGGAAATTATATATTATGTCGATTGTATTCGTTAGAGTTTCGGCGATTTAGGTAACCGAACCTCGCCCCGCGCTAGGCTTCCTAGCCTACGTGCTTCAGTTTACTTTCATGCATGATATAGAATGACATTCCTAGTTGTAATAGCATTAATAAATTATGAAGCTATTTAGGCACAATTATACTTGTAAAGATATACATAATTTTGCATATATTTCCTCTTCCTTATATCGATCGTATACGTTAGAGTTTCGGCGATTTAGGTAACTAAAATCTTGCCTTGCGCTAGGCTAGCTAGCCTATGCGCTTTAGTATACTTTCATACATGTTCCTAGTTTACCCTCAAGTATCGTTTTATCAATTCATGCGGAGATAGATATCTCCCAGAATTATTATATAACTCGATACTCGTCTCCTGTGGAGATTTAAGGGTACAGTAATCCCTCTTCCCTCTGAGTACCGCCATAGGCGACAGCCCTACCTTGGTCCTGCCATAGAGTAGACACTCCGGCTTGACTAGGCTAGTGTTTTCTGTCTCTTACCCTTGCCGGCGGATAGCCGGCTCTGGTTTTTTTGACAGAACCTGAGTATATTCAGTCTTTTTGCCGGCGGCCGAGCAGCAGGGCGAGTAGTCACTCCCCTGCCGGCTTTCAGCTGCCAGCATAGGAGGCTATGCCTCCCTAGGCCGCACTTGAAGTGGTGGTATGATGCCGCCACTTTCTCCCCTGCGGTCTAGAGGACTAATCCTGTTTCAGCAGACCCTAGGCTGAAAAATAGATATTCTTCTGCCGCTTAGGATGGCGCCGATACTGAAACGAAGTTTCTCCCCTGTTGGGAGGTGGCGGGAATTCTGCCGCCTCCTCCTAACAATGTTTCGGCAGACCCTAGGCTGAAGAATAGATATTCTTCTGCCGCCTAGGACGGCGCCGATACTGAAACAGAGTTTCTCCATTGTGTGGTAGTGGCGGCAACCTTGCCGCCTTCTTCCACACTTGATACAGGACCCTTTCCCTGCCCCTCTCTGTCCTTTAGCAATGCCTAGCCATCGCAACCCTGTGGCCGTCGTCCTACAATCTCACCGCTTGCCGGGTAGGTTGTGGTGCCGGTCGGGCTCCTACACAAGCAGCTGTATAGTCACTCAGTCTTCCTTTATGGACGCAAGGCTCCGGGAAAGGTTGTGCCGGCTGTGACGGCTGCCGGTGGGAGACCCCTGTTCTGTCGAGTGTTTTTCAGTCCTCTCTTGGACTGCCATCCACATCCGAGGAGCCGGCAGTGACTGGCAACAGTTTTTGTGGTTGGATGGAAGCCTGAATGATACATTCTCCCCTTCCATTTGAACCCTCATTCTGGAGGAAGGCAGTAAGATTAAGTACTTATACCCTTAATTATTGTTAACAAACATTTAATAAGGTAGCCCTTCACTCCATGCTTTCTCTCTCTGTCAGCTAGTGCCGCCAGCTATGTTGCCGGCTGGGCTGGTGCCGCCAGGTATTTCCCCAGCCGGCGAGACGCCGGGACCGTGCCGCCAGGTGCTAGCCTAGCCGGCAACACGCCGGCTGAACTACAGTATATGATTATACAGTAGCCAGTATATTTGCAGACAGAAAACTATAGTAGAGTATATATTATACAGTAGTTATTTTTCAACATACCCTATGTATCCTTGCACAGTCTCTTGTTAAGACCAGTCATATATCAAAAGAAAAGATTTTTTTCAACACACTGATAGCTATCAGTTAACAATTTACCCCACAATATTAAAACCTTAAGAAGGGTCAGTGTTAAGTTACACTTATCTACCCCAAGGGGTTAGAACCCTTCCCTTGGGTTTCCTGAATAGGAAGACTCTATGGCTTTAATTTTGGGGGAGGTCACAGCAATTGACTGGACAGGAAACACAAGTATGTGTGTTTCCTGGTTCCTTTCTAGCTTGACTATCCTAAGCTATAATGGTTAAAATATTAATAGTAATATTTTACATAATTGTTTATCAGGGGAGATAGACTACCACATACTCATTTAAATTTCCTCTCTTTACAGGAGGACCAAGTGAAGTGCGAAGTCATCTTCTGCGACGTAAGGAGTAAGGACTTCTGTGGCCATAAAGAGTGCAGAGCTCATGCCCCCTGCACCGCTACTAATAAAGCTCTACGGTACTAGGACCGCCAAGGCTGCAATATATGCTTTGCCTTGGTTACCGAAGCTTTCGAACCCAAGTCAGCATAGTCAAGGGATGCAGCACGAGAAAAGCTGCGTAGTTGGGTAAGTGGGTTCCAGAAGGACTCGAAGGGACCGTACCTTCCTAACAAAAGTATGCGCAACTTGCTGTTCCCTAAAGCGGGTATGGAAGCTGTCATACCCAAGACACGAACCGAGATTCCATGTGTCCAGAATGTTGTCGAAATGTAAGTCAGCGATGTGAAAAAAATTAATAATAGTTGGGGAAAATACAAACCATTTCCACATATAACGAGCTTGGGTTATAAATGTTTTAAAGTAACTCTCATTATCAATTCCCTTTTGTCATAATGTCTGATATTCTGCCCCAGTACTGTACTATAATGATTTCCCTTATATTCACTGTAAAGATTTCAATTTTTCTTAAATAGGTTTTCATATTTTGCCAGCAACAAATTCATTTACTTTTATAACCGAAAGTCATGAATAGAAGCATTTTTTATAGTTTAAGGGGTATTGTAATATTTTTTGGTCCTACCAGTTGTCTAATCACATTTGTTTTTGCAGCACGCCCTACTCTCTGTAGGGTTTTTGTTTAGAGAGGCAACTGAACTCAAATTTCAATGCTCAGCTAGATGTTGTCATTAGAGAAGTTTTGACATCAGGCACGGCCTTTCTTCAGTATTCTCAGTTTAGTTGAAAAAGAGCTTCGACAGTTGAAAACCTTGCGAATCCAAGATTTCATCAACAAGGATCAAGATATTGCTACTCCACATCACCAGATCACAAAAGGTGATTCCAGACTGGAACTTAGTGATGGACAGTTTTTTAAATGTCTGCCCCAGAACCAAGTGAACGTAAAGGGGCCTAAAACCGTCTTTTTGCGGAAGACCACAAACTTTTAAGTGTCATAAACATTAATAGTAAACTGGAACTATTGAAATGGCATACTGGTACTTTCCCAAATAGATACACGGTTAGGTGTGCCTTGGTTTAGACTTGGCCTGTATAGGAACACTTATGAGTGTCCCACCTGGGGGGAAAAAATTTCCTGTTTGTTTATCATTGTTACCCTGTTGCTGAAGTTTGACGTAAAGGAATGCTAATTTTGTCTTTAATTTTCTATTTGGATTGATGGGTCCATGCTAACATAACCCTAACAGTTTTGTACAAATAAATTTTATTTCCTTGTGTTTTATGAACACAGCATATCATTCCTGTTCCTACACTAATGTGCCCACCTTCCCCAGCCACTGTTTTTTAAGATCTCTTAAGTACCGTAATTTATCATAATTCTTTCCTCCCACACTGTGTCCTGTAATTAATTAAACAATATTTCCTTTCACCTAAGGTTCTTATACTTGTACTTATGATCAGCAAGCAAAAGGGAGGAGAAGCAAACGGGTAAGTCAGGTTCTAGCTGGGTCCCCTTGCCCAGTATAAATCAAGGGGTGGTGCCCAGTACTCCGGTCTGTTGAACTGTTATTCAAGTTTTTGGGTATTACACCATTGTATATTTGTTGTGTAGTGAACGTCGGGTTGTGGTCGGCATTCGGACACTAGGCAGTTCGGGTGCTACCTCTGGCCACAGTCCGCAAACCACTACAACGACGCATTACAAGGCATGGACATCCATCAAGAGGAGAGGATGTCTGAAGTGTCCTCGGATACTGAGAAGAATCTTCTGAAAGGTCATGAGGAGGAGTCTACGTTGACTCCTGAAGAAGACGATGAAGTCGATTTGGAGTCCTTTCCGTCGGTGCCGGCTTTGGAACCGTTACCTTCAACATCTTCCGCCCCTCCATCAGATGATATGAGACAGGCACTCGCCAATCTTACGGTGCTGATGGAGAGTATTTGCAAGCAAGGCGAAGAAAGGGAGGCGAACTTGAAAGGCAAATCGCTCAACTCTCTGCCTCCCATGGGTCTCACAAGAGACTCAGGGTTCAAGACCTCCCAACCTGCTCCGAAACTAATCCCTGAAGGTATGCAGAGTACATGCCGATCACTAACAGAAAACTCTTTATTTCAGAGAAGTTGGGAACCATCCCTATCGACGACAATCAGTTCTGGCCAAGCTTCAACACTTACCCAGACTGCTTCATTCGTCTGAAGCTGGAACCAGCGATGAAGGAAGAGACGGAACCCAAGGAGGTCATAGTATTTGACCATGGCAAGGCACAGGCTCTTTTGTTAAGCAGCCTGAAGCAGGTGGGCTACACTAATTCCAAGGTGTCAGCCCTCAACAAGAAACATCCTACCTTTCTTGCTCCAGCTTCAATAGCCTTCCCATTTACATCGAAGGCTCTTAAAGCCGTTGTTAAGGCAATAGAGGCAGGCAAACCTTGTCCTACACTTGACGAGTGTAGACCTTTCTCGTTAGCCCTGCCCATGAAGGATAAGGAGTGGAAGGAAGTCCACCTTACCTTCTCCGTTGGGAAGTTGGAGGCAGATATTGCTGGACGTCAGTTCAACGAAAATTTCCCAAAGCTGTCTGACTTTCTCTTCCGTAGGGAGCAAGAAACAAAGGAAAGACTAGCGGCATCTCTATCCTTACATAATTGTTTAGAGATGACTGCAGGCCAAAAGAGCATCCCGGATATGAACATGGTACTTGGCCAAGATGCACATGGCTACCTTGGTTAAGGACCTATATGGCTTTATTAACGCCAGAAGGGCATGTAGGAAGTTCGTGTTTGCTTCGGCTGGTGTGAAACAAGAACCCAGGAAGCTGATAGCTGCCAATATCTGGGGTAAAGACCTCTTCCCAAGTGAAGCGGTCAAGGAGGTAGTTGACAAGGCCGCCACGGAGAATAGAAACCTTCTCCAAAAGTGGAGCATGTCATCTAAGAGGAAGTCTTCTCCAAATGAGGGTCCCCAGCCTAAGAGACCCAGATTACCCTCTCGGCCTGCCAAACAACAACATCCACAGTCACCATGGCCGCGGTGCTCCCAGTGGTTGCTCAACCGCAAACCACTTACCAGATGGTACCTCAACAGCTGGTTGCCCAGTCACCAGCATCTAACCCCACGTATGAGAGGCAGACCAATACCTTTCATCTCAAAGGTAGAGGCTCTAGACGGGGCTCCTCAAGACACCCCTCATGAGGCAAGGGGGGTAAGGGAGGACGCGGTCAGGGAGGAAAGTCCTTCGAAAAACAGAAGCAACGAGATGCTTCAGGTAGGAGGGAGGCTTCAACAATTTCAGGATCGTTGGACCTTTGATCCTTGGGCCCACAGCCTAATCAAGAATGAACTTGGATGGAGCTGGAGCGAGGCTCCACCATCATTCCCTCAATTCTTCCAACACTCCACCCCCTTACTGGAAGAATATACCCTAGAACTATTGACCAAATGGGTAATAAGGAGGGCAAAGTCCATCAAATTCCAGGGAAGGCTATTTTGTGTTCCCAAGAAGGACTCAGACAAACTCAGAGTCATTCTGGACTTGTCAGCACTCAACAAGTTCATCGAGAAGAACAAGTTCAGGATGTTAACCCTTCAACACATAAGGACCCTGTTACCAAAAGGGGCGTACACAGTTTCGATAGACCTGGCAGATGCTTACTATAGTGGCATATTCCAGTCTACCGCCCCCTCTCCTCCTACCTAGGATTCAGGCTACAGAAGAAATACATCTTCAGAGCCATGCCCTTTGGACTAAACATAGCCCCAAGGAATTTTACAAAACGTGCAGATGCAGTCGTTCAACAACTACGCCTAGAAGGCGTTCAGGTAGCAGCGTACCTGGATGACTGGCTGGTGTGGGCAGCATCCAGGACAGCTTGCCTGTAAGCATCCAAGAAAGTGATCCAGTTCAACTCCAAGAAGTCTCGACTTTCTCCAGCTCAAGAGTTTCAATGGCTGGGAATCCATTGGAACTTGAAGTCACACCGTCTCTCCATTCCCCCAGGGAAGAGGAGAGAGATTACAGGATCTGTCAAGAGACTACTGAAATCCGACAGGATCTCAAGACGCTAACAGGAAAGAGTACTGGGTTCTCTCCAGTTTGCAGCAGTGACAGATCCAGTGCTAAAAGCACAACTAAAAGATGTGTCAGGAGTCTGGAGAAGATACGCATCAAACGCTCGAAGAGATCAAAGGAGACCGATACCGACCTTACTACGATCACTTCTCAAGCCATGGTCGAAGGCCAAGAACCTAAAGAGGACTGTGCCCTTGCAACCACCTCCACCATCGGTGACCATCCACACGGATGCCTCGACGGAAGGATGGGGAGGTCACTCCCATCAACGTTAAGTCCAAGGGACCTGGTCTTTTCTATTCAAGACCTTTCACATCAACATTTTGGAGGCCATGGCAGTCCTTTTGACATTGAAGAAACTCTCCCTTTACAGATCAGCCCACATCAGGCTGATCCTGGACAGCGAAGTGATAATGAGATGTCTGAATCGTCAAGGCTCGAGATCGCCCCAGATCAACCAAGTGATATTGGCCATCTTCCGCCTAGCGGAAGAGAGGAGCTGGCATTTGTCAGCAGTTCACCTTCAAGGGTTCCGCAGTGTGACAGCGGACGCTCTATCCAGGCTCAAGCCGATAGAGTCAGAATGGTACCTAGACGCAGACTCATTCTCCTTCATCTTGCATCAAGTCCCGGAACTGCAGATCGACCTCTTCACGACGAGCGACAACAAGAAACTACCTCGATATGTAGCCCCATACGAGGACCCCCTAGCGGAGGCGCGTACGCCATGTCCCTCGACTGGAACAGATGGAACCGGATTTACCTGTTCCCTCCGACCAATCTCCTCATGAAGGTCCTCAACAGGCTGAGATCCTTTCGGGGAACAGCAGCTCTAGTGGCTCCCAAGTGGCAACTGGTTCCCTCTGGTATTGTAACTGAAGCTGAGGCTGGTCCCTCTTCTGGACCCAGCACTACCTGAACAGGTCCAGAAATCGACTGTCTTCGCTTCATCACAGAGAACCCAAAACCTTCATCTCATTATTGTCTCTCCTTAGCGGTAAAGAAAAGATTTGGGATCTCAAAAGGCAGTATAGACTTTTTAGAAGAATACAAGTCTAAGTCAACTAGGAGACAATATGAATCGTCTTGGAAAAAGTGGGTTGCTTTCGTCAAAGCAAAAGGACCAAAAGAAATCTCAATGGACTTTTGTTTGTCCTTCTTTATCCACCTACATAGACAAGGTCTGGCAGCCAACACAATAACTACGTGCAAGTCGGCTCTGACTAGACCTCTGCTATACGCCTTCCAAGTAGACCTGTCGAACGAAATCTTTAACAAGATCCCAAAGACATGTGCTAGACTCAGGCCTGCAGCCCTTCCGAAGCCCATTTCATGGTCCCTAGACAAGGTCCTACATTACGCTTCAACAATGAACAATGAAGATTGCTCTCTTAAGGATTTGACTCAAAAAGTTATTTTCCTGTTCGCTATAGCCTCGGGGGCTAGAGCTAGTGAAATAGTGGCCCTATCCAGAGATGAGGGCCATATTCAGTTTACAGAAGTGGGAGAACTGAATCTTTTTCCTGATCCAACCTTTCTCGCTAAGAACGAGCTACCCACTAAGAGATGGGGTCCCTGGAGAATCTGCCCTCTGAAGGAAGATGTCTCACTGTGTCCAGTGGAATGTTTAAAGGTCTATCTTAGAAGAACTTCAGACTTCAGGGGAGGACAGCTCTTTAAAGGAGAAACTTCAGGATCAAACTTATCCCTAAAACACCTGATGGCGAAGCTCACCTACTTTATTCGCAGAGCGGATCCTGACAGTACACTCGCAGGTCATGATCCAGGGAAAATTGCTTCATCACTGAACTTTTTTCAGTATACAGTGATACCTCTACATACGATCTTAATTCGTTCCAGAAACTGCTTCGTATGTTAAAACGATTGTATGTTGGAGCAAATATTCCCATAAGAATACACGGTAATTTGTTTAATTAGTTCCTCAGCCTAAAAACCCATAATAACTCCTTAATAATTGGCTACATATAATTACACATAACATTAATACAATATAATAATACATAAATATCTAAAACAAGAATAATAATAAAGAAATAATAAATAAAAAAGGGGTTTTTATGTAACACTTTACCTTATCGACAGGCCAGCACAGGTGTAGAGACTGCTACGCAGGAGGAGATGGAAGATCAGCGAGGAGGTAGGGACAGCGACTTTGTACGATAACGTGTACGATAACTTACACTACGTGAACTTTAACTTAGCTTATTTATTCTTTATATATATATTTTTTTTTTTTTACATTTTTGTCTTTTCTTATTTCTAATTTTCATCACTTTCACTCGATTCAGTGTTCCTTTTCTTTGCTTCACTTTCTTTCTTTTCATCATGATCACTAGACCGTTTTAGTAGAGATTTTTTAAAGAAACTATCGAGTGAAAGTTGCTTTGTACGGCTTTTGAGGATTTTTCTGAAATGAGTTAAGCAAACATCATCGAACTGCGCAACAACACGGCAAATCTGAAGTTTCTGTGGGTGATGCTTGTCGATGAAATCGACCAAGTGTTGATGATAATGCCAACATCTGTTTTATTTCTGCCGTACCTAAGATTTGGCCTACCTCCTTGGTCTCCTCCGACTCACTCAACTGCGCTTGGAACTCATCATGCTGCATGGCTTGCAGCTTCTTGAGTTCCTCGGTGTTGAGCTCTTCATGATGCTCATCGACGAGTTCGGTGATGTCATCTTCATCCACCTCCAGACCCATGGACTTGCCAAGGGATACAATCTCTTCAACGTCTTCCTCGGCGGCAACCACAGGTTCATTCTCGCGGCCAAAACCTTCGAAATCTCTGGGCGCAACAGCATCAGGCCAAAGCTTCTTCCAAGCTGAATTCAGGGTCCGACGAGTTATTCCCTCCCAAGCCTGATCTATGATCTTTAAGCAGTGCACGATATTGAAGTGGCTCCTCCAAAATTCACGCAAAGTTAAGTTGGTGCTTTGTGTGACATTAAAGCACTGCTTAAATAAGTGCTTGGTGTACAGCTTCTTAAAATTAGAGATGACTTGCTGGTCCATGGGCTGGAGGATAGGGGTGGTATTCGGTGGAAGATACAACACTTTGATGAATTTGTATTCGTCGATGATATCATCTTCGAGTCCGGAGGGTGAGCAGGTGCATTGTCCAAACAAAGTAAGCACTTCAAAGGCAAATTCCTCTCCTGAAGGTACTTCTTGACAGCAGGGCCGAAAACTACATTTACCCATTCCGCAAAGATATGCCTAGTAACCCAAGCCTTAGAATTAGAACGCCATAGAACATGTAGCAGGTCTTTATTAATTCTATGTGCTCCGCCATGATGCTTTCAAACTTTTTAACAAAGTCTTTAGCAGCCTTGGTGTCCGAACTCGAAGCTTCTCCATGCCGAACAACTGAATGAATCCCGGTCCGTTTCCTAAATTTCTCGAACCAACCTCGAGACGCCTTGAATTCCTCCGTCGTAGGATCGGCTGAACTCTCCCCCGCGTCACCCCCAGAGCCCGCCGCCTTCAAGTCACTGTAGATAGCGCTGGCCTTCGGAGGGGGCAGAAGGGGGAACCTCTGTCATCGTGGACGAGAGTTCTGGCCAGCTCAATTCCATAAGTGAAAGCCTATACAGTAGTTGTCTGTGTAGGTGTAAGTGATCTCCCTTGGAGATCTTGAACCCCTACTCAAACGCGGATGTAAGCTATCACCCGGAATGATTGGAATCAGTCTTCGCGTCTCCCAGACCGGGTCTTGGTTGGTAGGAGCATTGGATTTTAGGTATTTTTAATACCTGGAAGAAACCTGAGGCTTAGGAGGAGGTTGCGGAGGAGGTTGCCTAGCATCGCTATTGCATCTAGGGTCAGATAGGCCTTCACTCCTTAGGAAGGATTTCAGTTGGATGAGAGGAATGCCTGGTGAAAGAACTTTCAGGGAACTGGTAGTTGATCCTGAAACCACTTGGTTCAAAGCCTTTACAAGGTCAAGAAACCAAGGGGCATCCTTCGTAAACGGAAGTGTTTCCGATTGAGCCCCTCAAGCTTGCTTCCTTGGTTTAGGAGTGGCATCAAAAGGAAGGGGGCGAGAAGGTGGTAGCTTGTGTCTGTCTGTGCTCTGTTTTCCCTGCGGAAGTGAGCGCTGTTTACTTGTCTAATCGGTAGATCAGCAAGAGAGGAAAAACCTACTCTCTTTTGTGAGGGAACATGCTGTTCCTCTCGCAAAATAGATCTACTCGGCGAACATTGGCGAAGCGAGTATGGATAAAACACTCGCGTGTTCTCATCAATTTGCACAGGCAAGATGAATTCTACCTGTGAGCGTTGATCTACCTGACCACAGAGCACATTGATGAGGTAGCACTCGCTTTTATTCTAGACAAAGTGCCCAGAGCGTGCATATCTAGATGAAAAAACTTGCTGGAAGGAGCAATGCATGAGGGCCTAGGTGAAGAGACTCGCTTTGAAGAGTAAAGCGCTCAATGCATGCCCGTCTGGATAAAGAAAGTTGCTGGAAGGAGCAATGTGAATAGCAATAGTGAGCGTGACTTCTTCCAGCAGAAGAGCTAGGCCTTCCATCTTGGTAGATGGTAGAGTGCGCAACACTGCACAAGACTTGTCTACTGAGTGATGGTCAGTGCGTCCACTTGCTAACGCATCTGGGAGAGAAACTCTCCTACTCGCTTTTTCTATGGTAGGAAAGAAGCACATTGTTTTCCTTTCCCGTAAGTGAAAGGGAGAACAGGCGGTTGCTGCGTGCTTACGCACAAACAGCAGATCAGGTTTTTCCTTGCGAGGAGAAACTAAAGGGAAAGCTTGAGAGTGCTTGTCTTATGTAGTGTCCTATGGAAACGACGATGAGGGAGAGGAATCACAGGTAATAGGCCCCCACCATCATTGTCCAGCTCTGACAAACTGCGCTTTGATGGACTAAAGCAGGGCATGGACGAATCAAATGCCCTTCAGAGGAATCCCTGGGGGGGTGAGCCACTCAGGAGAAGGCAGTCTCTTCCGTGGTTGGGACGATCAACCCCTTTTGCCTCTGATGGCAAAACTTCTCACAGGCGAGAAGCTTGCTGCACAGAAGCTGGTGAAGGATATCTTTCCCTCAGAAGGGAAGATCACCCAACACCTGGTGAAGAACTACTCTCCCTCGGAAGGGAAGTCTGCTCAACACCTGAAGGCGGACCTCCATACAGCTCACTTCGTCTCTCGTCAGCTGGGCGAAGCTAAGCAAAAGATCGATGCCATAAACTGCCTTTGGGACATAGCCAAAGCTAGATCCTGGGTCACCCGCTAAAAGGGATCCCCAACATGTAACTCTGAGAGTAGGTTGTCCCGGGTACCAACCGGCCGTTGAGATACTACCGCTAGAGAGTTATGGGGTCCTTGATTGGTCAGACAGTAGGCCTACTACATAGGACCTTTCTCTCTGGTTACGGTTCTTTCCCTTTGCCTACAAAGACACCGAATAGTCTGGCCTATTCTTTACAGATTCTCCTCTGTCCTCATACACCTGACAACACAGAGATTGCCAAACAATTCTTCTTCACACAAGGGGTTAACTACTGCACTGTAATTGTTCAATGGCTACTTTCCTCTTGGCAAGGGTAGAAGAGACTCTTCAGCTATGGTAAGCAGCTCTTCTAGGAGAAGGACACTCCAAAATCAAACCATTGTTCTCTAGTCTTGGGCAGTGCCATAACCTCTGTACCATGGTCTTCCACTGTTTTGGGTTAGAGTTCTCTTGCTTGAGGGTACACTCGGGCACACTTCTATCTAGTTTCTCTTCCTCTTGTTTTGCTAAAGTTTTTTTATGGTTTTATAGGAAATATTTATTTTGATGTTGCTGTACTTAAAATATTTTACTTTTCTTTATTTCCTTTCCTCACTGGGCTATTTTCCCTGTTGGGGCCCCTGGGCTTATAGCATCCTGCTTTTCCAACTAGGGTTGTAGCTTAGCATTTAATAATAATAATAATAACTGCTCACACCTGTCCGTCAGAGCAGAGCAAACTTTAGGGCGAGCAGAAGCCGAGGCCAAGACGGTTGAGTGGGCGCAAGACTCTTTAGGTTGCCCTTTGGAGCCTCGGGGACATCATCCAACCCCTAGGGAGGAAAGTGCTGAAGCCAACCCTGGCAGGAATAGCTGTACTATCCTGCTGAACCTTATGAACCAACACCACCAGTATCCTATCCTTCGACAGGGAACCCAAAAATCCAAAGGAAGGCCACAGCATACGCAAAGCATCTTTGGATTCAGACTGCCCACGGGAGGAAGGTTTCACCACCTCAATAGAGGAGACAGGAAGAACTTTCTGACCCAAGGGTTGTCCGAGAGGTAAATGGCCACCGCTCTTACACGATAGACGCCCGGAGGAGGCCAAACAAGAAGAGGCAGATGGGAGGGTACAAGGAGAGGGAGGAAGTCATTAGGATTTCTTAGACCTTGAGGAAGACCCAGAATGAAAAGAATGCCTTTTAAACTTATTCCTCCTCCTACCTTACTGCTACTCCTACTGGCAGGATGGCCACTTTCAACACTCGTCACATGGAGAAGCCTTTGTGCAGGAGTGTCCTCTGCCCAAAGGGCAAAGGCAGTGTGAATCCGTTTCCATAGCTGACATGAATGTGACACCCGCTATGACAGGACAAACCTGCATGTGAGCAACTTCAAGTTCACTCATGCATGAAAAAGAAAAAGAATTACAGTATTAAAGTTTCCAAACAAGCCAGTTCCAGGAGCATGGAAGAGAACGTCGCTCTCAGCCAAAGTGAGGATGTTGTGATTGAGCGATGGGAATGATGTTTCCCTGCTACCCAATAGTAACAACTGGACCGGTTGCTCACAACTCGTTAAAAGTTTTAATAGCCGTGTTCCAGCTTGCATTGTTATCTAAATCATATGTAAATAACGAGGGTTTGTATTCGAGTCAAAACAATTCATTTTTACAATAAATTTAATAACTTTCTAGAATGGGAAATTTCTTTTAAAATACTGTGATATTTATCATTTCAATACTAGACCATGCTCTTTTAAATCATGTACATGATAGTCATGCTCATGGGGATTGAGTGCGTGGTTATCAAGCGCATGGAGACAGCTTTTCACGGGAAGAACAAGCAGGGAGCCACATATACTTCTCCTTCTGCTGGACAGGTGATTCTGAGGGATTGACTTAATCGGAGGCATTTTCAGACACTTCTTTCCTCTTGGTGATTTGATGGCCACCAAAATGTCACAGGAACATCCTGAGACAGAAGATGGATTGGAATCCTGACAAGTATCACTTCGGTTTGGTCACTTACGATCCCGATCCTTAGGAACCTTAGTGCGAGCTTTGGAACCTGACAATGAGCTTTCTTCCCAAGAGATGGGGCTCAACGTAACATTACAGCATTCCCTCTTCTATCGATGATAACTGTTTCCAGCCCCCAGCCCAGCAATAGATGAAAATCTGCAAAGTAGCCTCGCCCTGTTTACTTTATTATTTACGTATATTTTAAACTTTTAAAAATATCTCCCATACTAATATTAGAGCCCCTCTATCTGTATTAACTTTTCCTACACTTTCATATTTATAAAAATATTTTTTGTGTAAAGTACATACAGTATATAAGCAGTTACAGTAAACATTATTAAAAATGTTATTTTCATTAGTAAAATAAATTTTTGAATATACTTACCCGATAATCATGTAGCTGTCAACTCCGTTGCCCGACAGAATTCTACGGAAGGGATACGCCAGCGATCGCTATACAAGAGGGGGGTGTACTCACAAGCGCCACCTGTGGCCAGGTACTGCAGTACTTCTTGTTGACACCACCTCAATTTTTCCTCGGTCCACTGGTTCTATGGGGAGGAAGGGTGGGTCAATTAAATCATGATTATCGGGTAAGTATATTCAAAAATTTATTTTACTCATGAAAATAACATTTTTCAATATTAAACTTACCCGATAATCATGTAGCTGATTCACACCCAGGGAGGTGGGTGAAAACCAGTGTACATGTATATCAAGAAGCTAAGTATCCCGTATTTCATATTATCAGTTATTCAAAATAACAATGAAATTACAAGTACCTGGTAAGGAAGTCGACTTGAGCCATTACTCTGCCTTAAATAAGTTCGTCTTCCTTACTGAGCGCAGCGTTCCTCTTAGGAGGCTGAACAACTCTAAGGTGCTGAAGTATCAAGGGCTGCAACCCATACTAAAGGACCTCATCACAACCTTTAACCTCGGCGCTTCTCAAGAAAGAATTGACCACCCGCCAAATCAACAAGGATGTGGAAGGCTTCTTAGCCGACCGTACAACCCATAAAAAGTATTCAAGAGAAAGGTTAAAAGGTTATGGGATTATGGGAATGTAGTGGCTGAGCCCTCGCCTACTACTGCATTCGTTGCTACGAATGGTCCCAGGGTGTAGCAGTACTCGTAAAGAGACTGGACATCTTTGAGATAGAATGATGCGAACACTGACTTGCTTCTCCAATAGGTTGCATCCATAACACTCTGCAGAGAATGGTTCTGTTTGAAGGCCACTGAAGTAGCCACAGCTCCCACTTCATGTGTCCTTACCTTCAGCAAAGCAAGGTCTTCTTCCTTCAGATGAGAATGTGCTTCCCTAATCAGAAGCCTGAATAGTAAGAAACTGAGTTCTTAGAACTTGGAAAAGAAGGTTTCTTGATAGCACACCATAAGGCTTCTGATTGTCCTCGTAAAGGTTAAGACCTTTTTAGATAGTACCTAAGAGCTCTAACTGGGCAAAGTACTCTCTCCAGTTCATTCCCCACCAAGTTGGACAGGCTTGGGATCTCGAACGACTTAGGCCAAGGACGTGAAGGAAGCTCGTTTAGCAAAAACCGAGCTGCAAGGAACATGTAGCCGTTTCAGATGTGAAAACAATGATCCTGCTGAAGGCGTGGATCTCACTTACTCTTTTAGCTGTTGTCAAGCACACGAGGAAAAGAGTTTTTAATGTGAGGTCCTAAAAAAGAGGCTGATTGGAGAGGTTCAAATCTTGATGACATAAGGAACCTTAGGACCACGTCTAGATTCCAGCCTGGAGTGGACAACCGACGTTCCTTTGAGGTCTCAAAAGACCTAGGGAGGTCCTGTAGATCTTTGTTGGTGGAAAGATCCAAGCCTCTGTGGCAGAAAACCGCTGCCAACATACTTCTGTAACCCTTGATCGTAGGAGCTGAAAGGGATCTTACTTTCATTAGATGTAACAGGAAGTCAGCAATCTGGGTTACAGTGGTACTGGTTGAGGAAACTGCATTGGTCTTGTACCAGCTACGGAAGACTTCCCCTTGAGACTGATAGATTCTGAGAGTGGATGTTCTCCTTGCTTTGGCAATCGCTCTGGCTGCCTCCTTCGAAAAGCCCCTAGCTCTTGAGAGTCTTTCGAAAGTCTGAAGGCAGTCAGACGAAGAGCGTGGAGGTTTGGGTGTACCTTCTTTACGTGAGGTTGACGTAGCAGGTTCACTCCTAGAGGAAGAGTCCTGGGAATGTCGACCAGCCATTGCAGTACCTCTATGAACCATTCTCTCGCGGGCCAGAGCGGAGCCAACCAACGTCAGCCGTGTCCCTTTGCGAGAGGAGAACTTCTGAAGTACCCTGTTGACAATCTTGAACGGCGGGAATGCATACAGGTCGAGATGGAACCAATCCAGCAGAAAAGCATCCACGTGAACTGCTGCTGGGTCTGGAATCGGAGAACAATACAACAGGAGTCTCTAGGTTATCGAGGTAGCGAACAGATCTATGGTTGGCTGACCCCACAGGGCCCAAAGTCTGCTGCAAACATTCTTGTGAAGGGTCCACTCTGTGGGGATGACCTGACCCTTCCGGCTGAGGCGATCTGCCATGACATTCATACCGCCCTGAATGAACCTCGTTACCAGCGTGAGCTTTCGATCTTTAGACCAGATGAGGAGGTCCCTTGCGATCTAGAACAACTTCCACGAAAGAGTCCCTCCCTGCTTGAAGATGTAAGCCAGGGCTGTGGTGTTGTCAGAGTCCACCTCCACCACCTTGTTAAGCTGGAGGGACTTGAAGTTTATCAAGGCCAGAAGAACCGCCAACAACTCCTTGCAATTGATGTGAAGTGTCCTTTGCTCCTGATTCCATGTTCCCGAGCATTCCTGTCCGTCCAAAGTCGCACCCCAGCCCGTGTCTGATGCGTCCGAGAGGAGACGGCGGTCGGGTTTCTGAACAGCCAAAGGTAGACTTCCTTGAGAAGAAAGCTGTTCTTACACCACGCGAGAGAAGACCTCCTCTCTTCGGAAACAGGAACTGAGACCGTCTCTAGCGTCATGTCCTTTATCCAGTGAGCAGCTAGATGATACTGAAGGGGGGGGAGGTGGAGTCTCCCTAACACGATGAACAGGGCCAGCGATGAAAGTGTCCCTGTTAGACTCATCCACTACCTGACTGAGCATCGGTTCCTTCTCAGCATGCTCTGGATGCATTCTAGGGCTTGGAAGATCCTTGGGGCCGACGGAAAAGCCCGAAAAGCTCGACTCTGAAGATCCATACCCAGGTAGACAATGGTCTGGGATGGGACGAGCTGAGACTCCTCAAAATTGACCAGGAGGCCCAGTTCCTTGGTCAGATCCATAGTCCATCTGAGAATCTCCAGACAGCGACGACTTGTGGGAGCTCTTAAAAGCCAGTCGTCTGACGGAGCCGGACACAAGATCATGGTACTGCTGCACAGTCTGTGAACTGTCAACCATGGGGAAGCGAGGAAGTACAGTGACAACCCGAAGCTGTCTAGACTGTCTGGGTCGTACAGACAACTCCTTATCGGGTTGCTGAGGTTGCCGCACTGCGTCACAACAAGTCACTTCTGCTGGTTGTTGAACGTCTTCCCAGTGACACACTGACTCCGTAAACAAAAAATCCTCTAACAAGGACTAAGCTTGGACTGCATGTCTTGCAACACAGCTCAAGGTCTATGGGAGCAGGTGTGGTAACAGACGGGGTTAGCGACTGAAGTGGAACCATTACCTTCCCTGGAAGCATGTTATGCTTAAATAAAAGTCCATAGGAGGCTACGCAGCTAAAGGCTCCTCTCCAAATGACAGAGTCCTCAAGGGAATATCAGAAGGAGGGAGAAAAGCACTTTCTCATCTACAGGGACCATATCCGAGAAAAGCTAAGTTCTCTCAGTGAGGGTTTCACTGGTGCAAAAGCAGCAGACTAGAAGGCAACGTTATGAAACTGCTTGACAGTCTAGTGAGTTGGCAACAACCAAAGATGTGTGACTGAGAAGCATGCGGTAAGGTATGCAGAGCATGCTGTATGCAGAGCATGCTGTATGCAGAGCATGCTGTATGTAGAGCATGCTGTAAGGTAAGCAGAGCATGTTGCATGGCGTGTAACATTTCTCAGAAATTCCATGACCAGTGCTAGATTGAGTAATATCGCATTACTGTCCATTGAAAGTGCACGTGCCGAGGGAATTGATTTAGACTGTTTTGTTGATGAATTTGATAGCCGGCATGATAATCGTAGAATTAAGCTGCACTAAATGTACTATAATCTACTTCACCTCAGGAAAGGGAAACTCGCCCTGTTGGCAACACTGCATTACTTCATGCATGCTTGCATGGGGTTTTAATATCAACATAATATTTACCTTACATTCATAACTCATGATTCATTTTTGTTTTGAAGATATTTTTGCCATATTTTGCGATTTTGTTAAAAATATATTGCAAGGAATACATATATATTTTTATATTTAAGTAATACAAATAACCTCCATTATCATAATGTTTGTGTAGGCATACATGTATATGATTACAAATGCAAGTTATGAAAGTAATGAGGTGTTATTATTGTCATTTGTTATTTCCAAGTTGAATGGGAAGAGGCTCAAGTTGAGGAGAAAGTGGCAGATGCATGCGTTGAGGTGGCTGACTCATAGCATGAGGTTGCTGCCTCAAGAGTTGCGCTTGCCTCAAGGGTTGAGGTGGCTGCGCAGAGAGAGGCTCTTGACTCACGAGTTGAGGTTCTTGAGGTGTGAGCTGCGAGAGTTGAGGTAGCGGCTGCGCAGAACTCAGTTCCTGTCTCACGAGTTGAGGTTCCTGAGGAGCTAGCCTCAAGAGTTGAGGCTCTCGCCTTAAGGAAAGTTGAGGTAGCAGCTGCGAGAGCTGAGGTGGCTGCCTCAAGGATGGTAGAGGTTGTCGTACCTCAAGAGGTTGTTGCCTCGAAGATGGTCTAACTGCAAGAAAATCTTGCCTCAAGGCATAAGACTCCTGCTCCCATTGTTGAGGTTGCCTTAAGGAAGGTTAAGGTTGCTGCACAACGCTGGTAACTGGCAACTCCGAACGCGGTAAGGTAGCTTGAGGAACCTCAACTTCGTACGCCTGGCAGACTGGACTGCGGTGAGGCGGAGCGCTCGCAGGAGGAGGTGTAACCTTCTCAGCCTGAAACTCACGCATTAAGACCGCAAGCTGCGACTGCATGGACTGCAGCAAAGTCGTCTTGGGATCAACAGACGATAAGGTCTGTTGAGGCAAAGCCTTAATAGAAGATGAGGTCTGTTGAGGCATCGCCTTACCTCTCTTAGGAGGTGTGCAGTCACCTGATGACTGCGGAGAGTCAGAGCTAACCCAATGACTGCATCCGGGTTGTTGAACTCTAGAGGTCTGGACTTTACGTTTAAGAGGTCTTGAGACCTGAGTCCAGCGTTTTCTCCCCGAAATTTCTTCTGCAGACGAGCAAAATAAGGGCTCAATCGTCTGCGGGTGGGAGTGACGGTCTCTGTAAGACACGCCCGCAACCACCGAGGATACTTCTGTGCGCCGATCAAGGCCTGCCGAACCCTTTTGCCCTTCGACATTGCTTCTCCCCTGGGCTTGGGAGCTTGCAAGAGGTCCCGGACTGGGAGGACGACTGGCACGCACAGAAGTACCCTCACGCACAACACTGACACACTTTGCGCTAATCACTTATCACTTTTGAATTTCTGTTTGCACTTATTTCACTGAACTCGAAACTTTAAGTGATTTGTACCTGAAACACGCAATTCTATCCTTCCTTAAAAGTTAGTAATTGCGAAAACAGAATTACAATGTAACAGAAAAATCTAATGAAAGATAAATAATTCAGTGGCTGGAAAGAGACTAAACACTAGATCAAATAAACTACGTTTAAAATCTCTCACCGCATAAAGCTTGAGAACAAGAATAAACTCTAGAAACGTTTACCTTCTTCCCCTAAAGAGACTAGGGAGAAGAGCAAAAACGATAACAACGTTACTCGTTGAACGAAACGTTTATCCAGCTCTCTCTCCCTCCGTCTCTATCTCTCTCTCTCTCTCTCTCTTGACTTAGAACCTGAGAGAAGAGCCCAATCATATATATCGTTAAAACATATTATTGTTAAAGGAAAAAAACTGAAAGATTTCCCAAATAAAAAGTTCCTTTATTAGAATTAAAACCATTAAGCTAAGAAAGAATGAACAAAACGCTAGAAACGGTTTACTCTTACTGCAACGTGACACCGTGAAAATTCTCTCTCTATCGTAACGATAGAGCGCAAGTTGAACGTTCTGAACGTCAACAACTGCAGAGACAAAACAAAACGTTAGTTCCACTTTGAAACAGTACGAGACTATCAAAGAAATTCTTTCAAAAACATTAAAATAGCATAATATGTTAACAGGTAAAACCGAAATGACGGGCTCAATGTTAATTAACTTCGGTACAAGAAAAGACCGCCTACTATTAGGAAAGGTCGAATATAAACAAATATAAAAATTAATTTTAATAAGTTTATAAAAAAGGAAGTTAATCGAAGAGGCCTATAAAAGGCGGAGAGATATAAAATAAATCTATAACTTTTGTTAAGCAAAATTAAGAAAGAGAGTCTATACTCTCTTAGACACCAACACTTCCGTCTAAGGGAAGGGTCGGCCATTTAAAGGTGAAAGAGAGTTCATACTCTCTTCGTCACCATAATTAATCAAATTATTTCCAAAAGCTAGCTAAGCTAATAAAAAAAAAACTTCCTGAATAGCGAAAGCTGAAATCTTAGAGCAATACTTCACCAAAAACCGTGAACAAGACTCCAAAATTATAAGCGTATCCATGAACGTCTTGCCGGAAGCACGACAGAGGAAAAATTGAGGTGGTGTCAACAAGAAGTACTGCAGTACCTGGCCACAGGTGGCGCTTGTGAGTACACCCCCCTCTTGTATAGCGATCGCTGGCGTATCCCTTCCGTAGAATTCTGTCGGGCAACGGAGTTGACAGCTACATGATTATCGGGTAAGTTTAATATTGAAAAGTTATTAGTCATAAAACAATTTTAATTTTAAATTCTCCCTTTCTCTTTCAGTACTGTATGATGTTCCACTCACTACTGAAGACTATGACTATGACAATGAATTAGAAGTGCAGTAAAAAAAAGTGAGGGTTGCTCCAACCATAAGCAACTATAACAACCTTGATACAGTTTGAATTGCCATTCCAGTTTCGCTGAAGTCATACTCTTACCAAAGGGCAATGGTTTGTATTTGTGTAGGAACAAATTACTTACTTACTTTACTTTGATGGCTGTTTTTCCAGTCCTATACCGCAGGGGAACCCTACTCTCAACAAGACCTCCACAGTAATTTTATCTTGTTTGTTCAAGGTATTCAACATTTCATATCATGTATTGCTCATTTACTGTTAATTACTAACTTTCAAATGATTCACAGAATAAGGAAGTCTTCAGATTCCTCTTAAAAGCCAGGGCACCAGCCACCCGTTGAGATACTACCGCTAGGGAGTTATAGGGTCCTTTGACTGGCCAGACAGTACTACATTGGACCCTTCTCTCTGGTTACGGTTCACTTTCCCTTTGCCTACAAATACACCCTAATAGTCTGGCCTATTCTTTATTCTTTACAGATTTTCCCCTGTCCTCATACACCTGACAACACTGAGATTACCAAACAATTCTTCTTCACCTAAGGGTTTAACTACTGCACTGTAATAGTTCAGTGGCTACTTTCCTCTTGGTAAGGGTAGAACAGACTCTTTACCTATGGTAAGTAGCACTTCTAGGAAACGGACACTTCAAAATCAAACCATTGTTCTCTGGTTTTGGGCATTGCCATGGTCTTCCGCTTTCTTGGGTTAGAGTTCTCTTGCTTGAAGGTACACTATTCTGTCTAATTTCTCTTCCTCTTGTTTTGTTAGTTTCTCTAGTTTATATAGGAAATATTTGTTTAGGCGTTGTTGCTGTTATTAAAATATATTATTTTTCCTTGTTTCCTTTCCTCACTGACCCATTTTGCCTATTGGAGCTGTTGGGCTTATAGCATCCTGCTTTTCCAACTAGGGTTGTAGCTTATCAAGTAATAATAATAATCATTCGGATGTCTCGTGGAAGCTTATTTTATAGTCTCGGGTCTGTATATTTAAAGGCTCTAGAGCCTACAGTAAACATATATTCAGGTTCCAATCGTTTGAAACCATCTCTAACTATTCTCGCGTCAACACAATTTATTGGCTGCACATTAAGTAGCAATTCTCTTGGATATTTTGGATGACTGGTTTTGATAACTTGGTGGGTTTTTGTACATATTTTAAATTCAATTCTCGCTATCGGTAGCCAGTGAAAATCAATTAGTATAGAAGTGACCCCTTCCCTAGGTAGGACACCTTTTATCAGTCTTGCTCCTCTGTTTATTAAGTTTTATAATTTTTTAAATTGTACCTTAGGAAAATTGTAGTAGATGGAGTTACAGTAGTCAATCCTGGTAATAACAGTTTATCACAAGTTTCATTACAAAATATTTATCCTAGTACTTTTCTTGTATAATTAATGTTTCTGAGATGTTAACAAGCATTTTTTATTACATTGTTTATTTGGGCATTGAGAGACAATTTACAGTCAAGAGATAAGCCAAAGGCTTCTTTATAAATAAAAATACAGGTTTCTGACAGTTACCATCTTCAAATTACTTCTAAACAAATAAAAAAAACATCAGGAACACCTCATATTTTCTCCAATGGGGGTACTGGTTACTAATGAAATTTTACAGATTCACCTGTCAAGGCTACTAGTAGGATAAGGGTTTTTAGTATATTCAAGAACAGACTGAGCTTATACAGCATACCAAAGTTCCACCGTCAAGCTTTAAATTCATAAAAATGTACTTATAACCTCAATTAATATAAGTATCCCTTGTTAGGAGAGTGCATGTACACTACATTGGCACTTGTAGGGTAGCGCTAAAGGCCGAACGCCACAAAAAGAACTTGATGAACTCGTCACCTCTACAAAGTCTTACCAAACCACCTCTTTTGTCTTCTAACTAATAAAACAATACATGTACACTTACAATAATCACGGGTTTTGTCAATTTCAAAAACAACGTTCGGCTCCGGACCTTCTAACTGTCTATCGGCCTCAACTCAATCTCCAGCGACCCGACCAGCGTCTTAGGATACGAATTATTGACGTGACAAATGTCAACAAACATTTGGAGGCGTTTGGTTTAACTATATTTTTATTTCCTTCATAATTTCTATATGGTATTTTTAATATTAAATATTTGTATTTCAGATTTTCGTAACTTTATCTTATATTTTATATAGTCATAATTATTAGTTTATTTTGAAAATAAAAGATTTTTTACTATTAAAATAATTTGTTTATATGAAACATCTCTATTTGGGTTCAAGTGAGTTCGCAAATAATACATAACATATCCGATCACAGAGAAAAATTGAAATAAAGTACTAATAGCAATTGTTTTTAGCAAAAAAAAAAAAAAAAAAAAAAAAAAAAAAAAAAAAAAAAAAAAAAAAAGATATTGAATATCCATCTAATCTATATGGATCAAATACTAAAATTTGACGAAAACTTAAATAGAGAACTGTATATGATATGGACTGGGGTATTTACGAAAATATTAAGTACCACTAAAGTACAACTAATAGCCTACTGCATTAAGGGGGGGGGAGGGAATAAGTGCATCTTTGAAAACAAGGGTGATGGATGGGAAGCTGCAGTACATAAACAGTAACTTTGACTTTGATGGCTGTTTTCCGGTCCTATACAGCAGGGGAACCCTAACTCTCTACAAGACCTCCTCTGTCATTTTATCTTGTTCGTTCATAGCATTCAACATTTCACATCACGTATAATTGCTCATTTACTGTTGAATCGTCACTGTCAAAGGACTCGCGGAATAAGAAAGTCTTCAGTTTCCCATTGAAGGCTTTATCTTCAAGGAAGAGGCTATTTAGCCGGTCCCGGTAAAATAGACAAACCTACTTTTAAGCTTATTTTGCCGGTCCCGGTAAAATAGACAAACCAGCTTTTAAGCTTATTTTGCCGGTAAATATTATAAATAATGATGTCAATCCATTTGGGAGTTTTGGTCTTGAAGAGCTGAATCATCTGGCGGACCATGTTCCTCTTCACTAATAACTATGAAGGCTGCTATAATTTCCGTTTCACCAATGCCATCAACAGTAGTCCATGAGATAGTTCATTTGTCTTATGAGTAGCATCTGCAAGTATGAGCTCAGGAAACTGGCTGAAGATGTGCTGCATGGATGCATCTTGATTAAATATGCCAGCCAGTTGTTCTTATCTAATAGGTAATCTGTAGAAAGCCCTGGCTGGGATTTCAAGTAATCAGCAATCTGCTGTAATTTGCTCACTTCTGTGAAAGGTTTGGGCTTAGCAGCTGTGCCAATGCTGTGAATGTCCTTCATGAACAACGTTTTACCTGTGGCCTCAAGAGAATTGTTGGCATACCATCTTCCGGTTGACCTGAACTTTTAACATTTCAGCTGCTCTGTCTTTATCAGACTGGTCTAGACGTCTCTGTGCTAGCAATAAATTGTAGAGTTGCTTGGATACCTCATGATTGTGTTCACTAACATACTTTGTGATAACTAACCTCTGTCCATCGTCACTGGATCTTATATTCAGCTGGAATTGGCAGTAAGGCCTGAATGCAGATTGATGTGGTCTTTGGCCTTCAGATTTACTAATGTGCTTTCTACCACCATGTACACATGAATAATAAAGCTCATAGAACTTTATATCTGTATTGAAATAGCAATTCGGCATTCTCTTGGAAGCTGTAGCAATTGTTCTGCTGCCTCTTTTCCACAACTGTATATAGTTAGTGTATTGAAAACTTTTCAGTTTTTCCTCTAGTTAAGTATATGAACTAAAAGTATCTCCAACACTGAAATCCATGGGTGCTGCTATACTGAAGTTTTTAATGAAACTGAAATTCTGGGTTGTAAAGGTACAGAATTTACTAGTTGAACGTGATGAATTCTTGCCAAGAAATACTCAACTACTTTTGAAATATAATTGTAAGAAGAATTCTTGCCAGGTGCTATTTTGAAAACATTGCCTTTTAGATAAGAGCCTTTTCAAGTTTGTAAGTTAGAACTGTTCAACAACTAATTTTCGTATTTGATACATTTGCTCAATAACTACTTTTCAATATGTTTGTTATTAACTTGTTAGATAATTTTTTGCTTAGTTCTTTTTTATACAATTGCCAATAACATTGCCAGGAACCTATAAAACAATAAAATATTCACATTTGTTTGAAACCGGCAAAATAAGCTTCAAATCATGTTTGTCTATTTTACCGGACCGGCAAAATAAGCTTAAAAGTAGGTTTGTCTATTTTACCGGGACCGGTTAAATAGCCTATTCGTATCTTCAATTACACGGATGTCTCGTGGGAGCTTATTGTATAGTTTCGGGTCCGCATATTTAAAAGCTCTAGAGCCTACAGTAGACAGATATATAGGTTCCAATAGTTGAAACCATCTGTAACTATTCTCGTGTCAGCACGATTTGTTGGCTGCGCAATAAGTATCAATTCTCTCTAAGTGTTTTGGACGATCGGGTCTGATAACTTGGTGGGTTATTGTACATATTTTAAATCCAATTCTCGCTTAATCGGCAGCCAGTGTAAATCAATTAGTATAGGAGTGGTCCTTTCTCTAGGTGGGACACCTTTTATCAGTCTCGCTCCTCTTTATCAAGTTTTGTAATTTCTTAAGTTGTACTTTTGGTAAATTGTTATCGATGGAGTTGCAGTAGTCATCCCTGGTAATAACACAGTTTATCACAAGTTTGATTACAGAATATTCATTCAGGTACTTTTTTTTCTTATAAAACCAATGTTTCTGAGATGATAACCTACAATATTTACTACATAGTTTATTATTATTATTATTATTATTATTACTATCCAAGCTACAACCCTAGTTGGAAAAGCAAGATGCTATAAGCCCAGGGGCTCCAACAGGGAAAAATAGCCCAGTGAGGAAAGGAAATAAGGAAATAAATAAATGAAGAGAACAAATTAACAATAAATCATTCTAAAAACAGTAACAACGTCAAAACAGACATGTCATATATAAACTATTAACAACATCAAAAACAAATATGTCATAAATAAACTATAAAAGACTCATGTCTGCCTGGTCAACAAAAAAACATTTGCTCCAACTTTGAACTTTTGAAGTTCTACTGATTCAACCACCCGATTAGGAAGATCATTCCACATCTTGGTAACAGCTGGAATAAAACTTCTAGAGTACTGCGTAGTATTGAGCCTCGTGATGGAGAAGGCCTGGCTATTAGAATTAACTGCCTGCCTAGTATTACGAACAGGATAGAGTTGTCCAGGGAGATCTGAATGTAAAGGATGGTCTGAGTTATGAAAAATCTTATGCAACATGCATAATGAACTAATTGAACGACGGTGCCAGAGATTAATATCTAGATCAGGAATAAGAAATTTAATTGACCGTAAGTTTCTGTCCAACAAATTAAGATGAGAATCAGCAGCTGAAGACCAGACAGGAGAACAATACTCAAAACAAGGTAGAATGAAAGAATTAAAACACTTCTTCAGAATAGATTGATCACCGAAAATCTTGAAAGTCTTTCTCAATAAGCCTATTTTTTGTGCAATTGAAGAAGACACAGACCTTACATGTTTCTCAAAAGTAAATTTACTGTCGAGAATCACACCTAAAATTTTGAAAGAGTCATACATATTTAAAGAAACATTATCAATACTGAGATCCGGATGTTGAGGAGCCACCGTCCTTGACCTACTTACAATCATACTTTGAGTTTTGTTAGGATTCAACTTCATACCCCATAATTTGCACCATGCACTAATTCTAGCTAAATCTCTATTAAGGGATTCACCAACCATTTGGCCATTGAGAGACAAGTTAGTCAAGAAATACGCCCAGGTCACGAACTATGCTGGACATCCGGACAGAGTCGTTATTTATGTTTATCTAAATATCACCAAAGTTTCTTACGCTGGGTTTTCTTTCCCACCACCATAAACTCAGTTTTGTTCTTATTTAATTCTAGTTGCTTGATTGTCATCCATTCTCTAACACTATTAAGGATTCTGTTAAGAGTTTCAGTAGTGTCGCCTATATCATTTATGGAGAAGTAAAATTGTGTATCATCCGTAAATAGTTTGAACTTCACACCATACCTTTGTAGTATTTTCGATAGACTAATGGTATAAATGCAGAATAAGATTCGACCAAGTACACTCCCTTGGGGTACCTCTCTGCTTAAAGGTTCATATGATGAATAAGAGTTTCCAATTAGCACACTGTAATTTCTACTAACAAAGTAGTCTTTTGGGTATTCGAAAGCTTGATCTTTAACATCGATTGACCGTAGATCATTTAGTAGCAGTTCATGCACAACTGTATCAAAAGAAGCACTAAGATCGAGTAATACTAAAATACCACATTTATTTTCATCCACCATTTCCAGCATATTACTTATAACAGAACAGAGTATGTTTTTCTGTAAGCTGACTGGTTGTCTGGCAAAGCTTTTATAATTTTCTTCTGACTGACAAAATCTTCAAGAATTACGCATTCTAGCACTTTTGAGACAAAGGATAGATTCGAAATAAGTTTACATGAGTTTAATTCCTGATAATCCAGAGCACTTTTCAGAACCGGTGTGACTATATCCATTTTTTCATATTTGGGGAACTTACACTCATTGACGCTTGCATTTGCTGTTCTCATAATTATTTCAACTAGACTAGAAAAGTTACTTCCTCCAGTTACTTCATATATTGGCATTGGGTCAATCGCTCAGTTGGTTTTCTTCACTCTTTTGATAATCCTGGTGACATCATCTTGTTTTATTTTGTTATATCTCGTCAATTTTATCTGTGTAACTGGTGTAGCGTTAATCTGATGTTGAATATCTACAAACGACTTAGCTATATTTTCTATTTTGTTTGTAAGGAATACTACAAAATTATTTGCTAGTTCCTGGTCGCTGTGCCCCTCTGGTAGCCTTTATCATTTACTTTTCCCATTATACCATTTAGGAGACGGTATAACTTATGTCTGTTGCTGCTTCGTTTTTTTCTTCTCCGTAGGTAGTTGTATTGACACATAGCAGTTTTGCATTCTACCCAAGTACTTTCAGTTTGTAACCGATTCCATTTTCTGTCTTTTGTTAGTAATGGAGGTCATTGTGCCACCTTTCTACCAAACAAAGACCCCACCAGCAAGGACTTTGGCAGGCCACGAGTTTCGGGACCCTACCCAGAGTCTCACAACCCCCCCCCCTCCAACTATCCTATACCAGTCTACTCCCCTTGAGATCTCATTTTCAGCCACCTTTTTACGAATCACATGACAGCGTCGAGATCCCAGGAGAAGGAGGGAGGCGAGATGTGAAGGATGTAAGAACACGTGACCAAGCCTGACCAATAGGACAGTGGTCAGGCCAATCCCCCCTACCACGGGGGCCAAGTGGGATTGAATCTACCCAGGGAAAACTGGGGATCACTCTTCGTGACTCAATCTCCGTGAGGGAACCATCACCCCTCTTCGCCCTCAAGGCATCAGGGAGGCTGGACCTAACATAACCTCCACAAGGGAGGACCCAGGGTCTTTTTTACTAAGGTAAGGTGTCTGATTTTGAGATTCTCATCATCCTTGCCCAACCTCCCATCCCGTCCTTGTCACATCCCATTTTTTCCTTTTATCCTTTAAAGAAAGATCCTACCCACTGAACCTTTTATCCTGTTCCCTATACCCAAACCATGTGTGCCGTTTGCTTCTATCCTTAATTAATTCACCCTGTGACAGTGTTGATTCCCAAGTATAGTGTTTAATTCCCTAAGCTTTGCATTTTCATTTGTTTTACTTAAAGGTTTTAACCACACGACTTCATCGTGTTCCCAGCCGGTAGAAGTAAGTGTGCTGTTAATTAGAATATAATCATCTGTTGTGCCCCCCTTTCTTTTATTAATTTTTATTTAAATATGATTGTAAATACATCTATTTGTCGGTATCCTTTGTCTTATTTCCGACTGGCGACCTTCCATTGTTATTTTTTTTTGTTATGGGCCTTGAGTCCCTTAAGCAAGGCCGGACTCGAACCACTTTGCGTCTTTTTCCCTAATTTTCTCTAAAGTCTCTCAATCAAACTAGGGAGATTGTTCCTTAACAGTTATAGTCTTTTCCATTAGTGGACACATGGTATCGTATTAACCTTTACTCACTCTATTATAAGTGCCCATATGGCAGCTAACACACATAGCTCCCAACAAGCGCTGGTTATCATGATCGCAGGGGATGTTAATAGCATCATTTGTTTTCTTTGAGACTTTTTCATTTAATATAGTCAGAGAGAAGTTTGATTTATGTCTAAAGCTCATTTCATTTACCACTGTATGTTTCTGTAGAGGTAGTTTGAACGACACGTAATAAGTTTGTGTACTGGGGAGATGGTACATCTCTCTTCTGCATTTATGTCAGATAAAATGTTATTCATTCCATTACTCAAAACTAAGCCCAACGTATGCCCAGTTACGGTAGTTGTGCAGTCGACATTATTCACCAATTGATATGATTCCAATAACTCACTAAATGCTAAAGCATCAGGATTTGATGCGTCATCCATCCAAAGATTGAAGTCTCCACAAATAACTAATTTATTTTTCTCCATGATAATTATCTCAATGAGTTCACTGAATTCTTCTCTTTTTTTTTTTTTTTGGCGTTAAGTTTATTTCTACATATCCAAGCTTGTTACACTAGTTCTTATTATAATTTTGAGATTTGAGTAACCTTTATGAATGAAGAGCTCGACATCCCCACCAGACCTACCCTCACCCTCTCTCGGTATGTGAAAGAAGGTGCGTGTGTGTGTGTGTGTGGGGGGGGGGGGTTATTTCAGTGATCTTAGCCTTGTCAAAGTTATTTAACCATGTTTCAGATAATGCTAGTATGTCCAAATATTTCCCGTTTATCAGTTCTCGAATTAGAATAGTTTTATTACTTACAGATTATATATTTTTATAGCCACAGTTTATGACGTCCTTATCAGTATTTTCTGCTAGTCTTTTCAATTCCAAGTCATAAGCTTTGCAATCTCTAGAATTTACAATGTGGTAATTTGGTTTGCTTAACTTTGTGCAGTTAATACACTTTGACATTTGCGAATTATACTCCCTGGTGAAATGTTTTTATTGAACATTTCCCTCAGACTTGATCATCATACTTAGACTTACAATCTTTTTCAAGATGTCCATACCTCTGACAGTGGTAGCAGGTGATCACGTGGTACCTATCACGTATGGTATAAGTACCCCATCATGACATAACTTTGTCCCCATTATCATGAATAGCCCTCCGAACTTCAGGATCACATTTCAATACATAGTGAGTAGTCCCACCTGCAGCATTTTTCTTCAGTACCACTCTTATCTTCTCTTCTATATTTTGGATTTGGTCCAGGTAACGATTTCTTTGAATCAAGGCATTTACTATTTCATCTTCATCATTATAAACATTGCATATCATTATTTTTTGTTTGAATTTTCCAATTTTTCTCGTTTCAGTGTCGACAACCATTGCCTGAATTTTATTTGCTGCTTCCTCTCTGATCATCTCATTTGCAAAGTTTACAACAACATTTCCATTTGATGTTGACCTTTTATTAAGAATTGGAATGACTTCAAGTGCAAGTTCGACCTCATTTTTTCTCTCAGTAATTTTAGTTGTTGCATTTGTTGATTTAATTACCAGTAGATTCTTTTCCTTTACTTTGTCGGCGTATGTTGTTTCTCTGGTTTTGGGCCCATCATTGCTTGAAGTGTTTCCTTAATTGATTCAATATTAATTGCCATATTATCAACTTTCTCAGTGAGGTCAGTGGTCTGGGTGGAATTTGCTGCGTATTCATTATGCTCCGCAACTTGTTTTTCCAATTCATCAATTCCAGTCTCTTGGGCACTCAAAGCATAGTTCTTCACTCTCACTTGCTCCTCCAATTCTAATATATTTAGCTGTTTTGGATTCTTCAACGCTGTATGGACATAAATTTAAGTTTAATACTTCTTAATCACTGATGCTTGTCACTATAGACACACATTTCTTATGAAAGTACCTCTTGCAATCACATCCTATTCCACGTTTTTTGTGTCTCTCTCCGTGGTTTGACATTCAGGACAGTACTGGGGGTCAGGGCCAGACATGATGTACTATTTCTTCTCACTTTAGTCTCTCCATGAGATCAACTAATATCTTTGTCATTGGTTTTAAAAACGAGAAACACAAGCTAAAAAGAAAAACGGCTCAGGCCGAGTGGTGAACAGAGCTCCGTGCAAAACACGTCTTCGCTCGGTGACTGCTCATACCTTGAATGGACCAAAAAAAAAAAAAAAAAAAAAAAAAAAAAAAAAAAAAAAAAAAAAAAAAAAAAAAAGACTCCGAGAGTCTGAGAAGTTGACCTGTCATAGACATACAAGAAAAAGGAATAAGATTATGGAAACAAACAGCAAATTGCCTAAAAGAATTAAACTTGGATATAAGGCAACAAAAGAAGAATGGCCAAGACAAAAATAACAGAAACTGGAAAGTGGGATACTGGAAAAGAAAAAGAATTATTAAAGTGATGTGAATTAGAAAATAACAAATATGACAATACACAATTTTGTACCGGTATTATACTTTAGAGCAAGAACAAATACATTAAGAATAAACATTACATTTTGACACAAGGAGGGAAAATTTAACCCTTTTTAGCAGGAATATGGAAAAAAAGAATTTAATTAATTGAGCTACAACAACCTCACGAATAAGACTTGAAAGAAAATAGTAGGATCAATTTTATTTGATGATAGAAATATAAAAATTATTTACCCTATGTGTAGGAAAATGCAAAAATTATATGAAATTAAAGATAAACTCAAATCTAAAATGCACCACAAAATTGATTACTCGAGGCTACACCTCGACACTGAACCGGAACACTTAAAATGCTGATGTACGACAGACCGTGAAGGAATATTCTAATGAAATCCAGAAATTAGAAAATAAATATCAATTGTTGAAAGATAAACCAGAAGGCTTATAAGAAAATGTTAGCCAACAAAATTGGAAAACAATACCAATAACCAATTGGTAGAAGAACTTACTGGGGGAATTCTAGGTAGCATTAGAGAAAGGGAAGAAAGACAAAAAAACGGTCCATAATATTATTTTTAATGTGTCAGAATGTGCAGAGGAGAACCTAGAGCAAAGGAAATCTGAAAACTAGAAATTCATCCTTATTTAACAAACATTTTTAAGGATAAATGAAGTAGAAATTAAAAGGGCCATCAGAATGGAGAAAAAAGAAAGTTATTGGAAGAAAAATCCATTGATCGTAAATCTCAAAGAAACAAAAATAAAACTGAGAATCGTTGCTGAGGCCAAAGAACTACGACACAGTACATTACTAGACATGATTAAAATATGCATCGTACCAAATATGACAAAGAAAGAAAGAGAGGAAAAAAGAATCTTTAAAAAATGAGATATGATGTAGTCGGGAGGCAAGAGAGACAAATATAAAAATCAATAAGGGAAAAATTACCTCTGTGCAAAACAGAGATGAAAACTGACAGAAGACATTAATCATAAACATAAAACAAAACAAATGTCAAAGAATAAAGGGAAGATTGCTATAAACCTTATCAATAGACTACAAAAAAATAAATATTATAAGAAATGAGTGCGTTTTACTAATGAACCACACTCAGAAAAGAAAGAAAACATAATAGAAAGTCTGCTACTCTATGAAGCACAAAATGAAGAAAACATAAATAGATGAACATCATTAACAAATTGTGGAAAACTAGAAAATAAATGTCAAACAACATTGGGAAAAGTTTCCTATATGTCAATCCGTAAAGTATTGTTTATGTACCATTAAGTAGGTATATGACCTTCTGGATAAATTTTATTTATTATGAACATTTTTACGTAGCCTAACCGTGGGACAAATAATATTTAGATACAGACATTTATTTGGTATATATATATATATATATATATATATATATATATATATATATATATATATATATATGTGTGTGTGTGTGTGTGTGTGTGTGCGTGTATAAATATATATATATATATATATATATATATATATATATATATATATATATATATATATATATATATATATATATATGTGTGTGTGTTTCTACACACACACATACATACATATATATATATATATATATATATATATATATATATATATATATATATATATATATAAATACTGCTATGAATAAATATATAATGTTTATTCAACCTGTTTTATTGTATTAAAGTGAGACACAAGAATGGAAATGCAAACATCTATTATACACTTATACATTTTCTTACCTTGGTTATATTATGGGGTTATACTCTTACATGTAAATATGGACAGATGGTTTTCCTGAGTTATTTGTATTTATTTCCAAACATAATTGACTAGTAAGTGTTAAGAAATGTACTTGTGCTATTAATTTAATCAGTAAATCGGTAGGCAAGGCATGTGACACGAATATACTTTCATGTAGTTCAATCTGCGGTAAATCTATATAGGAACATCTGTATCGATATTATTTATGATTCGTCTAAAGCAAACCTTTGACAATACAGTGGAACTGTGCTCGACAATACTCACGCAACATGCAAATAATCTTGTTAGTGATTTTTGTTCTAGATAATCTAATATAAGCGAGTATTTTAATGAAGCTATAGTTAGTACTAAGATGCAAGGTCTATTACATTGGTAATGATTGTCTTTTTTTCCTGTTTTTTGTTTTTTTTTCCTATTTTTTTTTCTTTTGTCTGGTAGAGACATGTATACATACATCAGGGGTATGTTCGAAGTCATGGATCCTGTTATACCATAAGTTTATAGCAACTCATATGGAACGTTTTTGCCTTTTAGATTTTATTAAGTTCGCGAATTGTAGAAAATAAAATTTTTCTTGTTGACTATTGATATTAACATCGCTTATGACTGAATTGATTTGTGTTTTTCTTAGGTCCATAAAAGGCATTTAGTGAGGCATTATAAAAGCCTTGCATATTGCTGAAGTCAGCAAAGGCTACGATTTTCCTTAGACCTTTCTACCAACCATAAGTTTCTGTAGCATACATATGTTGGACAGGTTGTGTATTTATCATCATTTAAAGCTGGCATTTCTAGGGAAAATTCTGGCTAGATCTTTCTGGAACAACAACTGCAGTAACGTAAGAAAATGACATTTTTTATACAGAAATATATTCTATTAATGACCTTAGCATTTTCAACCGCATTCTGATATATTAAGAAGGGTTATGCTCTAAAAACATATGAAAGAAATCATATCCCATCGCCCCAAGAAAAAGTCTCCAAACAGTCGGCAACTTTTCATAAGAACCCATTCTTAAAACAAACCTCTCAGTTGGAATCTAGTTCAAAGCAATAGTCATGTGGCGAGTTTGAATGTATCAGAAGCGCACGTGGAAGATATCCTTCCACAATGTTGAGTTGACCTAGTAACTCTACCAAAGGACTGGCCAGCCCTAATCTTCGGTACTGCCATTCATCATTCTTTCCATAGCTCTTCGAGTTGTAACTAGCCTATATTCCAAGGCTTTAGTAAGGCTCAAAGTTTCTGATGCATAATTGATACTGATAAGACTATCTGATTGAATACTTCTCTTTTTAGAGAAAGTAGCATTTTAAAAATCATATCTCTATCCCCTGCATATCCCTCTTTTAAATTCGGTCTCGTGTCCAGGGAAAACACTTACTGTCTGTCTTATGTACGTATATTCATTAACTTGTCCTTAACCCTTATTTGTTGTCTTTGCATTTTCATTGAATATTATCTTGGCTTCAATCATATTCATTTTCATTCCTACATTTCTCTATTCAGATCTTCTATCAATTTTGCAATTCCTCTCATGATTTACTGAATAGAACTAAGTCATCTACAAATCATAAGCTGTTAATGTATTCCCCATTAATGTTAATTCCTACATTTCCTCACTCTAAATTCTTGAAACTTCTAGCCACACTGTGAATAATTTAGGAGAGATAGGGTCTCCTTGTCTAACTCCTATTCTCAATAGGAATTTTCTCACTAAATTTATGTATTTTTAGGATTGCTGCACTACCCATACATTTGTCTTCAAGTGTTCTAACATATGTATCATAAATTTCTCGTCGTTGAAGAATTTTTATTACTATTAAAGTTTTGACAATTAAAAATAAAAAGCTTTCCCGTATTCTATAAAGGCCATACATAGTTGTTTGCAGTACTCAATTGATTGTTCCACAAGCTGGTTAATAACATGGGTATAGTCAGCTTTTGCATATCCGCTTTTAGAACCCGCTTGCTCTCTTGACTGTTTGAAGTTTAGTTTTCTTTTCATTTTGCAAAAACATGATCTTTGTAAACATTTCATATAAATTTATTACTGAGAGTAACCTCATTGGACGGTAATTTGTTATGATCTTTTGTGTCTCTCTTTTTGCGAAATATTTTATTGCTATTATTTTTTTTCAAGCTGAACGTATAGAGTAGTCTTGCAGACATTTGGTGTAGAATTCAGCGAGATTTACTACTATTATCATATCATCTGTTAGACCATCTTCTTGTGATTTGCTTCTTTTTCTGCATTTCAGTGCATTCTTTACTTTAACCGATGATTGCGATATCGGCTCAAGTATTTCACTATTACTATTGGCAAAGTTATTTCTCATATCACTATTGTATAGCATTGTATGAAAATCCTCTGCATTTTTCATCACTTAATCTCTTTTGTTGATATATCCATTGTCATCCGTTAAAGCAAATATCTGTTAGCGTCCTGTGCCAAATCTCTTCATTAACTTGATGATGCTTCTTCCTTTCTTTAGTGTTTCTTCAACTTTGGTCTGATTGTGTTTACGTATATCTTGAGTATTTAGTTTTGTTGTTGTTGTTGATTTGGTTTGTTCTGCTAATTTTAAATAGCCTAGTAAGGAAAGGAAACAATGTCAAAATAAAATATTTTAAGAACAGTAACAGCATTAAAGTAAATATTTCCTATATAAACTATAACAAACTTCAACAAAACAAGAGGAAGAGAGATAACACAGAAAAGTGTGCCCGATTGTACCCTCAAGCAAGAGAACTCTAACCCAAATCAGTGGAAGACCATGGTACAAAGGCTATGACACTACCCAAGACTAGAGAACAATGGTTTGATTTTGGAGTGTCCTTCTCTTAGAAGAGCCGCTTACCATAGCTAAAGAATCTCTTCTACCCTTACCAAAAGGACAGTGGCCACTGAACAATTACAGTGCAGTAGTTAACCCCTTGGGTGAACTTGGTGAAGAAGAATTGTTTGGTAATCTCAGTGTTATCAGGTATATGAGGACAGAGGAGAATAAGTAAAGAATAGGCCAGACTATTCGGTGTATGTGTAGGCAAAGGGAAAATGAACTGTAACCAGAGAGCAGGATGCAATGTAATACCATCTTGTTAGTCAAAGGACCCAATAACTCTGTAGTGTTAGTATTTCAACGGGTGGCTGGTGCCCTGGCCAACCTTCTTCCTAATTATACACACACACATACACACACACATATATATATACTGTATATATATATATATATATATATATATATATATACACATATATTTATATATATATATATATATATATATATATATATATATATATATATATATATATGTATATATATATATATATATATATATATGTATATATATATATATATATATATATATATAAACATTAATGTTTCCCCTTATCAATAACACCCACGGTCATCGTAAGTCAATGATAGGCCA
>NC_090755.1:22297266-22377266 GCF_036898095.1 Palaemon carinicauda | reverse complement strand
GGAGGAATTACGACCTAAAAATAAATTAAAAGAACATTTAGGCACACTCCTAACTAACTAAACTATTACACAATAATCAAAATAGATAATAAACAAATTCAAAACCACTCTAAACAAAGATAAACAATTTTTACTAATCATAAACACACTATGGACAGGGACAGATAAGGACTACATAAAGCATTAATCAGTGGAATTTAAGAACCAATGGATTGGTGAGAACAACCCTGGGACGAACTTTATCAGTTTCAATCTATGAATTCATGCAATTATTCATCTTCATCAAGTTGCTATTGTTACAAAATATTTCTTGTCGTGAAGTCGGTGCAAAAAGGGCTTTTCTGATGTTTGTTTCCAAAACATATAGTACATAGCTTCAAGGTCTGGTCAGGTTAGGTTAGGTTGAGGTCAGGTTGATATGCATCCCAGCATCCCACTTGACATTCTCCCTCACACAAAAACTGTTGTCTCCCATTATTAATGGATATAGAGTGTCAAAATCACATAATACAAATTAGAGAATTCATGTTATAACAGAACAGTTCCATAATTTCACCTCCTTCCCCTGAGAGATAAATGTCCCCAAATCTCCTCATCTCTTCATACTATTTACACTACATGTGGTTTGGCCTAGAAAAACGGGCTCGTTGCATATGCAGATGATGCTACTCTCTTTGCATCAATACTATCTCCTGAATGTAGATTTGGGGTTGCTGAATCCCTGAATAGAGATCTTGTATATTATGGGACATGAAGTTGAATCCTAACAAAACTCAAAGTATGATTGTAAGTAGGTCAAGGACAGTTGCTCCTCAACATCTGGATCTCAGCATTGATAATGTTTCTTTGACTCTATGATTCTTTGAGAATTTTAGGTGGAATTCTCGACTGCAAATTTACTTTTGTGAAACATATTAGGTCTGTGTCTCCTTCGATTGCAGAAATATTTGGCTTACTTTGAAGACGAGTTTTCATTCTTTTATTCTACCTTGTTTCGAGTATTGTTCTTTTGTCTGGTCTTCAGCTACTGATTCTCAAATTAATTTGTTGGACAGGAACTTATGGTTTATTAAATTGCTTTTTCCTGATCTAGATATTAATCTCTGGCACCGTCGTTCAATTAGTTCGTTATGCATGTTTCATACAATTTTTCATAATTCTGACCATCATTTACATTTAGATTCCCTGGCAGTACCATCCTGTTCGTAATACTAGACATACAGTTAATTTTAATATTCAGGCCTTCTCCATCATGAGGCTCAATACTACACAGTATTCTAGAAGCTTTATTCCAGCTGCGATCAAGTGTGGAATGATCTTCCTAATCGGATATTTGATTCGGTAGAACTTCAAAAGTTCAAACTTGCAGCAAATGTTATGTTGAACAGACTGACATGTCTCTTTTTATAGTTTATATATAAAATATTTTATTTTAATTGTTCATTACTTCTCATATAGTTTATTTCCTTTCCTCAATGGGCTATTTTTCCCGTTGGAGCCCTTGGGATGATGGCATCCTGTTTTTCCAACTACAGTTGTAGCTTAGCTAGTAATAAAAATATTAATAATGCTAATTTAGAAATGTGGACCATCCAACGGGTGAGCGAAGTCTGAAAATAATAAGCTTGATATCAATGCATGTCATTGATTTTTGTGTTCTTTTCAGGCGTCCAGTATCGTGGAGTGTGACATCTGCTGCAATGTCTTCTCCGATGATAATTACCCAAGGATTCTCCCTTGTTCCCACACGTTCTGCAGCTCTTGTATCAACAGGATCATCGCTACCCACAGTAAAACTTGTCCTGCGTGCAGGAAAAAATTCACAGCCACTTCAGCTGGAGACCTGACGATCAACAGAATTGCCTTGGATGTCGTAAAGCAACTTTCAATCAAAAACGTAAAACCCGAGACTTTGTCCAGAGGACCAACGGGGTCTTTCTTCGAGTGGAAGAAACTTACCAAGGAAATCCATGAACAGATGAAAGATGTTTTCGACGCCACCATGACCCTCAACGAGATAAAAGATGAACTCCTTGACGCAAAGAGAGAAATTGGAAGATTTAAAGAAATGTTAACAGATATTGAACTCTCCATACAACAGATACTGAGAAACATCAATGACTCTGGATGTCAACTAGAAGCAACCACTGACTTCACTTTGACTGAACCTTTCCTTGATGTCCAAGAAAAGGTCAAGAAAATCAAAGATCTCCTCCAGAAGAACCAGAAAGAAAGATATGACATTACAAACGTGAGTTTATGATCTCTCTCTCTCTCTCTCTCTCTCTCTCTCTCTCTCTCTCTCTCTCTCTCTCTCTCTCTCTCTCTCTCTCTCTCTCTCTCTCTATATATATATATATATATATATATATATATATATATATATATATATATATATATATATATATATATATATATATATATATATATATATATATATATATATATACATACATAATCATAGTATTAATCCCTTTTTATTCCCATAAACACAAAAGAATTAAAAATCTGTTTCATTGCATCATCTAAAGCTTCAATGTCCACTAAAGCCTAAATGATTCTCATGCTATCCTTCTTGTAAATTCCACCACTTTAAATTCCACCGTAAGATTCCTTCCACGAAAATTACCACCCCAAGAAAATTTCTCCCCTCCAGTTTTTCACCCCAACCAATAAGCAAGCGGAACTTCCATCACGTTAGTTAAACGATTTTTTTGCTCAATTTATCAACTGGATATTTAAAGTTACACTGTTGTTTGGTCAATATAAACTGGACATTTTAAGTAAAACTATAATGCAAAAGTTGTAGTCAGTTTAAATTTCAGTTGCTTTCATGTCGTTGTCTTAACAAGAATTTATAATTTTCTTTTACAAATATATCCCTCTCGTACGGTTCTTCCTCGAAAGAAAAAATAAAAATTTTTGTCGAAGAAAATTACATAAACGAGAATTTCAAAGACAATGTGAAAAAAAAAAAACAAGAACCTATTGGCCTTGTGAAAAATTCTATAATTGTGGTCGTGTCCGCATTCACACTGAATATAATTCAGTTTCTTCAATTGTAATTCCTTCACATGATCCTAATAACGTTAAAATCGAGATTTGAAGAGCGATTAATGCCATGATAGTGAGTCAGATTGCTCAAACAATATTTCCCTTGGTGATAAATAAATCATATTTGGCACACAAGTGCTTCAGAACTTACTCTCTAAGAAAAGGACGTTATCCACTTGAAAATACAAAATGGCCACCATTTTTTAAGATTGGTGACATTCGCAGTGGTTTTAAACGGGATTTGAACTGTGTTTTGATTGAATATTCCTATTTATATGGTCTACACATTGTAATATATGTTACTGAGGATGAGAAATCCAATTCTGTATTCATAAAATTAATATCAATGAATATTATGATGATACAATGGGGATTACAATATGCCAATATATAGAGTAATACTAACTTCGATTATATGCGTTACGAACAATGTAATAAAAACCGATTGACTTGTGTGTTGCTTGAGTCGGGAAACGACTTGCTGTTGGTGTACAGCTTCGACTGGTCCTTCTTTCAGTCCTCACATTTGCAGGTACACAACTGTATACTGTACACTTGAGGTGTAGGATACAACTGAGGCTGAAGCGATAGCCTTATCATCATCCTCAGCATTCAAGTCTTGTAGCCATATTTTGTCAAAAGCTCACAAGTCTGAGTGGTATGGATACCTCATGTTAAGAACGAAGAACCCTTGCCCTAATCTATGGAAACTGTGTGAGGTCTTGGGCTAAGGAAGAAGCTATGGCACAAATAGAAATTACCCTATTAGGCGTGGAGACTCGGCAAAGAAAAAAAAAGAAAAAAATTACTAAGTTATCGATAAAAGAATAAAGAAATTGGTGACAAATTATAAAAAAGGTTTTTTTTTAATTTTTTGGACGCGTTTTTCTAATTACCAGCATTCCTTCATTCCTTTTGGTTCATATTGCATTAAAGCTTTTATTTCACTGTGTACTCTTTTTTTTTTTTTTTATAAACTTGCATGCACTGCCCTAAATATTTGATTAGTGTATGTTGATGAAAAAAAAAATTAACTCATTATCTTTGATATGAGAAAGCTAACAACTCACAGTGAAACAAACAGGGAAAACAATCATGTTTTTCTAACTAAGGCTGTAACTTAGCTACTGTGCATTTCAGGGCTACGTCCAATTGATTTTCGTTGATAAAATCCTAACAGAGCATCGGATATGGGTCATATTTTGGAAATAGGTATTTGATGCCATAGCCTAATTGGCAAAAATATGCAGTAATGTCTGATGTGAATAATAAAGGTACTTACCAGAGTAAATATAAGAAATTGGAAGGGTAACTTAGCTAAATTTAGATGCACCCAGAGAGAGGCTAGTTGTGACGTGAACTATGACATCAGATGTAATACCCAGTAAACTTTCCATTCACAATAGAAAACACGCCCATAACAGGAGGACAGCAGAGCATTCATACGTCAAAGCCAATCTATTGTACGTGACTGCTGTCTGGCAGGCCTGGCAAATTGTCCTCGTGGCTGCAAGACTGCTTTCGTGCTGCGTGTTTTTGCAGTATGCAATAAAGAAAATAACCGCATGCGTCATATGATTAATATTAACAGCTAAGTGGATAACAGATCATGCACAAACACCAAATGATTCAGACAGGAAGCCTAAATTAACATTTATAGGGGTCATACTTGAATGACTAGTTTGGAAAAAAAATTAGATATAAAAATATTTTGTTTATAATGTATTTCTAAATTTTCACAATAGGAATAAGAGATGACAGATTTTTTCTCACTGACTAGCTTCATCAACCATATTTAACAAATTACCTATTCTACTGATCTCCTTATATATATATATATATATATATATATATATATATATATATATATATATATATATATATATATATATATATATATATATATATATATATATATATATATATATATATATATATATATATATATATATAGAGAGAGAGAGAGAGAGAGAGAGAGAGAGAGAGAGAGAGAGAGAGAGAGAGAAGTGTATAGGGTAGCTGTTTGTGTGTCTTCATTCATAAAGTGGCTAAACGACTGGGGTGTCTAGTAACTACGTCATACTACAGTAGAGTATCAATGAGTGGGAGGGCCTTCGGTAATGACGTCTACATAGTCTTACTCTGGGTGCGTCTAAATTTAGCTAAGTTACCCTTTCAATTTCTTAGATTTACTCTGGTAAGTGCCTTTATTATTCACATTAGACATTATTGCATATTTTGCCAATCAGGCTATGGCTTCAAATACCTATTTCCAACATGTGACCCATATCCAATGTTTTGGTGGGATTTTATCAGCGAAAATCAATTGGACACGTCCAAGAAATGCATAATAATAATAATAATAATAATAATAATAATAATAATAATAATAACAATTGAAATGGTTTGGTTGGTTGGATGTCATTCTTATGAGGGTGTAAATTAAGGGGAATAAAATTTTTGGGGTGGATTTCATCGGTCACTCTATCTTCTTCAATTCTCCCCCACAGGAAATTATCAAGATGCGAATGCGTGTGGCAAATGTGGCAGCGGAAATGCAGAAGGCTTTTGCGGTAGAGACACTCGTGATTTCTGCCGTGATGGTGATTGAGGGAAAGCAGAGGGTGGCTCGGGTCAGGGTCAAGCCAAGAAACCAGGTCCACCTGAGTCATTTTGCAGAGGGACACGTCCCACCAAAATCCCTCGTCATAAATGTACGTTGATTCCCGTAAAACAATGTTAATATACCGAACTCTTCTTCATCTAGGGGTAGGCTTACTGAATTATAGTCCAGAGAAATATTTCATATTTCTATAAACCATTCAACTCTCAAACGAAATATCAGAAGATCGACTTACAAATTTTCTTCTATATTGTGGAAGGTATTTTTTTTCTCCCTGGAATACTAATTGTAAAAATAGTTATTGTTTTATATCTATTTCTCCTATTCAAAAATGTCTTCAAAACCTTTCAAGACATTTTGGAATGAATAGCAATTGTTTTAAAAGTTTTTGCAATGATAAGTTGTCTATTCACAAGACAGTGGCATTGGTCGTGGTATACACTCTCTTATATATTTCAAGATTTTCAAATACTTCTATCAAGCCAATTCAATAACTTTTAATTAAGGACTACATAATATGACATTACCAACTATTATATTATCATTAGTGTAGAGACAATTCTAATCAATCTCTTATTCTTCTATTTTTCCTATATATCAAAGGTACCAGTAGATTGGGTTTGTGTGTGTATTGTACCACTATACAAGGGTAAGGGAGATGTGCATGAGTGTTGTAATTCAAGGGGTATTAATTTGATGAGCGTCGTTGGAAAAGTGTATGGTAGAGTACTGATTAATAGGATTAAGGATAAAACAGAGAATGCAATATTAGAAGTACAGGGTGGTTTTAGAAGAGGTAGGGGTTGTATGAATCAGATTTTTACAGTTAGGCAGATATGCAAGAAATATTTAGCAAAAGGTAAGGATGTGTATGTTGCGTTTATGGATCTGGAGAAAGCGTATGATAGAGTTGATAGGGAAGCAATGTGGAATGTGATGAGGTTATATGGAGTTAGTGGAAGGTTGTTGCAAGCAGTGAAAAGTTTCTACAAAGGTAGTAAAGCATGTGTTAGGTTAGGAAATGAAGTGAGTGATTGGTTTCTGGTGAGAGTGGCACTGAGACAGGGATGTGTGATGTCACCGTGGTTGTTTAATTTGTATGTTGATGGAGTGGTGAGAGAGGTGACTACTCGAGTGCTTGGACGAGGATTGAAACTGGTAGACGAGAATGACCATGAATGGGAGGTAAATCAGTTGTTGTTTGCGGATGATACTGTACTGGTTGCAGACGCGGAAGAGAAGCTTGGCCGATTAGTGACAGAATTTGGAAAGGTGTGTGAGAGAAGGAAGTTGAGAGTTAATGTGGGTAAGAGTAAGTTTATGAGATGTACGAGAAGGGAAGGTGATGCAAGGTTGAATGTCGTGTTGAATGGAGAGTTACTTGAGGAGGTGGATCAGTTTGAGTACTTGGGGTCTGTTGTTGCAGCAAATGGTGGAGTGGAAGCAGATGTACGTCAGAGAGTGAATGAAGGATGCAAAGTGTTGGGGGCAGTTAAGGGAGTAGTAAAAAATAGAGGATTGGGCATGAATGTAAAGAGAGTTCTGTATGAGAAAGTGATTGTACCAACTGTGATGTATGGTTTGGAGTTGTGGGGAATGAAAGTGACGGAGAGACAGAAATTGAATGTGTTTGAGATGAAGTGTCTAAGGAGTATGGCTGGTGTATTTCGAGTAGATAGGGTTAGGAACGAAGTAGTGAGGGTGAGAACGGGTGTAAGAAATAAGTTAGCAGCTAGAGTGGATATGAATGTGTTGAGGTGGTTTGGCCATGTTGAGAGAATGGAAAATGGCTGTCTGCTAAAGAAGGTGACGAATGCAAGAGTTGATGGGAGAAGTACAAGAGGAAGGCCAAGGTTTGAGTGGATGGATGGAGTGAAGGAAGCTGTGGGTGATAGGAGGATAGATGTGAGAGAGGCAAGAGAGCGTGCTAGAAATAGGAATGAATGGCGAGTGATTGGGACACAGTTCCGGTAGGCCCTGCTGCTTCCTCCTGTGCCTTGGATGACCGCGGAGGTAGCAGCAGTAGGGGATTCAGCATTATGAAGCTTCATCTGTGGTGGATAATGTGGGAGGGTGGGCTGTGCCACCCTAGCAGTAGCCTACCAGCCAAACTTGGTTGAGTCCCTTGTCAGGCTGGGAGGAAACATAGAGAGGAGACTTCCCCTTTTTTGTTTCATTTGTTTGATGTTGGCTAACCCCCAAAATTGGGGGAAGTGCCTTGGTATATGTATGTATCAAAGGTGCATTCACAGGCAAAGATTTTATAGACGGAAAAATGACGGAACTACCAACGTTGACATTCAATACATTTAATACCGCGCAACCTCATGAATAGTGTAAATTTTACTGAAATATATTAAAATCTCATAACAGTGAAAATAGTATACTTACACTTTTATGCAGTATATACTGTATATAGTAATTTGCACTATGTAGTAACGTTTCTTGAATGTCACAGCCTCAGTATTCACTTCTTGGCCACATGTAGCCTATTCTTACACACCTCAAGTTCTGCTCAACTATATTTTATCTGGTAACACTGTCCTCCCTTACCCACCCATGTCCAGCCGTATGATATCCTCTGTTTCCTCACCTCACTTTCTTTTCACATTTTTGTAAGTATTTACTTACCTTGATGGGATAATTTTTGAATATTGTAATGTATCCCTTCATCCAGGTAAGATGCATTAGACTCCTATTGGATTTTTGTATTAACTGTTATTTAGAAGACCTGGTCTTCCTTTCCCATTCCACTCACTCTAGCTCTCCTCCCTCCCCATCGACTTTTGATTTAAAAAGAAAAAAATTATTGGGGGGAAAAGGGATTTCCTTTCGTAAATAGCCTTTTGTTATAAAAAAAACAAGACTGCGTGATTCAAATATTTGCTCTGATTTTGCCCTTGAGGGTTACCTGTTCTTAATTATGTAGGGCTGAAGTATTACTGAAACCCTAATAATATGAATGATTATTAAATATAATGGTTACGTATTGGCATGCGTTTGGTATGAGTGTCTTCATATTATATTGAAATTAGGACCCCCGCCTATTGATTGCGTGAGCAGTTGCCGGCATTTTCTGAACACGGGTGATATACGCGCTTGGATAGTTTCAACCAGGGTTAAAAGAATATTTAACCCTGGTTTCAACTGCCTAAGTCTTAGTAAGTAATCATAAGATAAAGTTTATATAATATATGTATCAATGTTATGTATCTTAATTCCTATAAGAACGTGTAATATTAATAAATGTGTAATGAATCTTCTGTATATCACTCAAATATCCTATATATATATATATATATATATATATATATATATATATATATATATATATATATATATATATATATATATATATATATATATATATATATATATATATAATTTCAAAAGCAAACCTATTAACGTTTTCCACATTGATGGTTATAATAACAATATTATAGGATGCTTGGATAATCCATTATTAAAGGTAATAAGGATAAAAGGCGAAAGATTTAGGCTATGCGTATTGGGAATCTTCTAGAGGCATTTCTTGATGATTTATGAATATAAAACTTCGAAATCTTTATATTAGAAAGCAAGCAGAAATAAGCAATAACTCTCATATAAACAATTTGACAAGAAGGAAGGAATAATCTATTAGATGCAGTGATACACATTGAAATTCTTTAAGTAAATTGCCAAATATCGAATTCGTGAAGGTCTATTTGCATGTTACTAATCACCCTACTATAAATGCAATGAAACGTTTGATCAAGACTTCCAATGTATTTTTCTTTTCTTTTTGGAGAAGAATAAAAGGGAAGTTTGGTTCTTTGGTTTTCTTAATAAATCAATCAAGAAGAATAAAAATCTCGTTATCTTCATGTAACACACTTACAATCATAGAAACAGAAAACTGATACGTATGTTTATTAACTTTATCTTATTACTATTTACGAAGAGTTAGGCAGCTGGAACTATTCGTAGCAGAGCCAAGTCCTCTGATACGTAGGGGTCCTTATGTCTAAAATCTAACATGAAGACACTCATGTAAGAAACTATAGTCAATAATCATTCATACCATTAGCGTTTCAGTTATACTGCTATATAATTAAGAACAGGTAACCAAGAAAGACAAAATCAGATGAAATATTTGAAACACGCAGTCTTGTTTTGTTATAAGTGAAGGCTATTTTTTTCTCCTGGTATGACCTAACAAACATTCTTTTTCTTCCCTCTGACAGCCCGAGGCCTTGATGAATACTTCTCCCCGAAACGCGTTCCTGGATCTGGCCATTGAAGGGACCTTTTTAGCTAGGATAGTAATCAAGGTGATGGAAGAGGGTAATTTAGCCCTCAACTTCCTACATCTGTGTGCTGGAGATCTGGGACCCTCTTATGCCAACTCTCAGCTCTCAGGTGTGGGATGGAAGAGTCAATCTAGTGAACGTATATATGTCGATGAATATATTAGACCAGTAATGAAAGTGGATTGGACCAGGGAGGGACGGAGGGAGATCTACAAAAGTACGCCATATAAGGAGGGAGAAGTGAGGGGATGGTTCTCAGAGGAAAATGCGTCGAACTTCTATATTGTCACCAAAGATCACCCCAGTTGGAATCTCAATAATTGCTTTGGCATTGTAGAGGAAGGACTGGATACCCTGAGAGATGCCACCTCGCAGTATCCAGACATCACGACTGTCCGGATTGTAGACTGCGGTGTCATATTTTCTGAGTAACTTTCCCTAAGATAAAATCTGGATACAAGTCTCGTTCTTGTCTCACTGATCTTGGATATTAGTATGCCCAGTATGGGATCATCAGTCAGACTTTCCATCTCCTTAGGCCTAAAGGAATTTAGAGTTTGTAGTATTGTGGTTTCTGAGCTTGAAAATGTCATATGGCTTGCCATACTTTCTGTAGTATACGTTGTTTTGTATGAAAATAAGGACCAGTTCCGGTTACCTTACCTTGGAATCATGTGTTGTTATTTCCTCGATATTATAATTCGGGCTACATGAGTTAATACATAACAAGTCGAACTGAACACATAACATGGTGTCAGGATTGGGATGCGTGACACCTATTGCCTGAAGAGAAACAACGGAGATGTCGAATACATGTCTCAATTAGAAGAAAATATCGCATCGCGCAACGCCGTTCAAGAATCCACCATGGCGACGCCCACGACAGGCACTGCCCAATACGACCGCCAATCATCTAGAATACAGTAAATACAGCGCAACCAAAGACATTTTGGGGTATTGTATGTGCCATTAATCACTTTAGGTCCTCAACGCCCACTCGCCTGTGTATACATTCACGAGCATTTATCCAGTGATTGATACTCGCCTCCTTCCACCTCGACAGGGACTCATGGAAGTCAAACATTCCTCTTAGCCATCATTCAGACGTGAAATTGATGGTGACATTGTGTTGTACCATTGTGTAAATCATTCTAGGGTGATGTGCTGGTAACCTCTCCCCTTTATCAATATGCAAACCTAGTACTCGAACAGTGAGGATGGCCAAAGAACAACTCATTGCACTACCTAGTTTTTTGTTTTTTTTTTGCATGTGCATATATTTGTTATGGGTGTCATAAACAGCGAATCTTGTGCACTAATGTATAAACACACTCAATTCTTATGTTACGTTTGTATGATGTGTTAACAATACATACTCGGTCTTACATTTTTTTTTATGTGCATATATTTGTCATGGCTGTCATGAATTGGGGATTATGTGCACTAATGTATAAACACACCCAATTCTTATGTTATGTTTGTATGATGTGTTAACAATACATACTCTGTCTTAAATTTCTGTGTGACACGCGCACTGGTACATTTATTTTTGTCGCATATATTACATTTCTTTACTGTCAAAGATAGGCTGTGCTGGAGGCGTTGGTGGTGTGACGGGACGTGGCTTAGTACTACGATACACAATTGAATGCACCGTACTCAATTTCATCCTCAAGGCTGCTGCAACACGGTGGTAAGGCCTGTATGAAGGAAAGACTTTATATAGATATGTATTATATAAAATAAAATCTTAAACATCCATCACTTGAAAATAAATGTATCAGTATAATCAAGGCTTTAACTCTGATGAATGTCCTGTGGAAAGGGTCAATATTTATTAGTAATTCATAGAGTAACTGTAACAAGTCACCTATGCAAACTAATCTGAAGGCAGTTGTCAGCTTTTTCTTTATTAAAAAAGTTGAAGAGTTGGGTGACAAACTCATTTCTGCAACCATACGGACAGACATCTTCTGAGGTGGCCATCACTTCTTTAAGCTCTCCTTCGTAATACCAGTAAATGGCTAATGCCCTGAGTAGAAATAAGGTTTGCCAAAAGAAGGCAAGAAAACGCAGGTACGTATACAACAGCCATTTTCCTATCAGTCATAGTGTCTATCACTCAGCTACTCCAAAACCCTTCAGATAGGTGTCAATCTAATAATTATTTACATAACCAATACCATAGAGAGAGAGAGAGAGAGAGAGAGAGAGAGAGAGAGAGAGAGAGAGAGAGAGAGAGAGAGAGAGAGAGAGAGAGAGAGAGAGAGAGAGAGAGATGAGCAAACCAGTGAATAAAGCAGTCAGTCATCTGATAGGTAACAACCAATTGAATTGTTCCATATCTACAACAATAAATATTATAATTAGATAAGATAGATAGATAGATAGAGTGCTTGATATAAAAAAAAAATCATACAAAATAAGTTGCAACTTAAGCTACTTTCTCAGAAAGAGAGCATGAAGGGAAGGGAAAGAACGGAGAGGGATGGATGGCGTGGAGGTGGAGAGAGATAGCTTGAAGCAGGGGGAGAGCAGGTGAGGGATGAAAGGAGAGGGAGGGAGGGGGTGGAGGTAGAGGTTCTGTATATTATTGTTTGGTTTTGTGACTGGATGATTGAGATTTTGCCCTTTGGCATAGGGGCAAATGTCTTTATAATTAATAATTAACGATTCATTATACCCCAATAAATTTCCTCACTGGGTGTAATACCCTATAGCAACATCTCGTATTGATACGACTGTTCGTTACAGAATAATTGCAAAAAATCGCACTTGCACTGTCTGTGAAACCCATAGTAAATGTATAAAATGATTCTTGCCACTTATAATATTAGCACCTTTTCTTGTAACACAGAGGAAGACCAATTATAACTTCAAATACCTTTTTTTTTTCATCTCACCAAAACTATCACTGCGCAGAAGGTGAGCCGAAGAAGTTCAAATGTTCCGAGTCTTATGGTCAAATTCTCGTGTCTATACTAATGTGCTGATTAATAGTTGTGTGTAATGTTGACAGTTTTCCTCTGAGCTCATCAGTTAAAAAAAATGACTTGAAACTGAGTCAAAATAATGTTATCTGAAATAAAATAGATGGTTTAGGTTCTATACTGATTTTTCAATCCACCCTTGGAATATCATTATTATTATTTCTCCTATAATGATAATGCTTCTTTTTATTTCAGAAAAAAACCCTGCTTGTCTCACAAGTTTCCTCTATGATATAAATCTCTTGTTCTGCTTCTTCTTATTCCTTTGCATTTGGGAAAAGCCTAATTGTAATGGTATCTCATCTCGCCAACAAAAGGCTCAAGGATTAATTAGCGTCCCCTTTCCTCCATCTATTACATTGGCAACTTGATCTTGTCACTGCTGGATCCCAATTTCCCCAACTCTTGCAAGCACCAAACAATGGGAGAAACAGTACCTGTGGCGATGGGTGGGCAAAGCACGAGCGATTTAAACAAAAAAATCCCTGGATTTTACCTAAAAAATTAAAAGTAATCTGTGTTTTTTTTTCCAGCAATACAAGACTGAGTTCTTTCCGTAGGAGATAACAACTTCATTGCCAGCTGGAACTACCTTTGAATCCTAAACTAGGTAGTTATTTAATGACAGGTACAGAGGGATAGTCTGCCATCTGGTTGTCAAACACAGGCCACATTTGACCTTTGCCCTAGGGATTGGACTTATATAACCCTGCACTGGGGCCTGTGAGGACTGAGAGGGTTTCATGAGAGGGGAAGTGTAGCTTACAGACCATCTGGTTTGTATAGATAAGAAGAATACAGATGACTTAAAATCTCATATTTGTCCCGATAGAATTCAAACTTATCATCCTTTAAAATAAGAGGCTGTTATTATCCTTCCTGGAAGGTGATTCCAACAACCACCTAACTGATATGGATTATGCAGAAGCTGTTTGGGCCTTCTCGGTTATGAATCTTACCAGCATTAGACGTTCGCTCCAGCAGTAATGGACGAGCCAATTATTCTACCTTTTAATCTAGACATATGCCGAAAGCAGCAAGCCCCCCCCACCCCACTCTCACTCTCTCTCTCTCTCTCTCTCTCTCTCTCTCTCTCTCTCTCTCTCTCTCTCTCTCTCTCTCACACACACATACATATATATATATATATATATATATATATATATATATATATATATATATATATATATATATATATATATATATATATATAATGTGTGTGTGTATGCACCTATAACAAGAATACAACGATGAGCTGTGACACACTTTGTTGACTTAAAGTGTTCCAGTATTTCTTCGCAACATAAAATATACTTAATTGTGTGGATTATTTGATGTATAATAGTTTAATATTGTGAATAATAATGAAAAAAAACATTTATTTGCTGTACATTGAAAGGTAATGTGGACAAATTAACTATTATTTTCTTCATATGAGAGTTTTCTGCACACTTTTATATAGCAAACTGACACTGAGCCACTGGAGTCTGGACCAAAAACTATATACTGAAAGAAGATAGGAAGGCTCAAAATAGAATGTTAATACGCTAGTTGGCAATTCCAAAGTGAACACAATAGTTGGTTGCTCCGATTTCAGATGACGTTGTAGGTATACATCGTTTGTCGTCTGTTTGTTTATATTCAGAATTTGGTAGTTGACTCAAACGAAAAAATGGCGCCGACAGTAAAGAAGTCACACAAGTGTGTTGTGTGCCATAAACAATAAGAAACCGATCCTCATTTGGTATTTCACAGGTTCCCTAAGGACAAAGAACGGTGAGTCCAAACAGTATAATACATGCAGTATGTGCTGCTAATGAGTAAGCCTCACTGATATTGGATGTAAGATTAAGGCAAGGCATCCACAGTAAATCTCTTTTGTTTTTCATTTTTTGTTGGCTTGTATGCTACCTTATTTCTATTTCCAACCCCCGTTTGATTATTTTTGTGTGTGATACAATTTTGTGTTATTTTGATCCTTTTGATTGTGCATTTATACAATTATTTGTTTATAATACTAAACTATACGTGAGTGCATCATGCTTTTCCATTTCAATAAAAAATAAAATACAGCTGTGTTTTTATACACCTAATATCTCTCCATCTTACAGTGGCCTACAAACTGTAATTAAATGTATGCCTACACATAAGCATTTGTGGCTAAGTTCAACAAATCAGATATACACTATGTTTTAATTTATTCGTATGTGGTATTGTATAGAACATTTAAAAATGGTTGTAATATACTGCACAATACTTAAATTTGCAAAAAAAAAAATTAACTAAATCATAAGAGATATGGCTATTGAATTTCTGAAAAATAGACTGAGAAACATGATTTGCAATTTAGTTACCTAAAATTTAAGAATATCATGAATATGTGAGTAAAATATACTGACATAGTAATGCAAATTATGAACAAATATGTCGCAAAATTTACAATCGAATTCCATCCTATATACCCGTAAGCATTACCGCTCTGAATGTTTGGTTGCTCGCTCAACAGATGGCGCCATTTGTTTCGGATGGGAGTATCTGGCATCTTTTCATAGCACACTCATTTGTGTGTTAGAAGCCTGAACCTTCCTATCTGGTCTGGACGTCTTATGTCAAGTTTGTCAACACTGCCGTCTTTATGGTTCCATCGCATTGTTTACATTTACCATTAGTGTTCGATATTGTATGATTTATTCTATCTGTAGGTCATAAATGTTGGTTTGCAGACACAAACTATTTAATTAGTGCATGTTCAACACCAAAGCTTGTCTGAAATCAAGTTAAACTCGCCGACTTCTTGGTTATTGTGTGAAGAGGGTGCAAGATGCTGTAGCCTAGATCTCTACTAGACGGATCACTTGTTTCGTTTGGGTAAATATTTTCAGGTAAATTAGCCAAAGGTAAATTATATGATTTAAATGTTTGTTAATTGGAGGGTGAAGGTTTGACCAGGTTATGAAAGTTATGTTAAGTCCAGTATTACTTGACCTTAGAAGTGTAACCTAACCAGAATTACACCTCCCCTATTACCTTAGCTCTTTATATCAGTATGCTTTATGCTTGAGAGGTCAGTATTAGAAAGGACACTTAGAGCTGCCTTAATCGAACTGAGCATGTCAATTTTAAATATTTAACTTAGCCGGTGAATATATAATAGCTGCAACTCTGTTGCTCGACAGACACATACAGTAAAAACTCGCCAGCGATCGCTATACAGGTTGCGGGTGTGCCCACCAGCGCCAACTGTCGGCCAGATACCACTCTCGATGTAAACAAAGACTCAATTTCTTCTCTGTCGACGTGTCGACAAGACGTACTTTACTCGCTGTTGAACCTGGAGTTTTTTACATCATATTTGGTGAAGTACTTTAATTTGGTTTGAGCTTTCGCAGTACAGGTGTTTTTCTTCAAATAAATCCTTGAACTCTTTTTTGGATCGGATTAATTGTTGATGACTTAGATCGTTTTTTTGAATTTTCCCTTGACTAATTCAAAATGGCTGACCCTTCACAAGTTCCCAAGTTCAGAAAATGTAATGCTAGGGACTGTCATAGGCGTCTTCCGAAGGCTTCTCTCGACCCTCACACAGTTTGTTCCAATTGTCGGGGTAAAACCTGTCAATTGGAAGATCGGTGTGAGGAATGCGTGGGCCTTTCGGAATTCGATTTTATCGAATTTGAGAAATATACACGCAGACTAGAGAGAGATAGGGTAAGGAGAAGTTCTTCTAGGTCGGTAGATTTTTCCTCTCCACATGCCTCTAAACCTATCCTTCCCCTGTAGTGGTTGTTCCTAACCCCCCTCCTAGCACTCAGGAACCGTCGATGGCAGACATGATGCGTGCTATTCATGCCTTGGGGGAGAGAGTCGAGTCTTTAGCAAGTGACCGAAATCAACTCATGGCGGACGTTAAGGAACTCAAGTGCCAAAGTGCCACGAAGGATAGTGTCAAAGTGCCTAGTGTTACGCAAAGTGTTGTGAACAGTGTTGCGCTCGAGGGTTCGTCTGTTCGTGCCTGTCGTCCTCCTAGTCCGGGACCTCTTGCAAGCTCCCAAGCCCAGGGGAGAAGCAATGTCGTACGACTCATGGGTTCGAGAGGCCTTGATCAGCGAACAGACGTTCCCTCTATGGTATCAGGCGTATCTCTCCAAGATCGCCCCTACCAACGTAAGACGAGAGAGCCCATTTTTACCTCGTCGTCCGAAGGTGTTTCTCGTAAGAAACCTTGGACCAAGGTCTCCAGACCTTTAAAGCGTCAGTCGGTCCCTTCAGGACAAGTCCAACGTCCCGGTTGTAGCCACTGGGACAGTTCGGACCCGTTGCCGTCATCTGATGACTGCTCGCCGCCTAAGAGAGGCAAAGTTGTGCCGTCTCAGTCGCTCACCCCGTCTGTTACCGCACCTGCTTCCGTAGACCCTAAATGGGTGTTACTGCAAGACATGCAGTCCAAGCTTGCGTCCTTGATGGAGGACTACAATGCGGAGAAGGTTGCCGCTGAACCTTCTGGCCAACAACCATCCAAGTGGTCTGTTGTGCGTCCTGTTGACGTTGAGGTAGCTTTCTCGCGTCAACCAGTTGGGGTAGTACCTCCACCGATGCGACCCAGTGTGGATTTCCAGCCGCACGTTGACGTTAGGCAACGCACGGATGTGGTTGGTGACGTTCAGGACGTTCATCAACCATCAGAGGTGACTTGTTTTGACGCGGTGCGTCAACCTCCGCAACCCGGTATAGTGTTGACTGCACAACCCAGACGGTCTAAACAGTCTCGGGTGGACGCTGTGCGTCCTCGCGCACCTGTGGTTGTTGACAGTTCCCAGACTGTTCAGCAGTTCCATGACGCTGCGTCCGGCTCCGTCACGTATGCACCAGTGCGACCGGACTCGGCGAGTCAAACGTTGCCCACACCTTTGCCGTTTTCTCATCAGTTATCGGATTAGGAGCTGTCAGATGAGGACGTTGCTGAACCACATCCTGAGGATCAACCTTCAGAACTTGATGAGCCTAAAGCAGTTCAACCATCCTTGGACTTTAGAAAAGTCATGGCTGTGTTTAAGGAGTTGTTCCCTGACCACTTTATTTCTGTGGCTCCTCGTTCGCCGCCGTCAGAGTTTGTCTTAGGCGTTCCTACTTCCATGCCTGCCTTTACTAAACTCGTTCTCTCTCGCTCATCCAAGAGAGCTTTACGGTTGTTAGGCGATTGGTTGGAGACCAAGAGGAGTTTAGGGAAGACAGCATTTGCCTTCCCCCCATCTAAACTCTCGTCTAGATCGAGCGTCTGGTATGCCATGGGAGAAGTTCTCGGCTTGGGAGTTCCTGCCTCTGCCCAGGGCGACTTCTCAAGTCTTGTAGACTCTCCCCGCCGCCTTGCCATTAGACGCTCGAAGATTTGTTGGTCACCCTCGGACCTGGACCACCTTCTTAAAGGTATATTTAGGGCGTTCGAAGTCTTTAACTTCCTAGACTGGTGTTTAGGTGCCCTGAGTAGGAAAATCTCTTCTGCTGATAAGGATGTTTCCTTACACCTTATGTCCTGCATGGACAAGGCCGTCCGTGATGGGTCCAACGAACTTGCCGCTTCATTCACGTCCGGAGTCCTGAAGAAACGAGAGTATCTATGTTCTTTCCTGTCTGCTGGAGTGACGCCATGCCAAAGATCTGAGCTACTCTTTGCGCCCTTGTCCAAGTGCCTGTTTCCTGAAGTCTTGGTTAAGGAAATTGCCTTGTCTTTAGTGCAGAAGGACACCCACGATCTAGTTGCGTCCTCGGCTCGCAAAGCTCCCCCTTTGCTGGCATTGTCTGCTAGACCTAGGATGGACACTCCAGCGTCTCGGTTTATCCCGCCCTTTCGTGGCAGAGCCTCCAGCAGGGGAGGTGCTCGTGCCGAAGGGAAGAGAGGGAAGAGAAAAGGATCCAAGTCCTCTAAGGGCAGAGTCTGACTGCCCGCAACTTCAGACAGCAGTGGGTGCCAGACTCAAGAACTTCTGGCAAGCCTGGGAGAAGAGAGGCGCAGATCAACAATCGGTGAGGTTGCTCAGAGAGGGGTACAAAATCCCTTTTGTACGAAAACCCCCTCTAGCGACGTCCCCCATCGATCTCTCTCCCAGGTACAGAGAGGAAGAAAAGAGACAAGCCCTGAAACTGGAATGTCTCTTTTGCTAGAGAAGGGAGCGGTGGTCAAAGTCTCGGACCTTCAATCACCGGGGTTTTACAACCGTCTCTTCCTAGTATCAAAGAAGACAGGAGGTTGGAGACCGGTGCTAGACGTCAGTGCTCTGAATGTCTTTGTCACCAAGACGAAGTTTACCATGGAGACCACAAAGTCAGTCCTAGCAGCGGTCAGAAAGGAAGACTGGATGGTCTCTCTAGACCTAAGGGACGCCTACTTCCACATCCCCATTCACTCAGACTCCCAACCCTTTCTGAGATTCGTCTTCGAAGATGTGGTGTACCAGTTTCGGGCCCTGTGCTTTGGCCTGAGCACAGCTCCTCTCGTGTTTACGAGGCTTATGAGGAATGTGGCGAAATTCCTCCACTTATCGGACATCCGAGCCTCCCTTTATTTGGACGACTGGCTTCTCAGAGCCTCTTCCAGTCGTCGCTGTCTGAAGGATCTCAATTGGACTCTAGATCTGACCAAGGAATTGGGACTCCTAGTCAATTTGGAAAAGTCGCAGCTGGTCCCATCCCAAACTACTGTATTCTGTATTTAGGGATGGAGATTCACAGTCAAGTTTTTCGGGCTTTTCCGTCGGCCCCCAGAATAGATCAAGCCCTGCTCTCCATCCAGAAGATGCTGAAGAAAGAACGCTGCTCAGTCAGGCTGTGGATGAGTCTGGTAGGGACGCTGTCATCCCTGGAGCAATTTGTCTCGCTAGGAAGGCTACACCTCCGTCCTCTTCAATTCCATCTGGCTTTTCACTGGAAAAAGGACAAGACGCTAGAGGCGGTCTCGATCCCGATTTCCGAAAAGATAAAGTCTTGTCTGACTTGGTGGAAGTACAATATCAGCCTACGAGAGGGTCTTCCCCTGGCAGTTCAGATACCCAACCACGTTCTCTTCTCGGACGCATCGGACTTGGGCTGGGGCGCGACGCTGGACGGTCGGGATGCTCAGGTCTGTGGAACTCGAGTCAGAGGAGCATGCATATCAACAGCAAGGAGCTTTTGGCGGTTCATCTGGCCTTGATAAGCTTCGAGAATCTCCTTCGAGGCAAAGTGGTGGAAGTAAACTTGGACAACACCACGGCCTTGGCGTACATTTCCAAACAGGGAGGTACCCACTCACTGACGTTGTACGAGATCGCAAGGGACCTGCTCATCTGGTCAAAAGATCGAGGCATCTCCCTAGTAACGAGGTTCATCCAGGGCGACTTGAACGTCCTAGCAGATTGTCTCAGTCGGAAAGGTCAAGTAATTCCAACCGAATGGACCCTCCACAAGGATGTGTGCAAGAGACTTTGGGCGACTTGGGGTCAACCCACCATAGATCTCTTTGCAACCTCGCTGACCAAGAGGCTTCCAATCTATTGCTCTCCAGTCCCGGACCCAGCAGCAATACATATAGATGCCTTCCTCCTAGATTGGTCACATCTGGATCTTTACGCATTCCCACCATTCAAGATTGTCAACAAGGTACTGCAGAAATTCGCCTCTCACGAAGGGACAAGGTTGACGTTAGTTGCTCCCCTCTGGCCCGCGAGAGAATGGTTCACCGAGGTACTTCGATGGTTAGTAGACGTTCCCAGAAGTCTTCCTCTAAGAGTAGACCTTCTTCGTCAGCCACACGTAAAGAAGGTACACCAAAGCCTCCACGCTCTTCGTCTGACTGCCTTCAGACTATCGAAAGACTCGAGAGAGCTAGAGGCTTTTCGAAGGAGGCAGCCAGTGCGATTGCTAGAGCAAGGAGAGCGTCTACCATTAGAGTCTACCAATCGAAGTGGGAAGTCTTCCGAGACTGGTGCAAGTCAGTTTCCGTATCCTCGACCAGTACCTCTGTAGCCCAAATAGCTGATTTTCTCTTATACCTGAGAAAAGGACGATCCCTTTCAGCTCCCACTATCAAGGGCTACAGAAGCATGTTGGCCTCGGTCTTCCGGCATAGAGGCTTAGATCTTTCCAACAATAAAGATCTGCAAGACCTCCTTAAGTCTTTTGAGACCACTAAGGAGCGTCGTTTGGCTACTCCTGGGTGGAATTTAGACGTGGTCCTAAGATTCCTCATGTCAGACAGGTTTGAGCCTTTACAGTCAGCCTCCCTGAAAGATCTCACTCTTAAGACTCTTTTCCTGGTATGCTTAGCCTCGGCTAAAAGAGTCAGTGAGATTCATGCCTTCAGCAAGAACATCGGGTTTTCGTCAGAAAAAGCTACTTGTTCTCTGCAACTTGGTTTCCTAGCCAAAAATGAGCTACCTTCTCGTCCTTGGCCTAAATCTTTCGATATTCCTAGCTTATCGGAGATCGTAGGCAATGAACTAGAAAGAGTCTTATGCCCTGTTAGAGCTCTTAAGTTCTACTTAGCTCGTACTAAACCTTTACGAGGCCAATCTGAAGCGTTATGGTGTTCGGTTAAGAAACCATCCTTGCCTATGTCAAAGAATGCTTTGTCATATTTTATCAGATTGTTAATACGAGAAGCTCATTCACACTTAAGTGAGGAAGACCGATCTTTGCTTAAGGTTAAGACGCACGAGGTTAGAGCTGTAGCAACTTCCGTGGCCTTTAAGCAAAATAGATCTCTGCAAAGTATCATGGACGCAACCTATTGGAGAAGCAAGTCAGTGTTCGCGTCATTTTACTTGAAAGATGTCCAGTCTCTTTACGAGAACTGCTACACACTGGGACCATTCGTAGCAGCGAGTGCAGTAGTGGGTGAGGGCTCAACCACTACAATTCCCTAATTCCATATCCTTTTAATCTGTCTCTTGAAATGTTTTAATATTGTTTTTATGGGTTGTCCGGAAGGCTAAGAAGCCTTTCGCATCCTGGTTGATTTGGCGGGTGGTCAAAGTCATTTCTTGAGAGCGCCCAGATTAGGGGTTTGATGAGGTCCTGTTGTATGGGTTGCAGCCCTTGATACTTCAGCTCCTGGGGGTATGTCAGCATCCTAAGAGGATCGCTGGGCTCCGTAAGGAAGACGTACTTACAAGGCAGAGTAATCGTCTAAGTCGACTTCCTTACCAGGTACCTATTTATTTTGGTTTTGTTATATTGATAACTGTCAAAATGAAATAAAAAACTCTTAGCTTATACGATGTAAACATATTTAACTCTGGTCTCTACCCACCTCCTTGGGTGTGAATCAGCTATTATATATTCACCGGCTAAGTTAAATATTTAAAAATGATATTTTAATTATAAAATAAATTTTTGAATATACTTACCCGGTGAATATATAAATTAAACGACCCTCCCTTCCTCCCCAATAGAGACGCAGTGGGATGAGAAGAAATTGAGTCTTTGTTTACATCGAGAGTGGTATCTGGCCGACAGTTGGCGCTGGTGGGCACACCCGCAACCTTTATAGCGATCGCTGGCGAGTTTTTACTGTATGTGTCTGTCGAGCAACAGAGTTGTAGCTATTATATATTCACCGGGTAAGTATATTCAAAAATTTATTTTATAATTAAAATATCATTTTAACCCTAGAACTTACTGTATAACCTATTCTAAAACTAATAATAACTACATGGCTGCCTATTGGTTACCTCCTCCCACCTCCATAGCTATGGATATGACCTCTTAGTTTAGGATAGGCTACGTTGGGAGCAAGCTAAAATTGCACAAGTAAGCAATGATAATTTCATAGGAAAGTAAGAGTTGCTACTGGTGGGATTATAGTTTTTTTAAAATTATGATTGATAGGTGTGCAAAATTCATAGAATAGAAAAGTGAAAAAAGAATTGCCAGAAATAAATATGGTAAAATTGGATAAATTGCCAATAGTTCCCATTGGATAAGAGAATTGTTTTTTTCTGTCATATTTTCATGTGTTTTGTATGATTAGGATGAAGCTTTTTTTTTTATGGAAATCCATAGTTGTAGAGTTGGGTATCGATTTCTCTGACTCTACAACCAATGTATTTCCGAGACTAATCAAATTCGTTCAAAACACCTGGAAATATACAGGAAAAATCATTCTGCTATCCAATTTTGCTTTAAAAAAACGTTAGGTCCCATTATTATAGAACAAAATGGGGAAAACTGTACCTAGAAAGTAATGGGGTTATATAACGAAAAACACCCATTATTTTCGAAAATGACCATTATTTCCATCGCAAATTAATAGTTAATAAGATATACCCTAATATATCCTACCGTAATTTGGTCCACGTAGTGAGAACCTGGGGTTTTGGGTAGGGGAAAATTTACTGGTAAATCGCTAAATTGTAAAATTAACCGTTTCTTCTCTATACATTATTCTCTAGGATGCATAATAAAGCCACGAAAAATTGCACCAAATATGGGGATCCTCTACCCCTGAAATATTCCTTTCACTTTTGTTCACATTCTACAAGTCGGTCGTGGTCCCGTTTGTGCATAATTTGTTGTGAGATAACGACTTTACATTCCTGCGCACAAGCACTCCTTCCACTTTCTTTCTAACAATGGAATTACTCCTGTTTGTTCGTTTGTAAATAACTCCTCCTTCTTCCTTCCCCTACCTTATGACGAAGTTTACCATATTTGGGCATGTATGAATGCTTGAGTGTGACATAGGCAGTTCTGTGACCCATCCCGTTTTCTTAGGGCAACTCTTCAGTTCTTTTGTAGCTGTGTTATGTGTTGGATGTGCATTATGGAGCCCGACGTAGCATAGTGTAATGGCTGCCATTATGGCTATTTCAATGATATAGCCAACTTTTATTGAGTATCACGGTACTCCTGGTGTAGTGAATAATTTTTTATAAGCTCATTGTGTTATCCCTCAAAGGTTAAAGTGTCCTAAGTGTGTTTCTTGTAAGGTTTTATTTGTGATTTACTTTATTATAATGTAAGGATTTATTTGTGATTTACTTTTAGTTTGTTACCTGGAAGAGGGGTCTGAGGGTTTGCCCCTGTCTATGTCTATCACCTTGGAAGGTTGTGACCTGGTAAGGGGAGTCCAGGGGCTTGCCCAGTTAGGTCTTGGACTTGGGGGAACTACTAATTGTTCCGTAACTGACATACAAACCACGCTATTTAATAGGGGTTATTACTTTCGGCATAGCTGAAATGATGAGCCATTAGAATTTTAACGAGGGTTTACTACCCCACCGCTAGTTAGCGGGGGGTAGCTTGCTACCCCCCCCCCTCACACACTCCTGTGCTTGAGTTCACTTTGCTCTCGGCTCGGGTGGTAGTCGGACGTGTCCGCTTTCCCCCTCGCCTTTCTGACAGCCATTTAATGCTCTTTGCTTTTCCTTTTACAGGTGTGCTTGAAGTTGGCCTCTGCTATCATGCGAAAGTGTCCTGGATTACCCGACCGCCCTTGTGGCACGTTTATGTCGGCGGTCGATACGGACCCTCACACCCTTTGTCCTTATTGTAGGGGCCAGTGGTGTGATAGAAATAATAAATGGGGTGAGTGTAGGGAGTGGTCTACCTCCCAGTGGGAGAGGTTTTCTCGGCGACGGAAGTAGTCCAGACGGGATATTTCTCGATCGAAGGTTTCTTTGAAAGGAGAAAATACCAAGGGCTCTTCTTCCATTGCCCAAATCTCCTCAGAACCTCCCGCTCGATTGGTTTCTTCCCAGAAACTGTCGAGTGGTAGCGTAGGCCATAGTTCTGTTGCCCGATCTCGGGGTTCGGGAGAAGGAGTTGCCTCCCATAGTGAGGCAGCTCCTCCTACTCCCCCGGGGTAGGATTTAAATCTTTACAAGTCTAATGATGATTTATTTCAACGTTGGTCTTCCTTAGGGCTTGAGGGTTCGCCCTCCAAGGAAGCCTTGTTTGACATGATCCAGTTGGGGGCCGCTGTCAAACAATCGCTGCCTTTGAGGGAGGAACTAAGTCCAGCGGTCTCTCCTGCCGGTGATTCTCCCCCTCGGGGGAGTTCACTCACAGAGACTCCTCTTCGGAGGACTGCTGATGGGCAGCCCGCTGACCCCACGGCCCCCAGAGGGCGTATAAGGCGTAAAGCCCGCCTTCCTCTTTGCTGTAGAGTCCTTCCTTCACCTCACAAGGGTGTGAGGTGGCGCCTCTTCGGTTCATCGTGTCCGCAGTCCGCCACAGAGGAACCTCGCCATCGTTCTCCGACTCTCCCAGCTACAACCCTGGACCTTTCTGCAGATCGTTCACGATCTCCTTCGGTGGAAGGTCGTCCTTACAAAGGACACGCCGACCTTCCACCCGTCAGACCTGCTGACCTGCCGTTGCCGTTCCTGGCTGCTGACGCGCTGTGGGCGCCAACACATCCTGTTGTGAAACAGGCAACGGTCCCTTCGGGGCAACAAGGGCGTATGCGCAAGTTGGTGCATATGTCCCTTACGCGCCAGCGCTCACCTGCCCGCCAAAGCTCACCTGTGCGCCAGCGCTCTCCTGCGCGCAAACGCTCTTCTATGGAGGAGATTGCTGTTAAAGCTCGCTAGCGCTCACTTGCGTGACAGCGCTCACCTGATCGCCAGCGCGCTACTGCGCGCCATTGATCTCCTGCGCGCCAGCGTTCTCTGCGCCAACGATCTCCTGCGCCCACGATCTTCTGATCTGGACGCAGAAGGGAAGTTAATTTCTTCCCCTGCTCGCCAGCGCTCGCCAACGCGCCATCGTTCTCCACCTGCGCGCCATCCCTCGCCAGCACGCCTTCGTACGCAGTCTCCCACGCGCGCCCACGCCCATCTCCACAGCCTGATGTGCGCACTCATGAGCCCCCGCGCGCAAGAAATCTGTCTCCTGTGCGCGTGCGCCCAACGGTATCATCGTCCGCACAGGCTCTTCAGCCGGATCCTGCGCGCCCGCGCGCGCGAACATTCACCTTCGCGTGCGCGAGCGCGCAACCTTCCTTCTGCGCACCCTCTGCTCTATCCAGCTCGCGCCCCCGCGCGCCATCACTCGCCCGCACGCACCCTCGCCATCGCCCTCGGACGCGCTCGCGCCAAGACACCCGAGCGCGACCCAGGGCATTTCCCATCGCGCGAACGCCAGCACGCTCCCCAGCGCGATCATCAACCCCCCCACACGCGAGGCTGTAGGACAACGCGCATCAAGGTCATCATCGTCGCGTCCCCCCCCCCCCTGCAAGCGCAGAACCGTGCGCTCGCCGGCAGGGGGGAAGGTGACGATCAATGATTGCCACAGAGATCTTTACGATTACGGGATCGTAGGTTATCGCGATCTCAATGTTCTTCTTCTTGAAGACAAACTCCTGTTCGGTTTCTCCTTCGGGGTATTACTGTACTCCGGCTGGATTCCCGTTAGGGAAATCCTCCTGGGGCATTTTAGAATTAAGCCTTGGCTTTCTCTATAGCAATACTTTGTTAACCTTCATTAGAGATAGAACTCATTGAAGGGCAACAGTGTTGCTCGGAGGTTTGCTTCCAGGTGTAAGATATTCCCCTTCTAAGGGAGAATCTTTACACAACCTTTGCGCCTGTTTTCGCTCATGCTCAAGATTGTGAGTTATACACATACAGTCGTCATGAGGTCTTGACGATCGTGGTTTCCGCTCACGTTAGCTCTCGCGCTCATGATCGTGAGCTACATGCTCACAATCGCGAGTGAGACGATCGTGACCAAGATTACGACACTATTCTTTCCTCAACCCATGAGGATGTTCACGATCATGAGCTAAACATTAGTGATCGTGAGCAGGACGCTTACGATCGCGCTCACACTCATGATTGTGAGTTACACTCTCGGTCACGAGAGGGACCACGATTGTGACACTAGTCTTTTCTCAATTTTTGAGGATGCTTGCAATCACGAGCTAGACACTTGTAATTACGAGCAAGACGCTTGCTAGCGCACTTACGCTAGTCATGAGAGAGACTCTCGTGACCATGATTGTGACCTCAGTCTCCACAATCTTTGAGAACATTCAAATGATCGCGAGCGGCGATAGCTCTCACGGTTATGAGTGTGAATTACACGCTCATGGTTGTGAGCGAGACGCTCATGACCATGATTGAGACGCCAGTCTCTACAACCCTTAATAACGTTTACGTGATCGCAAGCGAGATGGTCCTAATCATGCTCACGCTCATGAGCATGGGTTACACACCCTCATAACTGCAAGCACGACACTCGTGACTGCTATCTCGAGTGTCTTGTGGTCACCATCATGAGCTGATCAATACCTGGACGCTCATGATCGTGCTCATGCTCACGATTGCGAGTTACATGCTCAAAGACGTCACTCGTGATTGCGATCACGAGCGTCTTGTGGCCATGATCTCGAGCTAGACACTCATGATCATGTCAGAGACGCTCACGACTGCGATCGTGAGTTACACGCTCGTGGTCACGATGCTCTCTCTCACTCTCGATCATGAGTTACATTTTCATGGTCTCGAGCAAGACACTCGTGATCATGATAGTGAGCATCTGGTGGTAAAGATCACAAGCTACACTTGTGATCCCGAATCATACGCTTGGGATCACAAATCATAGACTCGTAATCGCAAATTAGACACTCTCAATCACGAGCAGTGAGCCCATATCCCAGGCTAAACGCTCTCGATCAAGAACTTGAAGCTCATATCAAGAGATATAAGCTTACAATCACAAGATCTATGCTCACAATCACGAACTAGACGCTCGCGATCGCGAACACGAGCACAATGCTCGCGATCGCGAACACGAGCACAATGCTCGCGATCGCGAACAAGAGCACAATGCTCGCGATCGAGAGCATGAGCAAGACGTTCGTGTTAACGGGCACAAGCAAGACGCTCACGATAACTGGCACAAGCCAGACACCAAATACAAGCTGATGCTCATGATTATGAGCTGAATGCTCACGATCATAAGCTAAACGCTCACGATCATACATTTTCATGATCATGAATTAGATGCTTACAATCACGATCTAGTCACACACAAGCTCTCAACGCTTGCGATCACGAGCCAGATCACGCTCACGACTGAAATGTTCGTGCCTTCTTTCGGGATGTTCTCAAGCGAGATGCTCATGCTTTTGGGAGAGATGCTTACGCTCTTCAGCGAGACTTGTACAGGACGCTCGCGCTCTTAAGCATGATGCTCGCACCCCCGTACGAGATGCTCGAACTCATAAGCAAGAATCTCTCGTGCAAGGTGCTCACGCTCTCGTGCGAGGCGCTCATGTAGGAGACGCTCACACTCATGAACGGGACTCTCACATGCTCACACGAGGTCTTTCAAGACCTAAAACGAGATTCTCATGATCATGAGCACAGTCTCAAGCGAAACAATCCCTACCGATTTGGTGGAGCCTGGATTTTTTAGATCTCCGATTTGGTAGCTACCAATCACCATTTTTATGAATAGAACTTACTTGGCAGTTATATATACATAGCTAATAATCTCTACTTTCGGCAGAATTTTTCTAAACGCGGCAACCGCCTTGTGGTGGTTGGGTGGTTACACCCGTTAAAGGGTGGTACGAGGAATCATTCCCGTTTTCTAACTTCAGTTCATCTCTGCCGGGCGGATCGCTAACACGTTGGCCCGTTATTAAGAGTTTTTCTTCGCTTCCCCTGTTTTTGCTGTTCCAGTCTGCTATTTGGTAATTACAATGATTTGGGGTTTTGGCAATCGTGATTTTATTATTTCTTTGCTTTTTTGCTGTTATCATTATGAGTGAAAAAAGTCATTACCGTGTCTGTGCGAATGAAGAATGTAAGGTGAGACTACCGAAAATGGCGGTAGACCCTCACACCGTGTGTTTGAATTGTAGGGGTTTTGAATGTGCCCTTAATAATAGGTGCGGGAATGTAAATTTTTGGATGAAAAGGATTGGTTGATTATGAAGCGCTATGTTCGTAAACTAGAGCTCGATAGAGTTAGGAGAGCTTCTAGTTCTAAATCTAAGTCTGTTAGTGGAAAGGAAGACGAACTTAGTGTAGATTTATCTTTTGAACCTATAATTGATTCCTCTTTGGAATTTGATCCTTCCCTTGAGTTAGTAACTCTTGCCCCTCCTACAGGATCCGTATCTGCGGATGACCCTCGGTACGCTAGTTTGGCTGCCGAGTTGAAGGCCATTAAAGAACAACTTGCGGCCTTTAAAGTTAAGAATAATGAAAGTGCTTGCGTTAGTGCAGTGGAGGTGGCGACTGACCGAACCTGTCATTACCCTAGGCCTAGACCTCTACCAAGCTCCCAGGACCAAGGGAGAAGGTACGTCGACAACCGAAAGGGGGTGAGAGGTACGTACTCTCGGTCAGCCGTCGCCTCAGACAGTCATTTTGCCGATTCCCAGGGTGTTCTTGACCGTCACGGAAAAGACGTGTCGGATGTGTTAATTTCTTCTCCGAATTCTCCCAGACGTAAATGGAAGTTTGAAGCATCAAGACCTATAAAGAGGAGATGGAACCACGACGAACTGTCTCGTTCTTTCTCTCCCGGTTCTAGCAGCTATGAACCTTGTCCGTCGGAGGACGATTTCGACTCCGTACCTGTGATATGGACGAAGCCTAAGCCTGCAAGTCAGGATTTTACAGCCGAAGATCCTTCCCCTTCTACGAGTGTTATTCGTCAACCCTCCCTTTCGGGACCGCAAGACCCAGCTGATGTTGCTAAATCCTTTATGTCTGTCATGCAGGAACAACTTTTTACGTTAGTGCAAGCATTTAGCCGCCCTCACACCCAGTCTGATAGACGTAAAGACGACTCGTTGCCTATTAAGAAGTCTACTTCTAAGAGAGAATGGAGTTCTTCTCCTAAGAAAATTTCTCTCTCTCGGCGCCAGGACGATGACTGTGCGCTTTCGCAAGGCGATACTTCTTCCCGATACCAGGACGATACGTTTTCTCGTTTTCGATACCAGTACGATACTATCTCTCGTTCTCGATGCCAGGACGATACTGTACTGCCTCTCGTTCTCGATGCCAGGACGATACTGTACTGCCTCTCGTTCTCGATGCCAGGACGATACTGTACTGCCTCTCGTTCTCGATGCCAGGACGATACTGCCTCCCGTTCACGACGCTAGGACGATACCGCCTCTCGTTCACGACGCCAGGACGATACCGCCTCTCGTTCACAACGCCAGGACGATACCGCCCCTTGTTCTCGACGCCAGGACGATACCGCCTCTCGTTCACGACGCCAGGACGATACCGCCTCTCGTTCACGACGCCAGGATGATACCGCCTCTCGCTCATGACGCCAGGACGATACTGCCTCTCGTTCTCGACGCCAGGACGATAGCAGCCTGCTTCTTCAGGACGATACTGCCTCTCGTTCCAAGGACTCTTCTAGCGCTGGGCGCCAGGACGCAAGCCATCTTTTGCAGGACGATTCCTTTGATTTGCCATTGTCGGATTCTAAGGAGCCTTCTCGTTCGAAGGATGTTGCAGATGTGGATCAGGACCTCGAGGAGGTCGCTGATGACGTTGATAAACCTGCCAACGCTGCTGGAGATTACAAAGTTCTTTCTCGCTCCCTTCTTGAACTTTTTGGAGAGGAATTCCAACCTGCTGCCCCTCAATCTCCTCAATCCCAATTTAACAGAAAGAAGGCCTTCATCAAGATGAAACTGTCGATTTCCGCAAAGAAGGCTCTTGCGAAGTTTGATGACTGGATGAAGGAGCGGAGACAAGCAGTTAAGACTTCCTTCTCGTTTCCACCAGCTCGTCTTGCTTCAAAAGCTGGTGTGTGGTATGAAACTGGGGAACCTTTGGGTCTGGGAGTGCCTTCCTCCTCCAAGGGTGACTTCTCTGGCTTAGTGGACTCGGCTAGAAGGCATGCTCTCAACTCAGCCAAGGTCATGTGGTCGATGTCGGAGCTGGATCATCTCGTCAAAGGTATTTTTAGAGCCTTTGAGATTTTTACTTTTCTAGACTGGTCGCTAGGGACTCTGGCAAGGAAAACTGACGAGATGGAAGGAACTCGGGACCTTACCAGTATTAGGACCTCAGAGATGGGGCAAATGAGTTGGCTGCGCTGTTCTCAGCTGGGATCCTAAAGAAGAGAGTCCTGCTTTGCTCTTTTACTTCAAGGTCTGTTACCATTGTGCAGAAGTCTGAGCTTCTTTACGCCCCCCTGTCTCAATATCTTTTTTCCGAGTCCCTGGTTAGAGACATTACGCTTTCGCTGGCCCAAAAAGCCACCCAAGACCTATTATCTCGTTCAGCTCGTAAGCCCTTGACAACCACTCCTTCGAAACGAGAGGAAAAGAAATTCCAGCAGCCCTTTCGGGGCAGGACTACTTCAAGACCAGATTTTAGAGGATGAAGGCAAGAGTCGGGACCAAGATCAACCAGGGGTTCGTTCAGACCTCGCTCCAGAAAATGAAGTTCGTCTCCTCCAGACAGTGGGTGCAAGACTGTCAGGTTTTTGGCAGTCTTGGAAGAGGAGAGGGGCGGACACCTGGTCCCTCTCAGTCATCAAGGAAGGATACAAGATCCCCTTTCTGAAGAAACCTCCTGTCGCAGATGCTCCGGTGGCCGGACAGTTGCGCCCCAGACATTTGCGTACCGGACATTTGCGTACCTGGACGTTTGCGTCCCCGGACACTTGCGTACCGGGACAATTGTGTCCCTGGACATTTGTGTACCTGGACATATAAGTATCCAAAATATTTTGAATTTACCATATTTTAAGATCTCTCTCTCTCTCTCTCTCTCTCTCTCCTCTCTCCCTCTCCTCTCTCTCTCTCTCTCTCTCTCTCTCTCTCTCTCTCTCTCTCTCTCTCTCTCTCTCTCTCTCTGAGTTACACCTTACCTTTATTCTAAACAAGCAATAATAATCTTAAAGGTAGTTACCATATATAAAAAACATATATATAAACCCAAGAATTGTTTGGCATAGAAATTAATTAATACTTTGAGTAACTTTAAACAAGCTGAAAGGTAGTTTACCAGAAATAAAACATAAATCTTTTCTAAAGCAGGAGAAAAATAAGCTAGCAATTCTAGTTCTCCCCAGCAGTGTGTAACACAAACATATATTGGTATTAGGATTTTATATATTTCGAAATTCGGAACCTATGGCTAAGTTCCGGAAATCTAACACTAGTGGAAAAATATTTGTGGACAATGAAAATTACAGTTACCACTATCATAAGAAAAACTCTGATGAAACAAAAACATACTGGAGGTGTCTAGTGCGATCTTGCAAAGCAAGAATTCATACAGTGAACGACCTAGTTACGAAATGCCATAATGAGCATAGTCATGGCTCCTCAGCTGCAGAAGTCAAAGCACAAGAAGCTATGTCCCAGTTGAAAAATACTTCAGTGTCAACGTATGAACCATCAAGAAGTCTTATCGGAGAAACGATCGCTAATGAAGATGAGTATTCCATTTCAAAACTGCCAGTTTTTTCATCACGGGGAAGAAATATACGTCGATGGAGACAAAAGGCACATAATGTAACCCCAATCCCACGGCAAATAAATAATTTTGAGATTCTGGAATCCTACTTTTTTTTTTTCTTCACTGGGGGAAAGATCCTTGCGTTTGATTCTGGCATGATTTACCTCAAGAATTTATCGCGTATTTTCATATGACGTATATTGGCCAAGTAAGAGGGCGAAGAGGAATAGGGATGGAACCAATTTTTGCTATAGCTTCATGGAGTGTTCGAGAAAGTGGTATTAACCAGTGGCCAAGGTCTATCAATAGTTTTGAGAGATTGCTTAATGCTTTGCAATATTCGTTATCCTGTCAACACCCCTCTACAATATCTGGAAGTTAATTGAAATATTGAAAAAAGGAGGAGGCCATTGCCCCAAAGTAAAAAAGCGACTTTCAACGAAGAGTTCTTCCACGGCAAAAAAATATAACAGCTAATAAGAGAATCCTGGCACTCTTGGATACATATTCTCCTAAAGACAAGATAAATTTCTTAAGAGGGATAGCTCACAATATCCATACATTTTGAATTATTTGTTTAACCTATAATTTTGTTTTTTTAATCTTTTGATTACTATTACTTTTAAACAAAAAATAAAATTGCAATTCCACTATTGGAAAAATATTCTCCTGAAAACAAGAATAATTTCTTAAAATTTATATTCATACATTCTGAATTATTTGTTAAACTTGTAATACCCCTCTTAAACGAAAATATGATTACAATTCCATCAAATCTATTTGAAAATAATCTAGGTACACAAATGTCCAGGGACACAGATGTCCGGGTACACAAATGTCCAGGGACGCAAATGTCCAGGTACGCAATTGTCCGGGATGCAAATGTCCGGTACGCAAATGTCCGGGACGCAAATGTCCTAAAACCAGATGCTCCGCTGGCCTTAGTAGCCCAGTACACAGATCAGGGGAAACAGAAGGCCCTAATAGACCTAGTCGACCAAATGCTAGACAAGGGAGCGATAGAACCGGTTCGGGATCTATCCTCCCCAGGCTTTTACAATCGCCTGTTTCTAGTCCCCAAGAACTCGAGCGGATGGAGACCCATCCTGGATGTCAGTTCTCTCAACGTCTATGTGGAGAAGACAAAGTTCTCCATGGAGACGACTCAGTCTTTGCTGGCATCAGTACGTCCAGGGGACTGGATGGTGTAATTCAGGGCAAGTGCTTCCAATTCAGAGCTCTTTGCTTCGGTCTCAGCACGGCTCCTCAAGTCTTCACCAGGATAATGGCGAATGTGTCAGGCTGGCTGCATCAAGAGGGAATAAGGATATCCTTCTATCTGGATGATTGGCTGATTCGTTCACGATCGAGGGAGAAATGTCTGGAGGATTTACGAAAGACTTTTATGATGGCTCAAGATCTAGGCTTGGTCATCAACAGGGAGAAGTCTCAGATGAAGCCGAATCAGACTATTCTCTATTTGGGGATAGTTCTGAATTCAGTTCTTTTTCGGGCTTCTCCCTCACAGGAAAGACAGACCAAGTGTCTCGAAAAAGTCAGAAGTTTCCTGGACAAGAAGAGGTGCTCAGCGAAGGAGTGTATGAGTTTGCTGGGAACTCTATCCTCCCTCGAGCAGTTTGTCTCTCTGGGGAGACTCCATCTTAGGCCTCTACAGCACTTTCTTTCGAAAATGTGGAACAGAAAGACGCAGGAAGACTCCTTTTCCTTCCCCATTCCAGCAGAAGTCAAGAATCTTCTGAAGTGGTGGCTGGATCCAGCCTTGTTTGGGGAAGGGATCTCCTTACACAAGAAGAACCCAGACCTAGTGTTGTTTTCAGACGCATCAGAGTCAGGTTGGGGGGCAACACTAGGAAGCAAGGATGTCTCAGGCTATTGGGAAGGAAATCAGCTGGAATGGCACATCAACAACAAGGAGCTGATGGCCATTTTTCTGGGGCTAAAGGCCTTCAAAGACTCGGTGTCTGGGAAGATTGTAGAGGTCAACTCAGACAACACCACAGCTCTTGCTTACATCAGAAAGCAAGGGGGGATTCACTCTCTGTCTCTGTTTGAAACAGCAAGGGAGCTCCTTCTTTGGGCGAAGGAGAACAAGATAGATCTGCTGATGAGGTTTGTACAGGGACAGAGAAATGTGAGGGCGGACATGCTCAGCAGGAAAGGGCAGGTCTTTCCCACAGAATGGACCCTCAACTAACAGGTCTGTCAGAGTCTCTGGAGGCTGTGGGGGAGACCCCTCATCGATCTTTTTGCCTCCAACTTATCCAAGAGGATCCCCAACTATTTCTCCCTGGTTCCGGACAAGGAGGCAATAGCGGTGGACGCCTTTTTGATGGATTGGACGGGGATGGACACATATGCCTTTCCCCCATTCAAGATCATCAATCTGGTAGTCAGGAAATTCGCTCTCCTCGATTCGGGACGAATGATCCTGGTAGCTCCTTTCTGGCCGATGAGGGAATGGGTCACGGAGGTGGTGGACTTGTTGATGGACTTTCCAAGAAGCCTTCCTGCAAGTCCAAAGCTGCTCAGACAACCCCACTTCGAGAGGTATCATCAAAACCCCCTCGCTCTCAATCTGACTGCCTTCCGACTATGGAGAAGCTCGTCAGATCGAGAGGATTTTCAGCGCAAGCTGAGAAAGCTATTGCCAGAGCGAGGAGGGTCTCTTCACAGAGGGTCTACCAGTCCAAGTGGGAGACTTTTAGGGCTTGGTGTAGGAAGCACAAGATTTCCTCATCCACTACCTCTGTGAGCCAGATTGCTGATTTCTTGTTGTACCTCAGGCAGGACGCTAAGCTGGCTGTGTCCACAATCAAGGGGTACAAAAGTATGCTCGCTTCAGTCTGTCGGCAAAGAGGCTTGGACTTGTCTCACGATAAGGACTTACATGACCTCTTGAAGTCTTTTGAGACAACCAAACAGGTCCAGTTAAAGCCCCCTTCTTGGAACCTTGATGTGGTTCTTAAATTTCTGTGCACCAAGAGATTTGAGCCCATCTCACAAGCTCCTCTTAGGGAGGTTACGAAGAAAACCCTCTTCCTTTTGGCCTTAGCAACAGCTAAAAGAGTCAGTGAAGTCCATGCAATTGAAAAGCAGGTAGGCTTCAATCTGAATGGGGCAGTTTGTGCATTAAGAATAGACTTCCTCGCCAAGAATGAGAACCCTTCAAAGCCCTGGCCAAGGACCTTTGAGGTTCCTAACTTGACTAACCTAGTGGGTCAAGAGCAAGAGAGGCTCCTCTGTCCAGTACGAGCCCTCAAGGCCTACTTGTCTCGCATAAAAAATGTGAGAGGCTCTTCTAGCTCCTTGTGGTGTTCTGTGAAAGATCCTCAGAAGCCTCTTTCCAAGAACGCTTTGTCTTTTTTCCTGAGGGAAGTTATAAGAGAAGCGCATCTCTTGTGTGAGGAGGAACACTTCGGACTTTTAAAAGTGCGGGCTCACGAAGTGAGAGCCATTGCGACCTCGCTTGCTTACCGCAAGAACATGTCGGTCAGACAAATTATGGATGCGACATTCTGGAGGAGCAACTCTGTGTTCGCCTCTCATTACCTCAGAGAGGTGAGAGTGGATTATGAGAAATGCTATACCTTGGGCCCATACGTAGCTACGGCTTCTGTATTAGGCAAAGGAGTTACTACCTCCCCTCAACCTTAGTTTTGTATACCTGTGTGTGAGTTGGTGTTTTTAATGGTTGTCTGAGGACGTCGACTTGTGTACAGTCACCTCAGTCTAGTTAGATCATTTTTATCTACTTTGCAAAGGTTAGGTGGTTGGTTTGGTAAGGTTGGAGTTTTTAATATTGGGCAATAGGTAGTCCTGAAGTCTAGTCAGATTGTTGGTCTCACCCCGTTGACAGACTCGATTGAGTGTTTTCAGCACTGCAGGTCACATTCTGGCTGACACTCCTAAGGGAAAGTGACTCAAGAGGCAGGAACCTTTGAAGTCAGCTACCTTAGCAGATGAGGAATCAAGGTGTTTTTTATCTTACAACTTTTTTCGTTGTTTCCCCAATGATGTTTACTGTCTATCACCCTCCTCCAAGTGTGTTAATCAGCTATGTATATATAACTGCCAGGTAAGCTCTATTCATAAAAATGGAGTTTTTATGATAAAACAAAGTTGTTCCGTAACCGAAATACAAATCACGCTATTTACAAAGGGTATTACTTTTAGCGTAGCTGAAATGGCGAGCCATTAGAATTTAACGAGGGTGTATTACCCCCGCGCTAGTTAGCGGGGGGGGGGGGGGGGTAGGGGAGTGGTAGCTAGCCTCCCCTCCTCCCCTTCACACACAGGTGAATACTCACTTTCACTTTTGGCTCGGACTGTGACAGACGTCTCTGTCTTGGTCCTCGCTTGGCAGCCATTGTCTGTTTTGTCTTTACTTAATCGCTTACTTTTCATTTACTCAATATATATGTAAACATGTTTTCATGTTTATATATATATTTGAGTATAGAAATAAGTAAGTTTCCTTTTCAGATGTGTGTGTGTAGTGTACGATATCTACGTGGAGGCCTCGGCAGTTAGGCCACCACGGCGTATTTTATGGGTGGCGATCGAGTTTGACTTATGTCTTTCTCTCTCTCTCTCTCTCTTGAGGTCGTTCACCCTTTTACTACGTGTTACTACGCCTTTGTAGCCTAGCTTCCTTTCCGTGTGGGGGTTTGCTACTCCGTACGTTTGTATCAATTAGTTATGAATCTAATTGTAGTTGTTTTTTGTTTTTCAGCTTGTAGAACGATTCCTTTCGGGGTTTTCGTTCTTTCTTTAGTGTTCATTCATTTTTAAATTACATAATTACATAGTTACATAATTATAATTGTTATAATTCTGTTTTGGTTACAGCTCTCCTTCCGTGAGTGTAAGTGGTTGTGAGGGCACGTGCCTGTTGTGTAATTCTTGTTCCTTTCCCTCGGGATTCCTCTTCGGAGCCTTCCCGGGGGAATGAATGTGTACTAATATTGTTTGTTTTATTTTTTTACAGTTACCGATCTAGTTCGTTTCTGTAATATAGCAACGGTGTGAGCTGTCTGGTTGAGTCCTGGGGATTCGGCTGTTGCTGCCTCCCCCCTTGTATTTTCGTCAGGGGCGTGTCTCCTTCTACTGGTAGTACTCCCGTGTCGACGGACAGCTCTCCAGTTCATTTTAGAACAGTCAGGAGGCTTGCCTCCTTGGGCGGATAACTTTCCTTCCGAGGGAAGTTTTTCCTGTCCAGGCTTGAGTTTTTCCCCTTTTGGGGGGTTCTTCTCTTGCCCTTTTTTTCGTGCGACTATGCTCTTGGCGCTGAGCGGTCGCACCTGCAGTTTCGCTCAAGGGGCTGGGCAACTGCAGGAGCTCCTCTTCGGAGGATTGCTCCTTTTAGGTCACTGGCTGACCAGTCTCTTCCACGAAGTGTTTCTCTTTCGTTCGCGAGAGAGTACACTCATAGAGACTCCTCTTCGGAGGTTTCTTCTGTTGCTGTTGGCCTCCCTCGCCGTAAGGCCCACCGTCCGCCTCTTCGTAAGGGCCTCTCATCTCCCTATAGGGTGCTTGAGGCGCCTTTTTGGATCTCCGTTTGCAGCCTACAACTCCTTTTTCTTGATCTTCCGCCTTGGTGCAGATGGACAGCAGTCTGATCTCGTCTTCCGACGGGCAACGGTCTTCCCGACGGACAACGGTCTGCCCGACGGACAGCGGTCTTCCGACGGACATCAGTCTCCCGGCGGACAACGATCCCTTCGGGGCAAAGGGTTGCCCCCACGGGGGTTCTTCCCTTGCGTGTCAGGTTTTTCCTGGGCGCCCTTCTGCTCATCAGCGCTCTCCTGTTCGTCAGCGCTTTCAAGATGATCTTCCCTGCAGTTCCTGTTGGTTCCTGTTACGCGCCCTGCGCGCCCACGTTCGCCCTCGCGATCTAGAACTTCGGTTCAGGTCAGGGTCAAGGACTCTTCTTCTTTGCGCAGGCTTCCACGCGTAGCCTTCTGCTCGTCAGCGATCTTCAGCTCGTCAGCAATCTTCAGCTCGCCAGCGATCATCAGCTCGCCAGCGATCATCAGCTCGTCAGCGATCATCAGCCCGCCAGCGATCATCAGCTCGCCAGCGATCTCCGGATCGCCCACGTGTGTTACAGCCGGCACGCCAACGTTCTCCAACACTTCTGAAGGAACATGGTTCGCCAGCTACTAGCTCACCTGCGCATGCTGATCGCCATCGCGCGACCCTCAACTGCGGATGCTGATCGCCATCGCGCGACCCTCAACTGCGGATGCTGATCGCCATCGCGTGACCCTCAACTGCGGATGCTGATCGCCATCGCGCGACCCTCAACTGCGGATGCTGATCGCCATCGCGCGACCCTCAACTGCGGATGCTGATCGCCATCGCGCGACCCTCAACTGCGGATGCTGATCGCCATCGCGCGACCCTCAACTGCGGATGCTGATCGCCATCGCGCGACCCTCAACTGCGGATGCTGATCGCCATCGCGCGACCCTCAACTGCGGATGCTGATCGCCATCGCGCGACCCTCAACGGCGGATGCTGATCGCCATCGCGCTACCCTCAACTGCGGATGCTGATCGCCATCGCGCGACCCTCAACTGCGGATGCTGATCGCCATCGCGCGACCCTCAACTGCGGATGCTGATCGCCATCGCGCGACCCTCAACTGCGGATGCTGATCGCCATCGCGCGACCGCACACCTGCGGATGCTGATCACCATCGCTCAACCCTGCGCATGCTGATCGCCATCGCGCGACCCTCAACTGCGTATGCTGTTCGCCATCACGCGATCGCCCACCTGCAGATGCTGTTCGCCATCGCGCGACCGCCAACCTGCGCATGCTGATCGCCATCGCGCGACCCTGGCATGCTGATCACCATCACGCGACCCTGCGCATACTGATCACCATCGCGCGACCCTGCGCATGCTGATCACTGCTCGCGATCGCTCACCTTCGCATACTGCTCGCCAACGCACGATCGCTCACCTGCGCATACTGCTTGACCATCGCGTCGGCATAACACAACGCGCCATCGCCAACCTGCGCGTTAGCGCTCACCAGCTCACCACCGATCGCTTGTTGATCCATATCGCCAGCGGTCCTCCTCGCCCACGCGGCAGCGCGTTTCCTCGCCATCGCGCTAACGCTTGCGTTCGCCGCCTCGGACTCGCTCTCATCCACCTGCCCACCCTCACGACCGCTCGCCTGCGCGCCCGCGCGAACCCGCTCGCCCGCGCGCCCGCGCGACCGCTCGCCCGCGCGACCGCTCGCCCGTGCAACCGCGCGACCGCTCGCCCGTGCAACCGCGCGACCGCGCGACCGCTCGCCCGTGCAACCGCGCGACCGCTCGCCCGTGCAACCGCGCGACCGCTCGCCCGTGCAACCGCGCGCCCTTGCAACCGCGCGACCACTCGCCTGCGCGCCCACACGCCCACGTGCCTGCACGTCTACGCTCATGCTCTCCAATGTTCGCCCACGCGCGAACCAACGGTTTTTTTCCATCGCGCAGACGGATGGTGTTCCGTCGCGCGTACCTACAGTGTTTCTTCGCACAAATGTCGGCTTATTTCTTGCAGTATCCATTGCTCGTCTATGGGTTATCGCTCGCCGACCACCAGGAATTCCCGTCGTGCGAGCTCCAGGGCAATTGCGACCACGATTCCCAATGGGGTTTTCGCAGCATGACCAGCCTGGCGAGTTCTTCTGGAGCGTATTTCCAGAACACTGTCTCACCCCGTAAACACAGAGCATGGCACTTGCAAGAATAGGAGAAACTTAAGGGAGATCTGAGCAACACTCCTCTATTCCTGAACCTGGGTTAGCCCTTCCCCGTCCTTCCCTGGAAGGATTTTTGGCGGGGGGGGGCTTTCCGTTCGAGATTTCTCCATCGGACAAGGGGTGACTGCTTACCTCTTCCTCTGGGAGCTTACCAGGTTCTTTCCCTCCTCGGTTACGGCCCGAGGTTTGGTTCAAGGAAGCTACAGGAAGATCAAGGGTACTTTCCTCCTCTCGAGCTCAGGCACCTTGGCCTTTCGTCGTTAAGTATCTAATTTGCGGACAAGCTCGATGTTGTACCATCTGGACGCGCTGACTGAGGGCTTCCTTCGGGTGTCTCATCTGTGGAGGTCGACGACCTTAGACACCCTTCCATCCTTGAGAAGAGTTTGTTTGTGCCCAAGGACAGAGACTTAGACAGCTGCTGTGCGGAGTAAATCGACTTCCGGTTTCACTCCTCCAAGGCACTTTCTTCCAGACTCTGCAGGGCTCCAGCGCCCTTTTCTTTCAACCATGTCGGCCTAAGTTATCGGCTACGACAACTGGGACAAGGTGTCCAATTGAAGTTTCCTCCTGTCAGGAACAGATGGCACGGGAGACTCCCCCGGGGGGGCATAGTCCTAAAAGGAGTTCACGAACTCTAGGATTGCAGGTTTTTCGCTGGGAGGATGCTTAAGGTTACTCATCCGGATGACAGCTTCCCGATGCCCATTCCCGCACAATCTCTGTGAGTAGCCAAGGATATCGCACCTGCCGTCTCTGTCAGCGAATTCAGTGCCTCTGAACCTCTATGCCATAGCGTCAGCAGAGTTGCCCGGTTGGGCAGAATGATCCATACCTTAGGCGAAGGTCTTCCTTAGGATCATCGACGGCTTCACCCCCGGCCCCCTCAGTCGATCCTTTCTTGTAAGGAAGGATCTGAGAGGGGATGTCCATAGTCGACCTCTCAGCCCCGATCAAGTTTGTCGAACAAACTTCGGCCAGCGTAGACCAGTAGAATCGATCAGACTGGTAACGAGGCGACAGGACTCCTTAAACCCTGGATCGGAAGGACGGGTACTTTCAGTTTCCATTCCATCCATCTTCCAGGGTGCTCGTCGAATTCAGCCTAGACTGCAAGTATTCCTGCTTATGATGCAGTGTGGCTATCCCGCCGTGGCATAGCAGGTTTGTTTCCCCAGAGAACTCTCCCTGCCTTCCTCTTGGCCGCTCAGGTGCAGGCTTCTGCCTCCTCTGCTGTTTGGAGGGCTGGTCAACTCCGGTAGGCTCGGGTTTCGACCTTCTTCAGCTCCGGGACAAGCGTCCGGATGCTTACCATGAGTGTGGGCTCATGGTATTTTGCTTGGAGCCTTCTCTTCCTCTGCCTCAACATCTGGAGTATCTGGCCATGATATTGAGTCAACCGCCTTACCACATTGGAAACCCCGCTTCTCGTCCGTCCAGCGAGGTTAAGCAACGTCGGTACTTAGATGGGTGACCACCTGGGGACGCCAGATTCTGTTACCACATCCTCCGAGCCTTCCTTTCGGTTGACTGTGGCAAGACTGAGGAGAGTCGCAGTACCTGTTCTCAGTCAAGCAGAGCTTTCAGCCCTACCTTGGAACGTTTCCTAGTTCTTCTTTCCTCATTGACCCGTCTATAGTCCGAACGGTCGCCTCAGGATAAGTTCCATGTGGGGCGATCCAAGTTCCGGTGGCTTCAGGCAATGTTTAACCGGACTCCCTGGCCCTATGGGACCAGCGGAACTATTAGACCTGCAATGGGTGTTGACCTATGGAGCCTCTTGATGGTAGTGGATATTCTCGTCCTTTCCCCACATTCTTGATGCGGTTCTCGGACTCGTCAAAGGAAGGGGGGGGGGGGGGGGGGCATGTTCCGGTCCAGGCCTATGGTCAAGACCTGAAGGATACCTCTCCATCATTCAGGCAGGCTTAGGGGCCTTAGTCTGGCCCCTCTTCAGATCCTACAGCTCCTGCCGAGTCGCCCCGTTGCGCGTCGACTTCATTCTAACCAGCAGGGGACGCATTTTCACACCTTCACATCTTGCAGTAGAGATACCGGGATGATTGAGATTCTCTCAATACCACCATCGGCTCTCTCATTCCAGGCAGGGGAATGTTTCTCTCAGACTATCCGAGCAGAGCCTCTTAGAGAGAGTGTACCTAGGGGTCTTTGACCTTGGGTAACCAGCAAGTGCTGGTCTGGGGGACCTGATCGCGACAGCTTGGAACCTCAAGCTTCCGCTAGTCTTCCCCCCAGTCTCAGACCCCGAGACTCTGGCAAGATGCATTCCGGTGATGGTGGGACAACTTCGATGCCTGCGTCTTCCCTCCTTTTTGTCTGCGGACAATGGGCCTCAACAAGACCAGGTTGTCTGTCAACCTTTCAATGGGAGAGCTCCACTGGGACTATGCGCAGAACGGTTTCTGGACCCTCTGCTTCCCCTGACGGAACTCCCGGGAGAGCTTCTCCCACGGCGCAGACTACTCAAGCAACCACACTGCGACATCTCTCCCGAACCGGGGCGTCGCTTCGGCTTCATGCCTGGAGACACTACGCTTCCTCCTCTAGAAGAGACAACCCGCTACAGTCGCGGTACGGAGGTCGCGTCATCTGCGATAGTCATCCACAGGGGTCTCCCAGGCAAAGTGAAGAGTCTAAGGTGGTTGGTGCCGTGGGAGATATACCTCTTCCCTTGAGGCCTCTTCTCCAGCAATAACGGTCTTATTGCCTTTCGGTGGGAGGAAACTCCTTTCCGCTCTCGGCAATGAAGCCTGTCGCTCAGCCTTTCCCTGACCTTCAGGCTTAAAGGAATAACTTTTTCCTGCCCGCTGGATCTATCCTCGCTCATGCGAAGCTACGATCGTCCCTGCCCTAGTCGGAGGAAGACCTCCAACTTGGAGCATGGCTCAAACTTTTAGTCCTTTAAGAGATCTTCTCAAGACCCTTTTACGACAGGCCTCGGATTGTATTCCGCCTTGGGTCTTCTGCTCACTCTGGCCACGGCCAGTGTGTAAGCAATCTTCTTGGTCTCTTACTACTCCCCCCTTTCTAAGGAAGAGGGGAAGGCAACATTCAGGCTCGCTCCTGAGTTGTTGGCTAGACTCAGAATCTGAGGGTCCCGGCCCTTCGGTCCGATTCATTCAAGATTTCGAGTCTCCATTCTGTGTCTGATGTCCCAAGACCTTCTCTTTCTTGCCAGTAAGGAATCGAGAGGTTAGCGCTGGGAACAGCTGCAGTTTGTCCTCAGTTGCAGCCGATTTGGGAGCACAAGGAGGACATGGGGGGAGAGTCACCAGTATACCTCTTCAGCCCGGACTCAAGGACATTCATCTCGACCTGTCTTCAGACTCTCCCCCGTCACGTCGCCCTACAGCACGATGTTGGATACATCGCAACGTCCCTCGCCTTCAAGTAATACTACTCTGTGACGCAGGTGCTACAAGCTGGAGTCTGGAAGCGTCTGATGACCTTCGCAGCCCGCTTCCTGCAGGGCGTGACCCACAGGAGTCTCGATACATTTTCTATCGCTCTGTGGTGGCTACACAACAGCTGGTCTAACCTCAGGCTCCTTTTTGGACAGGTAGCAGAAGGTTGAGGGCATTGTTATCAGGTTTTAGTCTGCATGAACGAAAGAAGTATGTCTGGCCCTTACTACTTTCTTCATCATCCCCTCTACGGGGAAGCAGCATCCTGGTCTCTGCATAGCTGACCTCGAACGTCTGCAGGTAAACCATGCTTCCTTGTGTTTCCGAGTATTGAGTCAATACTGTCGCGTCCCCCATACCCTGACGAGGTGGTATTGGGAACGTCCTAACCCAGAGTTCCTTCTGGAACTCCAGGTCAACTGCCTAGGACGAGTCACACTTCTTCCTTCACACACAAGCTTACGTAAGCCACATGGTTCCTTGCGGAGCAAGGAACTTGTGAGGTGCAGGGACTCCTTTTCTCGAGTGCGACTCACTCGGATTCTGAGTCCCCGGGTAAAGCCAAAGCCAGTATGGCTGGGGACTTTCCACCCTTCCTAAGGGATAAGTCACCCTTTGTAAATAGCGTGGTTTGTATTTCGGTTACGGAACAAATGACAAATTCGAAGATAATTTGTATTTTTCCTAACCATACAAACCTTAGCTATTTACACATATTTGCCCGCCAGCCCTGTCCCCCAAGACAAGTCCTACCTCTAAGTGAAAGTGAGTATTCACCTGTGTGTGAGGGGGAGGAGGGGTAGCTAGCTACCACTCCCCTACCCCCCCGCTAACTAGCGCGGGGGTAATACACCCTCGTTAAATTCTAATGGCTCGCCATTTCAGCTACGCTAAAAGTAATACCCTTTGTAAATAGCTAAGGTTTGTATGGTTAGGAAAAATACAAATTATCTTCGAATTTGTCATTTTTATGAATACTTGCCTGGCAGTTATATATACATTCGAAGACCCATCCACCTCCCCTCAGGAGACACGTCGGGCATAGATGAACTGAAGTTAGAAAACGGGAATGATTCCTCGTACCACCCTTTAATGGGTGTAACCACCCAAACACCACAAGGCGGTTGCCGCGTTTAGAAAAATTCTGCCGAAAGTAGAGATTATTAGCTATGTATATATAACTGCCAGGTAAGTATTCATAAAACTTTGTTTTACCATAAAAACTCCATTTTTCAATGGCTAGACAATCCTTGGTTGTTTATTAATAGCACTGTTTGCTGTTTTTATGTTCAACAGCTCGTCATTATCGCTTGCTGGTCATTTTGCTTCCTGATGTTCACTACTCAGAGACTAGTGATCACAATAAGCCTGCTCCATTCTAGGCCTGTAGTTTGACAGCCACTTCCTGAGACGGAGGTTCTCAAGAGAGCACTCTCTCCTAGATGGCATAGATTGTCTCTCCTCACTCTTGAGCTTACTCTACTTTGTTAGACACTGCAGAGTTGATGGAATTACGGTTTTTTCCTTTTGGGAATCTAAGAATACACCCTTGAACGTACGTGTTTTTCTTGGACACTTCGTTTATACTACAAGAAGACTTGCGAACAAATTGCCTCAGGAACCAGGTTGCTTCTTCTGTTGCTACCTTGTCCCCTGTTGTCCTGTTTATAATGGGGCTACTCATGAGCCAAATTTGCTTGAATAGGAATTACGCTGGTTAGACAGCCTCCTGAAGAAAATCTAATCTCGGATGTGATAAAGGAGGCCGATTCTTTGAATTTGTTTTATTCCCCCTCTAGTGGTAGACACAACCTCTTGAGGTAGAACCATTCTCTCCCTATTAGAGAACGGAATTCACTGCTGTCTATTCAACAGCCATAGCAATTTACTTGCTAGGATTCAGGTCAGCCCTTGGTGGAAACACATTCAACGTCCATCTGCTTCCGTTCCGGGGAAACATCTTTTATCTACATTTCATGAAACTCAGGCTTGTTCATGAAGTTGAACGATGACATTCTCCCGTAACTGGAGCTCCTCCTTAGGAGTAGTAGGGAATGAAACTATTCCTTTCTCATAAGTGAACCCCTCCCACGAGCTCGAAATAATTGGCTCGTGTCTTTTTTGCCAAGGAAAGTGAGTCCAGACTTAGCTACAAGGATACTATCTTGTATCTTCCATTTTCCTCTAGGAAATGGTAAGCAGTCTCTATCTTCTTCCTCATGACGGGGGACGCCCAAATATAGCCATGCTTTGTTGGTTAGAAGTCTCTACTTTTAGTCTCGCCTCGTGAGACAAGCTTAACCTTCAAACCTTGTCATGCGAGGGAAGGTTTTGCGATCAACCAGTTAGCCTCCTATATAGGATCGTAAGCAGTCTCTATCTTCTTCCTCATGACTGGGGACGCCCAAATATAGCCATGCTTTGTTGGTTAGAAGTCTCTACTTTTAGTCTCGCCTCGTGAGACAAGCTTAACCTTCAAACCTTGTCATGCGAGGGAAGGTTTTGCGATCAACCAGTTAGCCTCCTATATAGGATCGGTCCTCGGCTGGAAGACCTTGGCCTATGGGCTGATTTTAAAGTCGAACTCCAGCGAGACATCTCCTTCCGTTCACCTCGATCTATAATTCGAGTAATCGAAGGAATGACACGGTCATATCCTATACGGATATCCGTAGACTGTGTCATTACCCTGTAGAAACTTCCGCAGGTCCACATTAGTCCCCGTCGAGTGTGACATCTGAAGAACTAGCCAGGTCCCAGGGCCTTCGGCACTAGGGATCATCCTTTTCTTGGTCCTCTACCAGATCTGAGCAAGTAATGGTCCTAGTTAAAAGACTGCCTGAGAGAATTCTAAGGAGTAGATCTCGTTCTTCTGGATTTGACGCTTCCTATTGAAGTATCATAGAAAAGGGGGTGGGGAAGACCACATACAGGACCATACGTCCTTAGGACTATGATCAGAGCAATGATACCGTCTCTTAATCCCCTAGTGGGTACCTTCTTTCTTAGGGAAACTGCAGGGGGGAATGACAGTGATTCGTTGGTTTCTCGTTCGTGGGAAAACACTTCCGGTTCCTACGTGGTCTCCCTTTCGGGTATCATGTCCACAGGTTTGGATTTTATAGACTCCACCCCTTCTGCAGGAGTATTCCTGCTACAGCCTCTGTTTTAGAGGTCCTCCTTCGGGAAGCGGAATGAATATCAATGCCAAGCAGTGATCTTTTTGCAGAAGGACTGAGGTCTCCTGTTCAATTCCCATTTGCGAGCAATTTTCTTCAGGAAAGGAATAGATGGCTTCTCCATACTTCCGTGCAGACTTATAGCCGGACTTGTCTCATTAAGGGACTCGACTAGAGCTTCTGTCTAGCCTCGTCGGCAAGACTCGACTTGCCGAAAAGACAGGTCACATACAGTGGCACGTCTATGACTCTGGAGAACCTATTACGGACTTCCTTTACAACTAGGTACTCTGTGGTGAGAGTCAAGTGAAGTCCGTTTTTTACCTCTTCTCAAGAGTGCTATTCTAGTCATGCACTCAAAAATTACCAACAAAGGGAATCACACTCTTAGGCTTAGGCAATGGAAAACCTTTGATTGTCGATCGAGCATCTCCTCCAATCATTGCTCTCCATAGAGTTTGAACCGATTACCCTTAGTTGGGTAATACAGCCTTCTGCGGGACAGGTGGCTTTAAAGTGCAGATCTTCTCCTGATCCCGAAAAAAGATCTTTCCCAGTGTGACACTCAACCAAAAGAGAGATGTCCCCTATGGGTCTCCCTCAATGTTTCTCGCTTACGGCGAGAAAACAAGTCACATCCTCTTTTGTTCCGGGTAGCTTGAATCTCAGGTTCAAGCCCTCCAACTGGGAACCTGCCGCTTTGTAATGAAGGCTGTAACATAGGTAATTACTTGAGGACATACCTCGAGGAGGGTGATTACTTAGCCCCAAGGGTATAGCATACTGAGTCATATACTCGTCATTATTTTTCTTTTTCACGCCATTGATTATATGAGGCCATACCTCAGGAAAACAATGAAGGAGTTCGCTCCTTATCTTTAGAAGGCCTCGCTAACCCCAGGTAGGTCAAAGAGGTTATAAGGATCTCGTCCGTGACGGGGACACAGGTCTTATACCAGTCACAGAATCCCACTCCTCCTCCTCATAGAGATGACCCAGAGTTTGAACGTTTTAGGGCAGAATGCGTCCATAACGTTTTCAAGCAGCTCCTTTTGACTCAAACTGTGCCATTGGTAGGGTGGAAATGTATCTGATCTTCACCTCACCCTACTTACAAGACGTGACCCATAGAAGACCTGATACGTTCTCTCTATCACTCCTGTGATCCATAACGCTTTCGAGCAGCTCCTTTGTGACACAAACCGTGCCATTGGTAGGGTGAATATGGGTCTAATCTTCCCCTCACCCTACCTACAAGACGTGACCCACAGAAGTCCTGATACGTTTTCTCTATCACTCCTGTGGTGGTTACACAATAAGTGGTTTAATAATACCTCGGGCTCCTTGTTGGACAAGTAGCAGGAGGTTGAAGGCATTGGCTACCTGGGTTAAGAATGGGAGGAATGAAAGTATCCCTGGCTCATTTACTTTTATCATCTTCCCCTACTTTGAGGAACAGTGTCATGGGCCCCTTTGCCAAAGCTGCCTTCAACCTCTGCAGGTAATAACCACTTCCCTTGTGAAACCAAGTATGTTTTTCATATACTCGTACACGTCCCCAATGCCTCCTGCGAGGTAGGCATTGGGAAACGTCCTTTTATGTGTAGGGCTCCAATTTTAACTAGGAACATCTTCTTACCTAGATGTTCCTATGATATCTCTCACAACTACTTTAGTTGCTCAGGCCGCTATCATTCTCGCTTGTTTGTTCCGTAACCGAAATACAAACCACGCTATTTACATAGGGTATTACTTTCGGCGTAGCTGAAATGATGAGCCATTAGATTTTAACGAGGGTTAAACTACCCCCGTGCTAGTTAGCACGGGGGTAGGGGAGGAGTAGCTAGCTACCCCTCCCCCCCACACACCGGTGAGCTGCCTCACTTCACTTTTGGCTCGGACGATGAGCAAACGTCTCTGTCCTGTCTTTGCATGGCAGCCATTAATGTTTTGTCTTTACTAATTACTTACTTTTCTTATACTTAATATGTATGTAAACATTCTTATGTGTATGTATATATTTGAGTATAGAAATACAGTAAGTTTCCTTTTCAGTGTTTGGGGTGTGTGTGTGTAGTATACGACAACATCTCCGTGTGGTTCCAGGCCCCCACGGTCACATTTCATGGGTCGCGATCTCTCCCTTGGTCCTTCGGTCCTCCCTTCGGCGGGCGCCGTGGGGAATCGTCATCACTGGACTTTATTTATTAATCTGTTTCTCCGCTGTTCCTCCTTCCCTGCGGGGAACTTGGTCTATCAGGGTAGGGAATATGGGAGTTTAGTTTGACTACGGTCTCTCTCTCTCTCTCTCTCTCTCTCTCTCTCTCTCTCTCTCTCTCTCTCTCTCTCTCTCGAGGTCGTTCACCCTTTTATTACTACTACGTATTACGGTAGCTTCCTTCCCGTTGCGGGTTGAGTTGCTACTCCGTTTATTTAGTCTCAATTATTTTTAATCAAATCTAATTGTATTTGTTAACTTTTCAGCTTCTGTGTAGAATGCTTCCCTTCGGGGTTCATTCATTCTTACTATTAGTGAACATTCTTAGATGAATTACATAATTATAATTGTTATAATTCTGTTTTTTAAATATTTAACTTAGCCGGTGAATATATAATAGCTGCTGCTCCGGCGGCTCGACAGAAAAACACAAAAACTCGCGAGCGATCGCTATGAAGGTTGCGGGTGTGCCCACCAGCGCCAACTATCGGCCAGATACCGCATATGCATGTAAACAAGCTTCAATTCTTCTCTGTCGGTCTGATCGACAAGACGTACCATTACTCGCTGTTAACCTGGAGTTTTTCAACAGACTTGGTGAAGTACTTCATTTTGGTTTGAGCTTTCGCAGTGCAGGTGTTTTATCTTCAACTTAAACTCTTGAACTCTTTTTTTTGGACAGATTTAATTGTTGATGACTTTGGATTGTTTTTTGGACTTTCGATTGTTTTTTGGACTTTCTTTGACTTTTTCAAAATGGCTGACCCTTCTCCAATTCCTAGATTTCGTAAGTGTAATGCTAGGGATTGCAATAAGCGACTTCCAAAGGCCTCTCTCGACCCACATACTGTGTGTTCTAATTGTCGGGGTAAAACCTGTCAATTAGGAGATCGGTGTGAGGAGTGCGTGGGCCTTTCGGAATTCGATTGGCTTGAGTATGACAAGTATTCTCGTAAGCTAGAGAGAGATAGGGTGAGGAGAAGTTCCTCTAGATCGTTAGAATTTTCCTCCTCCCATGCCCCTGAACCTAATCCTTCCCCTGTAGTAGTTGTGCCTGAACCCTCTACTAGCACTCAGGAACCATCAATGCGGGATATGTTACGTGCCATTCATGCTTTGGGCGAAAGAGTTGAGTCGTTAGCTACAGACCGTAATCAACTCATGGCTGACGTTAAAGAGTTAAAGTGTCAGAGTGCCACAGTGGAAAATCGTGGGAAAGTGATTAGTGCGCAAAGTGTTATCAGTGTTGCGACCGAGGGTTCGTCTGTTCGTGCCTGTCGTTCGCCTAGTCCGAGACCTCTTGCAAGCTCCCAAGCCCCAGGGAGAAGTAATGTCGTAGGACTTATGGGTTCGAGAGGCTTTAATCAGCGAACAGACGTTCCCTCTATGGTTTCAGGCGTGTCTCATCAAGACCGCCCCTACCATAAGACGAGCGAGACGATTTTCTCCTCGTCATCCGAAGGCTTTTCGCGTAAGAAACCGTGGAGCAAGGTTTCGAGGCCCTTAAAGCGAAAGTCAGTCCCTTCAGGACAGGTCCAGCGTCCTGGTTGTAGCCATTGGGACAGCTCTGACCCTATGCAGTCATCGGAAAACTGCTCGCCGCCTAAGCAGAAACGTAACACAGGCTCCGAGAGTCTTGGTGTAGGCAAGGTTTTGCAGTCGCAGATGTTACCCTCGTCTCTTACCGCACCCATTCCCGTTGATCCTAAATGGGTTGTACTGCAAGACATGCAGATTAAGCTTGCCTCTCTTATGGAGGACTATTCTGCTGAAAAGGTTCACGATGATCCTCGCCGCTTAGCTGATCGAGATCCTGGCCGTCAGCCGCCCAAACGAGCCTTTGCTCGTCCTGTTGACGTTGGCGTTACTAAGTCACGTCAGTCACGTTTTGTAGAGCCTCACTCGATGCAGTCCCGTGTTGACTTTCAGCCGCATGTGGACGTTCAGCCGCTTCCTAATGCTCTTGTTGACGTTCAGGACGTTCGCCAACCAGCGAAGTTGACTTGTTTTGACGCTGAGCGTCAAGCACCGCAGTCAAGAGTTGTTTTGACTGCTCAGTCTAGGCAGTCAAGGCAGTCTCGAGTTGACGTCGAGCGTCCTCCCGCTCCTGTTGTTGTTGACAGTCAGGCTGTTAAGCAGTTACATGACGTAGCGTCCTGGACTGCTACTTATGCACCAGTGCGTGTGGACTCTGCTTGTCAGGCATTGCCACCAAGGCTGGTCTCCCCTTTGCTTGTTACTCAGCAGTTATCGGACGAAGATCCTTCAGATGAGGACGTTGCTGATCCTCATCATGATGATCATCCTTCAGATGTAGACGAACCTAAGACGGTTCCTCCTTCGATGGACTTTAAGAAGATCATGTTGATTTTCAAGGATCTTTTTCCCAATCACTTTGTTGCCGTTGCTCCTCGTTCGCCACCGTCTGAGTTTGCTCTAGGCTTACCTGCTACCAAGCCAGCCTTTACTAAGCTAGTGCTTTCTCGGTCTTCCAAGAGGGCTTTACGACTTTTAGGCGACTGGTTGGATACCAGGAGGAGTTTGGGGAAGACGGCCTTTGCCTTCCCTCCTTCTAAGCTTGCTTCTAGATCGAGCGTCTGGTATGACACGGGAGAAGTTCTCGGCTTGGGAGTCCCTGCCTCTGCCCAGGGTGACTTCTCAAGCCTCGTAGACTCTCCCCGTCGCCTGGCCATGAGACGCTCGAAGATTAGTTGGTCCTCCTCGGACCTTGACCATCTGCTTAAAGGCGTATACAGGGCCTTTGAAGTATTTAACTTTCTTGACTGGTCATTAGGAGCTTTAAGTAGGAAAATCTCGTCTGCCGACCAAGATGTTTCCTTACTTATCATGTCATGTATGGATAAAGCCATCCGCAATGGCTCCAATGAGCTCGCCTCCACCTTTACGTTGGGAGTCTTAAAGAAGCGAGAAACCCTTTGCTCTTTTCTTTCGGCAGGAGTTACTCCCTGTCAGAGATCAGAACTGCTCTTTGCTCCCTTATCAGCGTCCTTGTTTCCGCAACAACTGGTTAAGGATATAGCTTCTTCGCTTGTGCAGAAGGACACCCATGACTTGATGGCGTCCTCTGCTCGCAAAGGGGCTCCTTCTACATCCTTTGCTGTAAGACCCAGGATCGAGACTCCGGCATCCAGAATTATCCCGCCCTTTCGTGGCAGAGCTCCCAGCAGGGGAAGCGCTCGTGCCGAGGGAAAGAGAGGTAAGAAGAGAGGAGCCAAGTCCTCACGTGGCAGAGTCTGACTGCCCACAGCCTCAGACAGCGGTAGGGGCCAGATTGAAGAGCTTCTGGCAGGCCTGGGAGAAGAGGGGTGCAGACCAAGAGTCTGTTCGGTTGCTCAGAGAGGGGTACAAAATACCGTTTGTACGCAAACCTCCTCTAGTGACAACTCCCATAGACCTCTCTCCCAGGTACCGAGAGGAGTCAAAGAGACAAGCCCTAAACCAAGAAGTGTCTCTGTTGCTAGAGAAGGGAGCGGTGGTCAAAGTCTCAGACCTTCAATCACCGGGGTTTTACAACCGTCTCTTCCTAGTCCCAAAGCATACAGGAGGTTGGAGACCGGTGCTAGACGTCAGTGCGCTCAACGTTTTTGTTACGAAAACAAAGTTCACTATGGAGACCACGAAGTCCGTCTTAGCAGCGGTCAGAGAGGGAGACTGGATGGTCTCTCTCGACCTACGAGATGCGTACTTCCACATTCCTATACACCCGGATTCTCAACCGTTTCTGAGGTTTGTTTTCAGGAATGTGGTATACCAGTTTCGGGCCCTGTGCTTTGGCCTCAGTCCTGCTCTTCTCGTGTTTACGAGGCTCATGAGGAATGTGGCAAAATTCCTCCATTTATCGGGAATCCGAGCCTCCCTGTACTTGGACGACTGGCTTCTCAGGGCATCGTCCAGTCATCGCTGTCTGCAGGATCTTCATTGGACGTTGGGTCTGACCAAGGAATTGGGACTTTTGGTCAACCTAGAAAAGTCCCAACTGATCCCATCCCAGACTATTTTATATTTAGGGATGGAGATTCGCAGTCCAGTTTTTCGGGCTTTTCCGTCTGCCACCCGAATAGAACAAGCCCTGCTCAAAGTCCAACTAATGCTGAAAAGAGAACGGTGTTCAGTCAGGATTTGGATGAGTCTCGTAGGGACTCTATCATCCCTGGAGCAGTTTGTCTCGCTAGGGAGACTACACCTTCGGCCCCTCCAGTTCCATCTAGCCTCTCACTGGAACAAGGACAAGACGTTAGAGACGGTATCAATCCCGGTCTCCGAACCAGTAAAGGCATGCCTGAAATGGTGGAACAGCAATATCAGTCTGAGAGAGGGACTATCCCTAGCAGTCAAGAACCCAAACCACGTGTTGTTCTCAGACGCGTCGGATTTGGGTTGGGGTGCGACCCTGGACGGTCGGGAATGCTCAGGTCTGTGGACCTCAAGTCAGAAGAGCATGCACATCAACGGCAAGGAGCTATTGGCAGTCCACTTGGCCTTGATGAAATTCGAAAGCCTTCTTCGAAACAAAGTGGTAGAGGCAACTCAGACAATACCACAGCTTTGGCGTACATCTCCAAGCAAGGAGGCACACACTCCCTCACGCTGTACGAGATCGCAAGGGACCTTCTCATTTGGTCAAGAAATCGAGGCATCTCCCTGTTAACGAGATTTATCCAGGGGGACTTGAACGTCTTGGCAGACTGTCTCAGTCGGAGGGGTCAGGTGATACCCACGGAATGGACCCTCCACAAGGACGTGTGCAAGAGTCTTTGGGCGACTTGGGGTCAACCCACCATAGACCTCTTTGCCACCTCGATGACCAAGAGGCTACCAATCTATTGCTCACCAGTCCCAGATCCAGAAGCAATACACATAGACGCGTTTCTACTGGATTGGTCTCATCTGGACTTATATGCATTCCCACCATTCAAGATTGTCAACAAGGTACTGCAGAAGTTCGCCTCTCACGAAGGGACAAGGTTGACGTTGGTTGCTCCCCTCTGGCCCGCGAGAGAGTGGTTCACCGAGGTACTTCAATGGCTGGTAGACATTCCAAGAAGTCTTCCTCTAAGGGTAGATCTATTACGTCAGCCCCACGTAAAGAATGTTCATCAAAGCCTCCCCGCTCTTCGTCTGACTGCCTTCAGACTATCGAGAGACTCTCAAGAGCTAGAGGCTTTTCGAAGGAGGCAGCCAGTGCGATTGCGAGAGCTAGGAGAGCTTCTACCATCAGAGTATACCAGTCGAAGTGGGAAGTCTTTCGAGACTGGTGCAAGTCAGCATCTGTGTCCTCTTCCAGTACCTCTGTAGCCCAAATCGCAGATTTTCTTTTACATCTGAGAAATGTTCGCTCCCTCTCAGCTCCCACGATTAAGGGCTACAGGAGCATGTTGGCTTCGGTCTTTCGTCATAGAGGCTTAGATCTTTCCAACAATAAAGATCTCCAAGATCTCCTTAAGTCTTTCGAGACCTCTAAGGAACGTCGTTTGGCAACTCCTGGATGGAACTTAGACGTGGTCCTAAGGTTCCTCATGTCAGACAGGTTTGAGCCATTACATTCAGCCTCCCTGAAGGATCTCACCCTCAAGACGCTTTTCTTAGTGTGCTTGGCTTCGGCTAAAAGGGTCAGTGAACTTCATGCCTTCAGTAAGAACATCGGCTTTTCTACAGAAAAAGCCACATGTTCACTTCAACTTGGTTTCCTGGCCAAAAATGAACTGCCTTCTCGTCCTTGGCCTAAATCTTTTGATATACCTTGCTTATCAGAGATCGTAGGCAACGAACTTGAAAGAGTGCTGTGTCCAGTTAGAGCTCTTAAGTTCTACTTAGCCCGTACTAAGTCCTTACGAGGTGGATCTGAGGCATTATGGTGCTCAGTTAAGAAACCATCATTGCCTATGTCAAAGAATGCTTTGTCATATTTTATCAGATTTTTAATACGAGAGGCTCATTCTCACTTGAATGAGAAAGACCGATGCTTGCTTAAGGTTAAGACGCACGAAGTAAGAGCTATAGCAACTTCCGTGGCCTTTAAGCAAAATAGATCTCTGCAAAGTATTATGGACGCGACCTTTTGGAGAAGCAAGTCGGTATTCGCGTCATTTTACTTAAAAGATGTCCAGACTTTTTACGAGGACTGCTACACACTGGGTCCATTCGTTGCAGCGAGTGCAGTAGTGGGTGAGGGCTCTACCACTACATTACCCTAATTCCAATATCCTTTTAATCTGTCTCTTGAAATGTTTTTAATCTTGTTTTTGGGTTGTACGGAAGGCTAAGAAGCCTTTCGCATCCTGGTTGATTTGGCGGGTGGTCAAAGTCATTTCTTGAGAGCGCCCAGATTAGGGGTTTGATGAGGTCCTGTTGTATGGGTTGCAGCCCTTGATACTTCAGCTCCTGGGAGTCTTTCAGCATCCTAAGAGGATCGCTGGGCTTCGTGAGGAAGACAGACTAACAAGGCAGAGTAATCGTCTAAGTCAACTTCCTTACCAGGTACCTATATATTTGGGTTTTGTTATGTTATAAATGTCAAAAACTCTAAGCATATACGCTGTAAACTTAATTAACTCTGGTCTCTACCCACCACCATGGGTGTGAATCAGCTATTATATATTCACCGGCTAAGTTAAATATTTAAAAATGATATTTTAATTATAAAATAAATTTTTGAATATACAGTGAACCCTCTCTACTTCGCGGTTCGACAATCGCGGATTCACCACTTCGCGGGGTTTTCCCATAACCCATATATATATACATATCGCGGATTTTCCGGAAAATTCGAAAATACCGCGAAATCTGAAGACAACCAAATACGATATTTTGTTACCTGTAATTCCATTAATACTGTAATTAGTAATATCTGTTCTTACTGATTGTTCATTGCATTACATATGATATATAATTCAGCACAGAAAGAAATAAAACACGAAAAGAGAATGTGATCATACGATAATTCAGTACTGTATACAGTACGTAGTAAAATTAAATCGAACATGAAATGCAAATCAGATGCAGTCATACCATTTTAGAATGGTGTACTGTAATGGATGTGCTTCTTTTCCATGAATCTTTTGTATGTATACGTACGTAGTACTGCATCCAATAATATTCTTTGTTGCAAAAATCACATTTCGAATAAGCGTACGAGAGAGAGAGAGAGAGAGAGAGAGAGAGAGAGAGAGAGAGAGAGAGGCGTAAAATAGCGTACGTAAAGCTATATTATTATTATTGTTATTATTATTATTATTGTTGTTGTTGTTAATAAAATTATTATTGTTATTATTATTATCATTATTATTATTATTATTACTGTACAGTATTATTATCATTATTTGTTATTATTACGGTATTTACTTAATCTACGTACGTTCGGTATGCGCGGGGCATCTTCTATGAGTAGGTAACCTACGCATCATAGTACTGTAAGACGGGTTGTGATTGGTTCAAGCGCTGATAGATGACGAATCAGAACTCAAGTTTTGTTATCTAGCCTGTGATTGGTGTTTTGCCCGCATCTCCTACCCGCAGCATCTAAGTTCTCGCGGGGCTGGATCGTCCACTCTCTGTTACCGCGTATCGCTGAGTAGACGTTCTTAAGTGTGTGAATCTGTGCTGTGTGCGACTTTTTTAAGTTGAACTTTTTGTTACTGTAAATCCTACTGTAATGGCTCCCAAGCGTTCTGCTTCTCTTAAGGCTGGTAGTGAGCCTAAACGCCACCGAAGGATGATGACGATAGCTGAGAAGGTTACGCTTCTCGACATGTTAAAAGATGGTAGAAGTTACGCGTCCGCTGGCCGCCATTTTGGCATCAACGAATCTACTGTTCGCTATATCAAGAAGGACGAGGCGAACATTAGAAAGACGGCTGCAATCACCTTTAGCAGATCAGCGAAGCGAGTCGTTACAACGCGTAATAAAACGATCGTACGCATGGAAGGTGCTTTAGCTGTGTGGATTGCCGACTGCCGGAAGAAGAACATAGCGTTGGATACGAACACCATCCAAACAAAGGCTTTGAGCTTATATGAGAATTTTGCTGCAAAGGAACCTAAAGACAACGACGGCAACCATGCTGAAGATGATGATGATGCAGATGATCCTCAACCAGGGACATCCACTGATTCCCAGCCTCAGAAACGTTTTTCCGCCAGCAAAGGATGGTTCGCGAAGTCTCAGAAACGCTTCGCCCTGAAAAGCGTTTCCCTGCATGGGGAGTCTGCTTCCGCTGACACTGCCGCGGCTGAAACTTACGTGAACCAGACGTTCAAGAATATTATCGCCGAAGGTGGATACAAGCCGGAACAAGTCTTTAATATGGATGAGACTGGCTTGTTTTGGAAGAGAATGCCGTCGCAAACTTTCCTGTTCAAAGAGGAAGCCAAAGCCTCTGGCTTTAAAGCATTCAAGGATCGCGTTACCCTCGTGATGTGTGGCAATGCTGCTGGATTTTTGTTAAAGCCGGGGCTTATTTATAAGTCGAAAAATCCTCGCGCTTTGAAAAATAAAAATAAGAATCTCCTTCCCGTGTACTGGATGCATAATCAAAAAGCATGGATTACGAAGATGCTGACCTCCAACTGGTTCCATCAGTGTTTTATCCCGCAAGTCAGCAAATATCTCTTAGAGAAGGGCTTGCCATTCAAGATCCTTCTCCTTATGGATAACGCTGGTGGACACACAACTGACCTGTCGCATGAGGGCATTCAGGTTGAGTTCCTGCCACCCAACACCACGTCATTAATTCAACCGATGGACCAGGGGGTTATCAGGGCGTTCAAGGCCCTCTACACGAAGAACACCTTGGCGGACCTCGTTGCGTGTGTGGATGCTGCCCAAGATGACGAGGATGAAGATTTTAACTTGAAGGCGTACTGGCGGCAGTACACCATAGCCACGTGCCTGCAGAATATTCAGAAGGCACTTCAAGAGATGAAACCTGCAACCGTGAATGCGAGCTGGAAGAAGTTGTGGCCCGATATTGTTTACGACGACAAGGGATTTACTCCGTCGGAAATCCAACACTCTGCAATACGCAAATCTGTGCAGTTGGCTGCTATAATTGGAGGTGACGGGTTTGGCGACATGACGACTGAAGACGTCGACGAGTTGTTGGACTGCCATTCCCAGCCCCTAACTGACGCAGACCTCGAAGACCTGACGAAATCGGCAAGTGAAGAAGAGAGAGAAACCCAGGAAGAGACCCAAGAAAATGTCGAAGAAACGGGCTTAACATTAGAACGGCTTGCCAAGGCCTGTAACCATGCGAAGGAGTTGAAAGAAATGTTGCAAGAGTGGGACGAGGATATGGTTCGCTCGATGCAATTCTGCAACAAGATCGATGAAGACATGACTCCCTACAAAATGCTCTTGGATCGAAAAAAGAAGCAGCGGCAACAACTTCCGATCACAATGTTCTTCCAGCCTCGCAAAAAAGAGCCAGTTCCTCCTGCTAGTACGCCTTCGGAAGAAATTGAAGAAGTTTCCCAGGAAGAAGTTGAAGAGGTGTCCCAGGAAAAGACACCTCCGTCTGAAGAGACGTAAAATACTAACTGGCTGCACAGTAGAACACATCATCAGCTTCATCATCATCATTTCTACTGTGCAGCAAATTCATCGCCATCATCATTCAAGTTTTTCTTCAACTTCTTTCGTGGTGAGTACAGTAACAATCTTTATTTTTTACTTTAATATTCTTACTGTACATTCTAAAACTGTATTTGTGCCTGTTTTATAGTTTAGTACTGTACGTACTGTATGCATTAAGTTAAAGGGAAGGTTTTAAAAGTCTACATGTTGTAACCTATCATATTTTTTTTGTTTAAAATTTACATTTACGTACGTAAAACAATCTCTCTCTCTCTCTCTCTCTCTCTCTCTCTCTCTCTCTCTCTCTCTCTCTCTCTCTCTCTCTCTCTCTCTCTCTCTCGTAAATTGTTTTCCTGATTTGCTACGTACAATACTGTATAAATTATATTTGTAAGGTAACATATTTTGTAAATGCTTTTACTGTAAATACTGTATGTACTGTATCATTATTTATCACTATCATCATGCGCGTTAAATGCCTTGTTTGTTCTGAGCGTGGTTGTTTACTGAGCGTACACGCCGTCGTTTCAGGCGGCGTCATAAAGAAAAACATTTCATTTGGAAGTCCTAAGAAAAATACGTAAACTAAAACATTGGTAATAAAAAAATCAACATACAGTACTGTATAATCAATATAATCGATGCAAAAACTAACCTATACATATATGTGTACAGTACACTAAATGAGTTTGTTTCTTCATTATGATCAGAGATGAACGTAAACAAAACACTGGTTGCCATTTTTTATCGTGCTTTTTAGGTGTTTAGGAAACGCATGATATAAAATCGCCTTTAATATTTGTGCCTGTTTTAGTTTAGGGTGCTGTAGTACATGCATTAAGTGTTCTGTACATTAAAGGGTGGTTTGTTAACAGTACTACGTACAAGGGAAGGTTTTAAAAGTCCGAATATACATGTTAAATAAATAGGTAAATATGATGTCACTACTTCGCGGATTTTCACCTATCGCGCCCGCGTCTGGAACCTATCTACCGCGATAAACGAGGTTCACTGTACTTACCCGGTGAATATATAAATTAAAGGCCCCCCTTCCTCCCCGATAGAGACCCAGCGGGATGAGACGAATTGGAGCTTGTTTACATGCATATGCGGTATCTGGCCGATAGTTGGCGCTGGTGGGCACACCCGCAACCTTCATAGCGATCGCTCGCGAGTTTTTGTGTTTTTCTGTCGAGCCGCCGGAGCAGCAGCTATTATATATTCACCGGGTAAGTATATTCAAAAATTTATTTTATAATTAAAATATCATTTTGTTACAGTTCTCTGCCTTCCCCCCCTTGGGGAGGAGGGCGCATTCCTGGTGTGTAATTCTTATGTTCTTTTCCCTTGGGGTTCCTCTTCGGAGTTCCCCTGGGGGAATAAATGTTAACTAATTATTTATTTTATTTTCACAGTTAACAATCTAGTTTTTTCGTTTGCTAATGTGCCTACCAAGCAGAGCTGTCCTGTTGGGCCTGGGGAGTCTGCTGTTGCCGCCTCCTCTCTACGACTTCGTCATGGGCGTGTTCCCTTCTCCTAGAAGTTCTCCCGTGACAACTGTCAGCTCCTTAGTTCATTTAGAACACTCGGGAGGTTCGCCTCCATGGATGGGTAACTTCCCTTCCGAGGGAGGTTCCCTTCCCAGGTATGAGTTTTTTTCTCCTTCAGGGGGGGGGGGGGGGGGGGGGGGCAACTTCTCTTACCTTAATAATTCCTGGTTGTTTTTTTCCTGGTTCTCGGGCGGTTATGCTCTTGGTGCTGAGCGACCGCTTTTGTAACCATGCTCAAGGGGCTGAGCAGTTGCAAGGCCGGACCATGGAATTCGTGCGATTATGCTCTTGGTGCTGAGCGGTCGCACTTGCAGCTACGCTCAAGATGCTGGGCAGCTGTAGGAGCTCCTCTTCGGAGGGTTTCTCTTTATGGTCAGCTTGCTGATCCAACGGCCCTAAGGGGCGCCTTCATCAGTTCTTCTCCTCTCTTCTACAAAGTGTTCACCTCTCTCGTTCGCGAGAAGGACACTCATAGAGACTCCTCTTCGGAGGACTCCCCTGCTGTTGTTGCTGATGTTGTTGAAGGCTCAGTTCCCCCCTCCGAACATCCTTCGAGGGGGCAGCTGAGTCCAACGGTTTCTCCTGCGAGTGTCTCTCCCCCTCGGGGGAGTTCACTAACAGAGACTCCTCTTCGGAGGACTGATGATGGTGCTCCTGTTCGTGGTCGTCTTCATCTTCCGCCGCAGAGGATCCTCTTCGGTGAGAACAGACCGTTGCAGCTGCTTCGCTAGACCTTTCGGCAGATCGTTCGCGATCTCCGACACCTGCCAGACCTTCTTGTCTTCCCTCTCCGTTCCTGAACGCAGATGTGCAGTGGGCGCCACTCCACCTCGTTTTCCAACTGGCACCGGTCCCTTCGGGGCAAAGGGCTTATCTCACAATGTAAGTAAGTCCCTTAGTGCCAGGTTTTTACCTGTGCAACCTCGTTCTCCTGCCCGCTCGCGCGCAGTAGTTCGCAAATACTCTCCTGCTGTGGACCAGTCTTCTGCTGAATCAACACTCCAGTGATCTCCTGTAGCTGAGTCTCGCCGTAGATCTCCTGATCGCCAACGCTTCCGGGCCCTTCTGTGCGGCTAGGCGCCTTGTGCACCTACGGTCTCCTGAACGCCCACGATCGCCTGCTCGCCAGCGCACATCTGATCGCCCTTTTCTGATGTGCGCAATGCGCGCCAACGTTCGCCCTCGCACCCACGATCTCCGGATCTGGGCGCAAGCAGGGAGATTATTTCTTCGCTGAACTCCACGTTCACCTGCTCGCCAGCGCACATCTGCCCCCCCTTTCCTGATGTGCGCAATGCGCGCCAACGTTCGCCCACGCGCCCACGATCTTCGGATCTGGGCGCAGGCAAGGAGTTTATTCCTTCGCCTCCTCGCTGACGATCTCTCTGGTTCTGCATCTCGCTGATATCTTCTGGCCACGCAACTACGCGCCTACGATCTCCCGGTTCCTGCCTCGTCGCGTGCAGTTCAAGAAGTTCCTACGCTAGCGCACAGGCGCTCACTGGTTCTTCTGGACTCGCAGCGCCCTTCTGGAGTTTCGCGCCAAGCGCGCCCACGCGCAGTTCCAGTTCCAGCGCGCCAACGCGCCAGCACGCTTCCACATCACACCGCGCCGCCCAGGAGACACCTAAGCTAGCGCATTATTATTATTATTATTATTACTGTCCAAGCTACAACCCTAGATGGAAAAGCAAAGTGCTATAAGCCCAGGGGCTCCAACAGGGAAAAATAGCCCAGTGAGGAAAGGAAATAAGGAAATAAATAAATGAAGAGAATAAATTAACAATAAATCAATCTAAAAAAAGTAACGTCAAAACAGATATGTCATATATAAACTATTAACAACGTCAAAAACAAATATGTCATATATAAACTATAAAAAGACTCATGTCCACCTGGTCAAGAAAAGATTGGAAACATTGATTCATAAATGCAATAGCGTCTGTAATTTTGGTACTTATCAAGAGATTGACTGCGAGGTATGTCCAAAAGGAAACCAGACTTACAACAAACCTTATCGGACACTTTAACCCTTTTACCCCCAAAGGACGTACCGGTACGTTTCACAAAAGCCATCCCTTTACCCCCATGGACGTACCGATACGTCCTTGTAAAAAAAGGCTATAAAAATTATTTTTTGCATATTTTTGATAATTTTTTGAAAAAATTCAGGCATTTTCCAAGAGAATGAGACCAACCTGACCTCTCTATGACAAAAATTAAGGCTGTTAGAGCAATTTAAAAAAAAATATACTGCAAAATGTGCTGGGGAAAAAAATAACCCCTTGGGGGTTAAGGGTTGGAAATTTCCAAAGAGCCTGGGGGTAAAAGGGTTAATCGGATAACACTTATATTCCATACCATTACATAACAATGAATGAGAGAATGGGCGCTCACAGGCACCCCTGGGCTCTCCTTGCGCGCCAGCGATCTCCTAAGCACCCGCGCGATTCTTCGCCTGCGCGCAAGCGTTTTCAACGAGCCAACGCTTCAATCGTCGTAGGTTTCCTACGCGCCCATGCGTTAACTCTCCTGTACGCGATCGGTTGCTACGCACCACCGCTCGCCAACGCGCCATCGCTCGCCAACGCGCCACCGCTCGCCAACGCGCCTTCGCGCCATCGCTCGCCAACGCGCCATTGGTCTCATTGCCACCTGCGCTCGCCCTTACAAACGCGCGCCCGCGCACATGCGCACCCATGTTCATCCGCACGCGAACCAACGGTTTTCCATCACGCGAGCGCCAGCGCGATTTCGTCCGCGATTCCCATCGAGTTTTGCAACACGGGCAACCTGGCGAGTCTTCTGGAGCGCGTACTTCCAGATCATTGTCGGCACGATCTCTCACCTGTAGATGCAAAGCAGCGCACATGCAGAAGCAGGAAGAAGCTTTAGAGAGGTCTGGGCAACATTCTTCTCCTTCTTTTCAGGCAAGTCCCATCATCTCTACTCCTCAGGATCACCTGATCCCCTTCCCTCCTGCGGGTCGCTGACACTGCGTCTGTCAGCCGTCATCAGAGGAGGTACTTCAAGATTAATGGGGAAGCCTGGTTTAGCTCTGCCTCTCCACCATTCTGTGGAAGGGATTCCAGGGAAATTTCTCTCGAGAAATTCTCCGCTCGGCAGGGGACTTTCTCGGCTTCGGAGATCTTGAGCCAGATGAAGGCCGCAGAGTGTGCCATGCAGGCCACTTCGTGGCTAGTCGTCTGGCTTGGATCTCCGGGAATCCTGTTGTTATCCGAGGACTTATCCAAGGGGAACACCAAGAAGACCATGAAAACTTTCCTCCTCTTGGGCACGAACACCATTGTTTTCCGGCTCACCAAGTTTCGAACTTGTGGGCAAACTCGATGTTGGAGCATTGATATGCAGTGACCAAGAGGTTCTTCTCGAAAGTCCCAACCGTGGATATCGGCAAGCTCAGACACTCTTCCATCCTTGGAAAGAGCTTGTTTGAACCCAAGGACGTGGTACGGTCAGCTAAGAGGTAGAGGAAATCGGATCTCGATTCGCCCCTCCAAAGGTGCTTACATCCGGACCCTAAAAGCCTCCAGCGCCTCAACAACAACAGCCGCGTTGGCATAGGACATCGGAACCGGCTCCGACGGTAAAGACAAGGTGTCTAAACAGCAGCCCCCTCCTGTCAGGGACAAGAAGGACACGAAGTCTTCCTGGGGAGGCAATAATCCTAGAGGGTGCGGCCGAGGCCGCAGACGCTAGGATTGGTCCCCCCCTGCCCCCAGTGGGGGGATACCTAAAGTTGCGTGTTCAGGTGGCAGCAACTCGGGGCCGATTCCTGCACGATCAACGTGATCAGCCAAGGATATCGCGTCCTGTTCATAACATCTCTACCTCCCCTGACAGTGAATCCAGTGCGCTGAGCCCCTATGCCATGGGATCAGCAAAGGGGCTAGCCCTTCGGGCAGAATTCGAGACCATATTCTAGAATCTAGAAGATGCTCTCCATAAGGTTGTCGATGGCTCCCCCCGGCTTCTTCAGTCGACTTTTCCTTGTAAAGAAGGCATCTGAAGGCTGGAGACCCGTCATCAGCTCTGAACAAGTTTGTCGAACAACTTCGTTCAGCGTGGAACAGCAGAGTCATTCAGACTTGCAGTGAGACCACAAGTCTTCAGGTGCACACTGGATCTGAAGGATAGGTACTTCCAGATCCCAATCCATCCGTCTTCCAGGAAGTACTTGAAATTCAGCCTAGACAACAAGGGCTACCAGTTCAAGGTGCTGTGTTTCGATCTCTCCACAGCACCGCAGGTGTTCACCAGAATGTTCACCCTGATATCTTCATGGCCACACAGGATCGGCATCCGTCCCCTTCGCTATCTGGATGACTGGCTAACCCTGGCAGACTCAGAATCGACCCTTCTTCGACACCGAGACAAGCCTCTGGGACTTTGCCAAGATCTAGGGATCATGGTAAATCTCGAGAAGTCTTCTCTGCTTCCATCCCAACAACTGGGATATTTAGGCATGTTGTTAGATACCAATCTCCACAAGTCTTCCCATCAGTCGACAGGATAGGAAGGCTGAGGAGAGGCGCAGAACCTTTCCTCAGACGAGGAGAGCTTCCAACCCAATCTTGGTTACGTCTCCTAGGTCACCTTTTCCTCCCTGACCCGTCTAGTTCCAAACGGCCGCCTCAGGATGAGATCCCTGCAACGGCGGCCCAAGTCCCGGTGGAACCAAGGCAACGATTCCCCGGACACTCTGGTCCCTTGGGACCTGCGGAACGAATGGACCCGCAGTGGTGGTTGTCCTACGGGAACCTTTGATGGGAGTGTATTTTCGCGTCCTTCCCCCGCATTTGATGCTGTTCTTGGACGCGTCAAAAGAAGGGGGGGGGGGCACGTTCTGAACCAAAGGATCTCAGGCCTATGGTCAGGATCAGAAAGGTACCTCCACATCAATCTGCTAGGAATGAAGGCCGTATATGTGGCCCTTCAACAGTTCCAACAACCCTGGCGGGTCACTCCGTGAGCGACATCACCACGGTAGTGGCTTATTTCGACAAGCAGAGAGGTACTCTTTCATAACAGCTTTCCCATCTTGCCCTAGAGATACTGAGATGGACCGTTTCAACTCGATACCACTATCGGCTCGCTTCATTCCGGGCAAAGGAATGTGCTCTCCGACAGTCTGAGCAGAGCCTCGCAGATAGTGAGTGCCGAGTGGTCTTTGGACCCTCTAGTAGCCAACAAAGTCCTGACTTTGTGGTCCTGTTCGCGACAGCCTTGAACTTCAAGCTGCCGCTGTACTACTCCCCAGTCCCGGACCCCAAGGCACTCTGGCAAGATGCCTTCCTACAACGGTGGGACAACATCGACGTCTACGCCTTCCCACCATTCTATCTGGTCAACAAGACCAGACTATCGGTCAACCTGTCGATGACTCTGATAGCTCCGCTATGGCATCATGCAGAGTGGTTCCCGGACCTTCTGCATCCCCTGACGGAACTCCCGAGAGAGCTTCCCCCACGACACGAGCTACTCATGCAACCACACTGCAACATCTGCCACAAAGCCGTAGCTTCGCTTCGGCCTCACGCCTGGAGACTATCCAGCATTCCCTCACAGAAAGAGGCGTTCCGCAACAAGTTGCGGAGCGGATGTCTCGACACCTGCGGAAGTCATCCGCAGGGGTCTACCAGGCGAGGTGGAGAGTCTTCTGTGGTTGGTGTCGTGGGAGAGGTATCTATCCCCTTGATGCCACTATTCCAGCAATAGCGGAATTATTGTTTACCTGCGGGAGGGAATGCGCCTTTCGCTCTCGGCGGTGAAAGCCTATCGCTCAGCCTTAAGCCTGGCCTGCAGGCTGAAAGGAATAGACATTCCTCCTCGCTGGATCTTTCTTCGCTCATACGAAGCTACGAACTTACCTGCCCCCAGTCGGAAGTGAGACCTCCTCCATGGAACATGGTTCAGGTTCTTAGGGCTCTCAAGAGACCTCCTTGCGAACCATTACGCCAGGCTTCTGATCGTCACCTGACTTGGAAGACAGTGCTTCTGCTCGCTCTGGCCTCGGCCAAGCGTGCCATCGAACTTCATGGTCTCTCATACGTCGTCGCCCATTTAAGAGGAGAGGGGGAGGTAACGTTCAGGTTCGTCCCTGATTTGGTCACTAGTCTCAAAATCTTGGAACCCGGACCCCCGGTTCGACTCCTTCATGATTTTGAGTCTCCGTTCTGTTACAGATGACCCAGACCATCTCCTACTATGCCCAGTAAGGAGTCGGAGGTGTTATTTTAAGAACAGCTGCAGTTCGTCCTCATGTGCAAGCCCTGTTTGGGAGCACAGGAAGGACGGAGAGGAGGGTCACCAAGAAGACCTTTTCAGCCTGGATTCGGAGGGTCATCCATCACGCCCTGAATCCAGACCCTCCTTCGTCACATCGCCTTAGAGCACACGACGTCAGAGGTATCGCAACACCCCTGGCCTTCAAGAGGAACTACTGTGACGCGGGTGCTACAAGCTGGAGTCTGGAAGCGTCAAGCGACCTTCACAGCCCAGTACCTGCAGGACGTGACCCACAGGAGCTTCGATACGTTTTCTATCGGCCCTTTGGTGGTTACACAACAGCTGATCTAACCTCAGGCTCCTTAATGGACAGGTAGCAGAAGGTTGAGGGCATTGTTACCCGGTTTTAGACTGCATGAATGAAAGAAGTATGTCTGGCCCTTACTTCTTTCTTCATCCTCCCCTCTCTTGGGGAAAGCAGCATCCTGGGTTCTCTGCATAGCTGACCTCAAACCTCTGCAGGTAAACCATGCTTCCTTGTGTTCCTAGTATTAAGATAATACTGTCGCATCCCCCATACCCTGACGAGGTGGTATTGGGAACGTCCTAGCCTAGAATTCTAACTAAGGGACTTCAGGTCAACTTCCTAGGACAAGTCACACTTCCTCCCTCCACACACGAGCTTATGTAGGCCGCACGTTCCTTGCGGAGCAAGGAACTTGCGAGGTGCAGGGACTCTTTTTTTCTCGAGTGCTGCTCACTTGGATACTGAGCCTCCGGGCAAAGCCAAAGCCAGTAAGGCTGGGACTTTCCACCCTTCCTAAGGGGTAAACCACCCCATGTGAATAGCGTGGTTTTTTATTTCGGTTACGGAACAAATGACAAATTCGTAGATAATTTGTATTTTTCCTAACCATACAAACCTTAGCTATTTACACATATTTGCCCGCCAGCCCTGTCCCCCAAGGCAAGTCCTACCTTTAAGCGAAGTGAATCAGTTCACCGGTGTGTGAGGGGGGGGGGTAGCTAGCTACCTCTCCCCTACCCCCTCGCTAGCTAGCGAGAGGGTAGTTAACCCTCGTTAAAAATCTAATGGCTCCTCATTGCAGCTACGCCGCCGAAAGTAATACCCCATGTAAATAGCTAAGGTTTGTATGGTTAGGAAAAATACAAATTATCTCCGAATTTGTCATTTTTCCTAACCATACAAACCTTAGCTATTTACACATATTTGACCGCCAGCCCTGTCCCCCGTGTAGTCCTACCTCTAAGCGAAGTGAATCAGTTCACCGGTGTGTGAGGGGGGAGGGGTAGCTAGCTACCCCTCCCCTACCCCCTCGCTAACCCTCGTTAAAAATCTAATGGCTCGTCATTTCAGCTACACCGAAAGTAATACCCCATGTAAATAGCTAAGGTTTGTATGGTTAGGAAAAATACAAATTATCTCCGAATTTGTCATATTAGGACGTTCACCAACTTCTCCGATTCAACGATATAATACAAATAAAGATGACTGGGATAAGTTCAAGTTTTAACTAAACAAGTGCCTCCCTTTGATTATTCCCAAGATCATGATAAAACAAATGATGACCTTGTGAATTTTATCACACAAGTGGCTGATAAATCGATGCCTCTGACTGGCACCCGACAGTTAAAACATTCGGTCTCATGGTGGTCGGAGACATTAACCCAGCTGATAAACGAAAAGCATGCAGTTGGAAGAAAATTAGAAACCCTAAATAAAAGATTCAAACATTTGAGCACTGGTCCCCTAATGTTAGGGAATAAAATAAACAAACTGGTTGACATAGCAATAGATATTAATGTGTTGAAACCATATTTTAATAAGATATCTGCTGAACTCAGAAAGGAAGTAATAAAGGCAAGACAATTTCATGGCAAAAATACGTGTCAAGCATATCAGATAATACTTATATGCAGAAAGTGTGGCAAAAGTTTAAGAAGATTAATGGTTCTTACAGTAGACCAGCGAGACACGCATTAATGAATAATGGGTCGTTAATACATAATACTCAGACAATCTCTAATATTATCGGCCGAAATATTGAAAATATAAGCAGCATTGATAATTTAGATGCCCACTTTCGAGCCATTAAAAGAAGTGAAGAAGCAACACCATTGAAATTTGATACTATGGAAGATATCTTATTACAATAAAAGATTTACTGAAGAGGTGTTGGAATTTGCCTTATCTAATTGTAGGTCAACAGCCCCGGGTAAAGACAAGATAAATTTTGATATGATTAGAAATCTAGCCCCTTTAGCTAAAGCATATCTATTGGATTTTTACAATCATCTTTGGACCAGACACCTATTCCCAAATGCATAGAAACATGCATTAGTAATACCAATAGCAAAGGCAAGGAAAGATCCAAGTAATCCGAACAATTACAGACCAATTTCATTAACCAGTTGCATATGTAAATTATTAGGAAAAATGGTACATTATAGAATAAATTGGTGTTTACATCGCAATAACATTCTATCAACTTCTCAATTTGGCTCACAATCAGAACGATCTACTTTGGATTCACTTTCACTTTTAGAAAATTATATATATAGAGGCTTTGAACGAAAACAGATCACAATAGCCATATTTTTTGACATTCAGAAGGCATATGATACAACGTGGAGACACTCAATACTAAAATCCTTACATCAGAATGGTTTTCGAGGACACCTTCCTATTTTTATTAGAAATTTTATTGGTGGAAGAGCGTTTCAAACTCGTATTGATAACATTTACTCCTAATCTTTTAATCTTGACAGCGGTGTACCGCAAGGCAGTGTTCTAAGCGGGACTCTTTTTGCATTGGCAATTAATGACATTGTAAATCAAATGCCACAAGGAGTGCAAAGTAGTCTATATGTAGATGACTTTGCAATTTACTATTCCTCTAATAGCCTGCATCATTTACAAAAAATTTTAAATAGTGCCACTAGAAAAATACTAGCATGGCCTGCATCTGTTGGTTTTAGACTTTCGGCAGAAAAAACCTAAGCTATAATGTTTTATAAAAATAGTAGATGGAAGCAGAACCAAGATATCAATCTTACATTAGGCAACGTACAAATTCAATTTCAAGATAAGGTAAAGTTTTTGGGACTAATTTTTGACACCCATTTGAATTGGAAAGCACATGTATCATATATCAAATCCAAATGTAACAGTGCTCTTAATTTAATGAGGAAATTATCTCACACAACGTGGGGTGCATGGAGATCAACTTTACTAATGATGTATAAAGCATTTTTTGGCTCGAGCCATGTCGTCCTGATGGCAGGTTCCTTCAGTAACTTCCTAGGGCATATTTAACTACAGTGGATATTTTCAGAGAATTAAACTAAAGGTTATCACAGAATTCTAACTTCTGGTGCGAGTACCCTAAAGGTTTCCCTCTAGGATATCATATATCAACAGGGGACACATGTATTAACACGCCACGTAGCTATCTGCACCCCATATAGAGTTAACACTTCGATATGGAAAGGTGGCTGAGTAACTGAGGAGCCGTTCCAAAGTTACTCTCATCCTTGGCTACTTTTGGTACTCGAGACGTAAATAAACGGGCGCCATTGCTAAATGACGTCACGTCCTTCTTCATCCTTTCGCTTGTAGCTCCTATGCTTAGTCGGATTTTCCCAAGTGTCTTACTTATCTGCTTACATCGCCGTTATGACTCAATCTTCAGCCTCGTCCTCCTCTGGAAAGATGAATACCAGATCCTAGTTTTGTTTAAATAAGCTCAGGCCGTAAAGTAACTTCTACTTTTCGTAATATTTGGTGTTTTGTGGCGGAGCTGTGCCAGAACTGGACGCGCCATTTACGGCACCGCTGTTCATATTGCATACTTTATTTAGTTAGCCAGAACAGCCCCTTCTGGTCCCTTAACTGATTAATATTATTAGTTATTTAGTCTTCATAGCTAGGATGTAATTGTATCGTGTGTTTGCGCTCGTTAGGCACGGTCATTGGCCGACCCCATTCTAGGTCGCTAGCCTAGCCCCTAGGCTTGACAGCCTAGTGCTCATATTACTTTTTGATATAATAGTGTTCCCAAGTTAAATTATGAAGATTCAGGCTTTGTTAAACATACTAGTTACTGTGATGTAAGTGTTTTCGCCTTCTGGGACCATACAAGGGACTGTGTTGGTTCGTGTACCTCTCTCCTAACCTATGTAGGAACCCTTGTATGCTTCCTATCCCCCTTACCTACGGGTAATTCCCTCTGGGTTGCCTTGTTTCTCCCTTATTCTATATTGGGGAGAATCTTTTTTTCACCCAGAGTATTATCGCTTTCTCATCCTACCCTAAGGGAATGAACCCCCCTTAGGGTCGTGCTTGAGACCTTAGGAAGGGCTCTGCCCTTCTCCAGTTTGCACTTGGTTGGGTTACTCCCTCCTCCCTGCAACTAGCGATGTGTCTTTCCAGGCCTCCCTAGCCTAGGAGAATGGTTTTCCTAATCTAGGTTAGGTTCTGGGGGCGAGATTCTGTTTTATCATAGTTCAGGACAGTACATCAGTGCTGTACCTGATCTGAGCTACCTATCCTAGGTTAGGGAGCATTCTCCCTTGCCTTGGTGGCCTCTCTCATACAGTCTCTCCCCATCTTAGAAAGACCCCTACTCCCCTACCCCACTCTATCCCTTTGTGTAGGCCTGCCTACACACCCCTGTCCGCTTTCCTACAACTCCTCCCTTGGGTGGAGTGGTAGGGCTAGCCTTGTTCTTCTGCTGAGCTGGCCGCTCTGGTACACTTCCCCCTCATAGTATTCAATGGGGGTGGTTGCCGGCGGAGGATTCGCCCTCTTTAAGTGCTCTCTGTCCCTCCCTTGGGTTACCTTAGGCTCCCAGCCGCCTGCCGGCTCATTGCCGCCGGATGATAGGTGTATCTACTCCTATCATGAGTGCACTCCCTCCGGAGGGAAGCCAGCGGGGTATAGGACATTACCCCTCCCTTCCCTCCTTACCTTTCTCTCTCTCTCTATTATGGTGCCGGTCCCTTGCCGCCTCCACTGCCGGCGACAGCCGCCACTACCTCAGGTGACTTCTATTCATAAGACCCCCCCCCCAAGGCGTCAGCCTACCGCCTGCCAGAGGCTGCCGACATACTGCTGACGTCCTCCCTCATACAGTTCTCCAGGATTACCTGGCGACAGCCGGCCGACTGCCGGAGGCTGCCGCCCCTTTCCTGTCGGAATTGATTGCCGGCATCCCAGGTGTCCGCCCTTCATATTATATCTTATGAGTTGAACTAAGGTTCACCATGCCGTCAGCCGCTGGCTGCCGGAGCCCGCCGCTGGCTGCCGGAGCCCGCCGCCCTGCCTGTGACCCGCCGCTGTGCCGGTGGTCGGCTCTGTGGTGTTTTCCATCTTGGTTGTCCAGTGTGTCCTCCTTGATGTCTTTTCACCTTGCAGGACCGGTCTCCGGCATGCCATCGGCCTGGCGGCGTCACCTAATGAGGCGCCAATGGACATGCACCCCTTCTACGGCTGCCGGCACCACGCCGGCAGTCAATCTGATGCAGCCAGATAGTCTGCCACCTCCATCTAGGTATCATTATACCATCTGATATAGTGGCTAAGCTGTATGGTTGCACAGTACATTTCCAGCATACTCTGTGCATCTCAGTGCAGTCTCTTGCCGGAGCCTACATATTATTAAGGGGTTTATCCTATTTTCCCCTCTCCCCCACCAGGCTCTGAGCGATCTCAGATCCTTTTATACTCTGCAGACAATTCCTTTAAGGAAGCCTAGCTTGGCTCATCCATACGGATTCTCCCTCCTTTAGAACCCTCAGGTCCTAAGGAATTGTCTACAGAAAAGGTTAGGGTAACCGGCTGGATGGGATTCACAAGTATGTGTCTAACTACTTTCTTTCCTGCTCATCTGTCCTGAGCATATAAATTATATGCTAATATTATAGGTTAAGTTATTCTAAGCCTAGAGTAAGTAAGTCATATTATGCCTTCCATGTACTCATGATCTCCTTCTTTTCAGGAGGAGTATATGAAGTGTGAGAGCTCCTTCTGCGGAGTTAAACGCCCGGACTTCTACAGGCACAAGGCGTGCCGGACCCACGCCCCTTGCGCCGCCAAGAAAGGCGACTTGAAATACTTAAATCCGCAGAACTGTCCAATCTGCAAAGGTCTCCTGGAAAAGGCGTTCAAGATTCCTCTTACCACCGAGGAACGGGGTAATGCTAGAGAGGAATAGCGCAGATGGGTGCGCGGTTTCCTGGAGAACGCTTCCGGACCTTATCTTCCAAATGAAGACATGAGGGCCCTGTTTTTCCCAAAAGCTTCTAAGGACGCTGTGATCCCTCAAGATCAAATCCCAACCGTCCAGTTGGTGATTACACCCGACATTGTAATGGAACAGTCCCTGCGCACGTGCCACCTTGACTCCGAAGAGGTGGAACGTATGTCGGAGATCCCCGAAGGAATGGAGAAAACCTCATGGGCGAGGAACTCGACTATGAAGAGGACTGTGTGGAGTACCTTGACTCAGAGAACGAGGCCAATCCAACCCCCGCGGCAAACCCAGTGATACCCGAGGAACCCGTTCCCTCGATTTCCGCCGCCCTGGATCCACTCCCAGCGGCCACTCAAGAGGTCTTCAAGATGCTAGAAGCCCTCATGGAAAAGAAACTGAGAAAGTCTCAGGAGCAGTTCCGGACTACTCTCAGCGGCTTCAAGCAACCGAAAAGGATTTCGGTTAAGGACCTCCTTCATGCTCAGAATCTAACCCTTGGAGATACACTGAGCACATGCCAATTACGACAGGCAAAATTTTCATTAGTGAAAAGATCGGTTCTGTTCTCCTGGAAGAAGTGGAGTTCTTCCCGAACTTCGAAGCTTATCCGGACTGTTGCGTCCGACTCTGGTCCAAACCAGCTTCAAAAGAAGAGACCGGACCTAAAGAAGTGATCGTGTTCGATCTCGCAAAGGCCCAAGCTTTGCTGGCTCATGCAGTGAAGAGTCGGGGTTTTCACCAACTCCAAGATGCCAGCACTAAGCAAAAAGCATCCAACCTTTGTTGCTCCAGCTACTGCTACTTTCCCCTTCGTTGAAAAGGTCTTCCAAGCGGTCATGAAGGCTGTGGAGGAAGGGAATCCTTGCCATGCACTGGAGGAGTGCAGACCCTTCTCTCTCACTCTTCCTCCCGATGGCAAGTACTGGAAAGACATCCAGCTTACCTTTACGATTGGGAAACTCGAACCTGATGTAGCCGGTCGTCATTTCATCGAGGACCTCCCACGGCTGAACGACCATCTCCTTCGTCGAGAACAAGATACTAAGGAGAGACTCGCGGCTTCACTGTCACATCAGGTACAGCTAGAAATCATGGCTGGGGACACCAGGGTCCCAGGGTCCTTGCAAAGTCACACTTTGCTACTGTGACCAAGGATCTCTACAGCTTTGCTAGGGCTCGCAGAGCCTGTAGAGAATTCCTGTTCGCCAATGCAACGGTGAAACCCGAACCCCGGAGACTGATTTCCTCCAACATCTGGGGCAAACATCTCTTCCCTTCTACTTTGGTGAAAGAGATAGTGGACAAAGCCGCCACAGAGAATCAGAACCTTCTCCACACGTGGGGCATATCTCGAAAGAGGATCTCCTCTCAGGACGGGGGCCCTCAACCTAAGAGGAAATCCTCGAAACCTAAGCCCCAGCAACGTCAACCAAGACGTCAGTTTCCGGCTCCCGCTACTCCCCAGGCGGTTGCACAACCACAGCAGACCTTTCAACTGGTCCCCCTACCGGTGGTGTCGCAGTCACCGGTCTTCACCCCTGCCTATGAGCAGCGTTCCACTACCTTTCGTCCCAGAGGTAGAGGCTCCGGCAGAGATTCTTCTCGCCGTCCCTCCAGAGGTAGAGGAGGAAGGGGAGCTTGCGGCCGAGGTGACAAACCCTCGGAAACCAGAAGCAATGAAGTGCTTCCGGTGGGAGGAAGACTCCGCCAATTCCAGGATTGTTGGACCTTCGATCCTTGGACTCACAGCATCATCAGGAATGGACTGGGCTGGAGCTGGATTCAACCACCCCTATCCTTCCAGCAATTCTTCCAACAGTCAACCCCCCTCCTGGAAGAATATGTCCTAAAACTCTTGAGCAAGAAGGTGATCAAGAGGGTAAAGTCAACCAGGTTCCAAGGGAGACTCTTTTGTGTTCCCAAGAAAGACTCGGACAAACTCAGAGTCATTCTAGACTTGTCCCCTCTCAACAAGTTCATTGCAAACAACAAATTCAAGATGCTGACTCTGCAACAAATAAGGGCCCCTCTGCCTCACAAGGCCTACACGGTCTCCATAGACCTGGTGGATGCCTACTGGCACATTCCAATGAATCACTACGCTTCCTCCTACCTAGGATTTCGACTCCAAAGGAAAAGTTACGCCTTCAGGGCCATGCCCTTTGGGCGTAACGTGGCTCCACGAATCTTCACCAAGCTGGCAGATACAATTGTCCGACAGCTACGTCTTCAGGGCGTCCAAGTGATGGCCTACCTAGACGACTGGCTAGTCTGGTCGACATCGCCCGAAGATTGTCTGAGAGCCTGCAACAGAGTCACCCAGTTCTTAGAGCATCTGGGTTTCAAGATAACGCCGAGAAATCTTGCCTCACTCCAGCTCAGAAGTTCCAATGGTTTGCAATCCATTGGGACCTTCAGTCACACCGCCTTTCCATTCCACCGAAGAAAAGGAAGGAAATAGCAGGGTCTGTCAGATGGCTTCTAAAATCCAAACGGATCTCAAGACGCCAACAGGAACAAGTTTTCGGCTCTCTACAGTTCGCCTCAGTGACAAACCCAGTGCTTCGCGCACAGCTAAAGGATGCCGCGGGAGTCTGGAGACGATTCGCATCCATCGCTCGAAGAGACCTCAAGAGACGGCTTCCAAACAGACTTCGCTCATTTCTAAAGCCGTGGTCGGAAGCATAGGCCCTGAAAAGGCCCATCCCTCTTCAACACCCGCCTCCATCGATAAACATCCACACGGACGATTCACTGGAGGGTTGGGGAGGTCACTCCCACCAACAGCTGGTTCAAGGAACATGGTCTCCCATATTCAAGACGTTTTCACATCAACATCTTGGAGGCCATGGCAGTTCTTCTCACCCTGAAGAAACTCTCCCCGCCTCCCTCGATCCACATCCGTCTGACTCTGGACAACTCGGTGGTAGTCAGATGTCTCAATCGTCGGGGCTTGAGATCGCCCCAGATAAATCAGGTGCCTCTTCCTATCTTCCGTTTGGCAGACAGGAAGAAATGGCACCTGTCTGTAGTTCACCTATAAGGATTCCGCAACGTGACAGCGGACGCTCTATCAAGGACAAGCCCAGTAGAGTCGGAATGGTCTCTAGACGCAAGATCATTCTCCTTCATCTCTCGCCAAGTCCCGGAACTTCAGATCGATCTCTTTGCGACGAGCGACAACAATCAACTTCCTCGATATGTGGCCCCGTACGAGGACCCCCAAGGCAGAAGCGGCGGACGCCATGTCCCTGGTTGGGGACAGATGGTCCAAGATCTGCCTGGTCCCTCCACCCAACCTTCTGCTGAAGGTCCTATCCAAACTGAGAACCTTCAAAGGGACAGCGGCCCTAGTGGCTCCCAAGTGGCCCCGGAGCAATTGGTATTCCCTGGTCCCGGAGCTGCAGCCCACGCTGATCCCCGTACCGGGCCTAGTCCTCTCTCAACTAGTACAGAAGTCGGCTGTCTTCGCTTCATCACTGAAAGTCAAGGACCTTCATCTCATGATTTTCTCTCCTTTGCCGTTAAGAAAAGGTTTGGGATCTCGAAGAAAAGCTTAGACTTCCTCAAGGAGTACAAAACAAGAGTCTACCAGAAGGCAGTACGAATCTTCCTGGGAAAAGTGGGTCTCCTTCGTCAAGGCGAAAAATCCTACGGAGATCACCATTGATTTTGCATGTCCTTCTTCATTCACCTTCATGGACAAGGCCTAGCGGCCATCACGATTTCCACTTGTAAATCGGCCTTGACTAGACCACTCCTATAAGGTATGCGCTAGACTACGCCCAGCACCTCCACCAAAACCTATCTCCTGGTCCCTGGACAAGGTGCTCCATTTTGCATCTAGCCTGGACAATGATTCGTGCCCTCTAAAAGACCTGACTCAAAAAGTTATCTTCCTTTTTGCTCTCGCCTCCGGAGGGCGAGTCAGTGAAATAGTGACATTATCAAGAGTAGAGGGTCATATCCAACTACGGGGGATCTTACCCTCTTCCCCGACCCAACGTTTCTCGCAAGAATGAACTACCCACCAAGAGATGGGGCCCCTGGAGAATCTGCCCCCTGAAGGAAGATGTCTCTCTATGCCCAGTGGAGAGTCTTAAGGTCTATCTTCAAAGAACTTCAGACTTCGGTGGAGGTCAACTCTTCAAAGGAGAAACCTCGGGTAGCGACCTGTCACTGAAACAACTAAGAGCGAAAATCACCTACTTCATTCGCAGAGCGGATCCTGACAGTACACCCGCAGGTCACGATCCTAGAAAAGTCGCTTCCTCTCTGAACTTCTTCCAGAGTATGGATTTCGAAAGCCTCAAGAGCTTTACAGGCTGGAAATCATCGCGCGTGTTCTTCAAGCACTACGCAAAACAGGCGCACGAAGGGAAACATCTCATGGTAGCTGCAGGTAGTGTAATGAAACCGGCCGCTTAATTCTGCATAGAACAGTGAGTTATTTGGGACTCTAACTCTACGGGTGCCTGTGTTGACCCTATCGTGATACATAGTGATTTAATGGAAACTTAAGTGTTTCTAATAGACTGTTCTTTATCAAGGTGAAATGTCATAGAAATTTTACACGTGTGCCACATGCTCTCGAGCATGGAGTGTTTTTTGGACTATAAAAGACTGGCGTTCCCCGGGGAACTTGTGTTGCTGAAAAGCGAAATTTGCTTTTCCTACTCAAGATCACCGTCTTTAATTTTCTATGTACATTATTCATTATTATTGTAAATAAATTCTATAATCATTATGGTAATTACTTCTATAATGACTTGCAATCTTAGAAATAAAATGTTTATTTTATTTCCCATGTGCGTCTCCTTTCGCTCCTATTCCTTATTAGGAAATATACGATTGTTATAGTTTCGTTTACCCCTTTCCTGTCTGATCTAAAGAATAATATAAGTATTTATATTATGTACTCACCTATGCTTGATAATATTCCTACTCGAATATTAACCTTTGATCTGTCTCCGAGACCAGCATGATCTCTCCACCAGGTGAGTAGTTCTTCAATGATCACTTCGAGATATTCCTCTTGTCCACCAGGACTTCCCTGCCAGGGGGGCAGGAAGCCAGTTCATCGTAGAATCTCTGGTAAGGACAATTACTAAAATTGTCATAGTCTCTACGGTCTCCAGACCATAGGAATATTACTCGAAGCCCTTGGCACTTGGATTAAGGGAAAAAATCCACGATACGTTAATTCTCTGGTACACTTCCATCAGGACGACATGGCTCGAGCCCAAAAAACAGATTTTGAGGAAAGCGAAAAATCTATTTTTGGGTGAGATAGCCATGTCGTCCTGATGGACCCTCCCGTCTATTCTAGTTCAGCCTTTTAGGCCCCTCCCTGACCTACTGTATTGTGGAGATTGGTAGGAGCTGAGCTCAGGATGAAGACGGACGTGACGTCATTTAGCAATGGCGCCCGTTTGTTTACGTCTTGAGTACCAAAAGTAGCCACGGATGAGAGTAACTTTGGAACGGCTCCTCAGTTACAAAGCCACCTTTCCATATCGAAGTGTTAACTCTATATGGGGTGCAAATAGCTATGTGGCGTGTTAATACATGCGTCCCCTGTTGATATACGATATCCTAGAGGGAAACCTTTAGGGTACTCGCACCAGAAGTTAGAATTCTGTGATAACCTTTAGTTTAATTCTCTGGGAATATCCACTGTAGTTAAATATGCCCTAGGAAGCTACTGAAGGAACCTTCCATCAGGACGACATGGCTATCTCACCCAAAAATAGATTTTTCGCTTCGCTCAAAATCCGTCTAGTAATATCAAGAATTGATTATGGTAGCCCAATATATGGATCAGGATCAGAAGCAACTTTGAAATCTTTAGATCCAATACACACTCGAGGCCTGAGAATTTGTAGCGGAGCATTTAGATCATCCCCAAATCTCTCAGTTTTATGTGAAATTGGAGAACCCCCTTTGTCTTTGCATCGGGATTTTGTAACAATGTGGAGTGCATTGAAAATTTTATCAACAAATTCTCCAACAAAAAAGCTTTTTAATGAGAGGGATATATTTATAAACAACCATGAACCACCATTCCCAATTAGGGCAAACAAACTGTTACAATCAACAAACATTAAAGTGAATCTTATCCAACCATCTTTATTTCCTCCACATTGGATTATGACAAGGACAAGAATCTGTTCTCATCTCTTTTATTTATCAAAAAAATTCACTTATACTTCGAGTCACCACAAGCAAATTACCATAGAACATAATATTCAGAGAAAAGGTCCTCACTATGCCATATATACTGATGGTTCTAAATCCTCAATGGGTGCTGGATGTGCTGCAGTATCTTTAGATAGAACAACAATTATCGTTGCCAAAAGAATCATCAGTATTTACATCAGAGTTATATGCAAAAGAATCATCAGTATTTACATCAGAGTTATATGCCATTTTACAAGCAATCAATATTATTAAAACAATTGAAGACAGAAAGGATTTCAAATTTGTCCTCTTCAGATTCTCGAAGTGCCATAGTAGCCCTTAAAAACTATACTCATAGGAACTACTTGATCCTAAGAATTAAAGACCTTATAAGTAAATTATCTTCTCAGTGTGTAAGTGTCGAGTTATGCTGGATCCCGGCTCATGTTGGAGTTGTAGGTAATGAAAAGGCGGATGCTGCTGCTAAAGAAGCCATTAAATTACCACAACGAAACATTGACCTCCTAGTTGGAGATTTGATTACATTATTAAGGCATTTCATATTGGAAAATTGGCAGAATATTTGGAATAATGTGCCAGAAAATAATAAATTAAGGCAAATTAAACCGAAGGTTGCTCCTTGGGATTCCTCAACACAAAATAACAAAAGAACTGAAGTAATTTTAACCAGATTACGAATTGGACACTCGAGATTGACCCATGAATTTTTAATGAGTACACCTCACGGCACTGTTCCAATGTGCAGTGAGTGTGATACTTTTTTATCTATTAAACATATATTTTCGGTTTGTAAAGTTTTTCAGCGAGAGAGAGAGATATGTTTTGCTCAGAAAATGTTTTCAGACATTTTAACTGAATCAAGTAGTTTTTCTATTTCTAGAATTTTAACTTTTTTAAGGAATTCACATATTATTGATAGACTAAATTTTCACCTAAGATTTTTATATTATTACTAATTCTTTTTAAATTACATAGATTTAATATATAGTTAATTCTTTTTATCACTCAGATTTCTATATATATATATATATATATATATATATATATATATATATATATATATATATATATATATATATATATATATATATATATATATATATATATATACAGGGTATATATATATATATATAT